>NW_020664435.1:7099962-7230384 GCF_002925995.2 Terrapene triunguis | reverse complement strand
GGCTGGGATCCGGAGCGTCCGTTTGCCTCTTTGGTCTTCTGGTAGCCTTGTCTCAGCTCCTTGATTTTCACGTGGCACTGCGTTGCATCCCGGCTGTATCCTCTCTCTGCCATGGCTTTAGAGATCTTCTCGTAGATCTTTGCATTCCGTCTTTTGGAGCGCAGCTCGGCAAGCACGGACTCATCTCCCCACACAGCGATGAGATCCAAGACTTCCCGATCAGTCCATGCTGGGGCCCTCTTTCTAGTCTGGGATTGCACGGCCATCTCTGCTGGAGAGCTCTGCATCGTTGCCACTGCTGCTGAGCTCGCCATGCAGGAAATGAGATTCCAACTGCCCAGACAGGAAAAGGAATTCAAATTTTCCCGGGGTGTGGCTGGTCAGAGCATCCGAGCTCGGACTGCTGTCCAGAGCGTCAACAGAGTGTTGCACTGTGGGATAGCTCCCGGAGCTATTAGCGTCGATTTCCATCCACACCTAGCCTAATTCGACATGGCCATGTCGAATTTAGCACTACTCCTCTCGTTGGGGAGGATTACAGAAATCGATTTAAAGAGAGCTCTATGTCGAACTAAATGGCCTCGTGGTGTGGACGGGTGCAGGGTTAAGTCGATGTAACGGCGCTAAAGTCGACATAAACGCCTAGTGTAGACCAGGCCTAAGAGAGGAGTGGCAGGAAGTATGGACAAAAGAAACAAGGGCGGGAGGGAAGATTTCATGAAGCATGCCCTGGAATCGAAAATACTGACATACTACAAGAACCTGAGAGAGAAAGTGAGGTAGCTCCTCCGAATACTTACCAGACATGGTGGCTTAAACAATAACTTGGCCTTAATAAATACACAGGGGAATGGAGAGGGACCAGTTCCGCAGAAACTTGGTCAGGGGAGGCAGCAAGGAGCTCATTTATAGGTCTCTGCTCCAAAGGGCTTATAATATAAATAGACAAGACAGACAAAAGAAATATTATTAGACCCATTTCGCAGGTGGGGAACTGAAGTACAGAGAGACTTGACCAACATCACACAGGAAACCTGTGTAAGAGCCAGGAATTGAACCTAAATCTCTTGACACATACACACACACACACCCCCCTCCGAAGCTTGGTGTATTGACCAGAAAAACATCCTTCCTCTCGTTTTAGACTAATTTTCTCAGCGACAGGGATCATTGGTGAGTGATGCAAGGCAATCCCACCACCATCCCACATCTTGGGTCTGCAGTGCTCCCTGCCCTTACTGGCCCAGACAATATAAGGGCTGAGAACCAATCATGTGTTTCTTCAAAAAGAACAGGAGTACTTGTGGCACCTTAGAGACCAACGTGTTTCTTGCACAACAATGCAGAGTGGCATGGCCCCAAATTTCTCTTGTACTCAAAGTGTGCAGATTAGGTGGAGGTGGAATCCTCTGGAATAAAGTATTCCCGGGTACAGGCCTGACAATTGCTCCCATACAAGTCAATGGCAAAATTCTCACTGACCTCAGTGGAAATGAGATTGGGCTTCCTGTATGTAATACAGAACTGATCTCAGAGAGAGACTGACTCAGTGCAGGCTCTGAAATCCTACAGGCTTTCTTTGAACACAAACTATAATATTTCGTACTACAGAGAAGGGGTGTTTATTTATTTAGTTATTTTTATGGTCACGTAGGCTAGCACCTAACCAGCCTAAGAAGGTTTGCTCCCCCTCACAAAGAGCATCACACTGATGGCTGGATTGAATGAGCGTTAAGGGTTTTTTCCTCGCAATAGCTTTTATTTTGGGCCCCTATTATTTCTCTCATCCTTGTGTATGCTGTAGCAGGATGGACTACCAGAACCAAGACTGATGCTGCTGTATACAGTCCTTAGGAGGAAATCAGACAGAGGTGCTTATGATGCAATAGTGTACCCACTCATTCTCTCCCTCCAAAAAAACTTCTTGCCTGAAACAGGAGCTTAGAACCTGATTCTACCATGTGGCAGCTTCATGTCATGCTATCCTCTGAGGCATCAGGCTGGCCTGGGGGATAGAAGGTGGGTGGTCTTTTAAAGCAAGAGCCCTCAGAGAGATTTGACTGTGACACAGTAAGAAAGGTCCAATTTTCATATTGTATCTCCTTACCAGTTGTAAATCAGTCATTTAAAGGATGCTTTCCATTCTTTCTTCCCTTTAGGCATCTCTTATTTCTCTCTGGGAAAAGGAAAGATGTGGTTTATAGCTAACTGCAGGACTGAAATGACATATATAATGGCAACAGCAGGCAACAAATGTGTCCCTAAAGTGGCAATATGTGCTTTTTGTTTTGTTTTAAGACTTTGGTGTAATAGGTAATTTTTCTTTTCAAGCCTTCATTTGAATATAGTGAATTTAGAAAGTAACATTAGGTGTGTTCAGTAATAGGGGCTGCATACTCTGACCCAGGCTGTTTGATAATATGAACAATAGGGCAGGACTGTCAAGCTAAAATACTACAGGGCAGAAGAAGATTATTTCTTTGTTATGCAATATTTTCTTACTAAAATTTTATAATAATTATTTAGGCGCTGACGATTAATTGACCTTTTTCTTTCTTTTCTTTTCCTGCCATCCCTTCTCTTCAACTAAAAAACAAACAAACAAAAACCCCACCAAACCAACAATTCTGACTGCCAGGTTCTCATACATAATCTGAACTATTCACAATTGTCTTAAAATGGACAGACCATAAACCAGAGCGGTATTGTCTCTGTTACAGATTGACTCAGTGTTCAGGAATCTAACCAACTAACAGGAGAAGTTTTTCACTAGGGGAGAAAATAATTGTTTGATAAAATAACACAAGTCTGCAATTTAAAGAATGAATCTTGAAATCTTACCTATGTAAGTATGTCTGCTGACTTCACCATACTTCTCAACTTCCAGGATACCAGGAAGGGAATTCAGACCTGCACTGTGGCCACACCCGTCCCTGTGAATTCCAGAGGCACACCCTGCCAGACAAAGAGGAGGCTCTGCAGTCCCTGCGTGACTCCATGGCACAAAGGTGTGGGGTTAGGGGCGGGGTGAGAGAGGGAGCATGACTGGCATAGTCTATTAGCTACTTATATGGTCCCACTGCTGTTTTATCGGAGCACCTTAGTCTTTAATGTATTTATCCTCACAACACCCCAGAGAAGTAGGGACAGAGGTGATGCATGGTGGGCGGGGGCGGGGGGGGATGTAGGGTCACGTGCCCCTCAAGATTTGCTGTTTGGCTTCTACTGAGCATGCTCACACAGACTGAGCATGCTCAGTAACACTGCTGAAGCCAGCTGCCCTCTCTCTTCCCCCCAGTATCAGGCAGGCACTGGTTGTCTCTGGGTAGGGAAGTAGTTACCTCTCCATAAAATGGTGATAATAAGGCACACAGAGACTAAGTAAGGCATCTAAACCCCAAATGTAGGCCTCTAAGTCCCAGTTTTAAGCACTACTGCGATCCACAAAATTCCCACTCAGCTACTGCCTAACCCCAGTAGATGCCTAAATTCATTCAGCACCCAAATGTCCACTGTAAAGTTCCCTAGGTGCTTAAGTTACTGCTTCTGGGCATGTGCACAGCTGCCTCGCTCTAGGCATTCAGACACCTATCTCGTGACCAGTGCCAGGTTTACAATGGCGCAAGTGGCTCCATGGAGTTGGGCCCATGCTCAGAAGGGGCCCCGGCCTACTCCACTTGCACTGCGCCCTGAGACCCCGCTCCTCCCCCCGCCCACCACTTGTTTCTCTCAGCCTGCCCGCCAGCTGGCTGAGGGTTCCTCTACACCCCCTGGCCCCACTCCCCTGTTCCTCTCTGCCCCCTGGCAGAACCCCAGTGCACCTCTGGCTCCAGGCCTGTGGGGCCCCGCCTGTCTCCCCGGAGCTGAGCTGCCTGGGACTGGTGCAGAAGCCTAGCCAGTCTCAGCCTGTGGGGGTGGACAGTGTGGGAGGCTTGGCTGGGACCCTCTGGGCAAGTGCATCTTGAGGTAGCCAGGCCTTGGCCTGGCTGATCGCACCACTCCTGAAGGGACAGAGCAATTCCCGGCCCCGGGACCAGCCCTGCTGCACTGCCAGCTCAGCCTAGCAAACACAGTCACCTCCTAGCAGGGCCGGTGAGTGCAGCCATGAGGCAGGGCATGGGGGAGTGGGTCTCTGGGGAGTCTGGGGGAGGAGGAGTGCTGGGCTGTGAGGGGGCAGGGAAGATGTGTGTGTTGGTGCAGTAGGGAGTGGGGGTTCTGTGGGGGGTGCTGGGAAGTTGTGGTGGGGCTGTGGGCAAGGGAGTGCTGGGCAAGGGTGGCGGTGTGATGCATTTCTGGGGGAGGTCTGGGGTGGGCGCTGGTCAGAGGGAGTCAGTGGGGTGTTGGGCGAGGGGCTCTGTGGCATAGCATGGGCCTGCCCCCCCGAGGGGAAGGGGCATGCTGGCATCACAGGGCCACTGTGCGTCTGGCAACTGCTGGTTTGTAAATAGTGCCCTTGCACTGGGCTGGGCCTAAGGGATCCCAGAGAAAGTCTGTGGGCAAGTCTACACTACAAAATTAAGTCGACCTAAGTTAAGTCAATGTACAGCCACCACAGTAATTAAATTGCTTTTGCATGTCCACACTACGCTCCTTGAGTCAGCGGTGCACGTCCTCACCACGAGCGCTTGCACCAATTTCACTGCCAATGTGGGACAGTTTCTGAAAGGCAGCAACAGTCGATGTAAGCAACTCAGTGTCTACACTGACACTGCATCGACCTAATTTACATCAACTTAAGCACTGCGCCTCTCACGGAGGTGGAGTTATTAAGTCAGTGCAGTGGGTGAGTTACATCGGCGGAAGCTGCATTTTAGTGTAGCAGACATTTACAGAGTTAGGTTGATGTAAGCTGCCTTATGTCAACCTACTCTGTAGTGTAGACCAGCGCTGTGACATGGCAGTGAATTGATTCCTCATCTTAAATCCCAGGCTAACATCCTAACCCCTGACCTGAATTCCTCACTAGTCCCAGGGAGACAGGGATGGGCAGGGCCATCCTTAGGCATACGCAGCTGCGTAGGGCACCATAAAATTTGGGGCACCAAATTGCTCCAAATTTCATGGTGCCCTAGGCAGCTGCGTGCTGCATACGTGGCAGCACCAGCCCCAGCGACCAGCCCTATCCCTCGGCCGGCCGCCCCTGCAAGGGGCAGGGCCGTCCCTAGGGGGTATGGGGCCCCGGACAACTCCCTCCGCCCTGCCTCTTACCCTTCCCCCCTGCTCTGCCCCCAGGCCGCCCCCATTCTATCTCTTCCCCCAGCGACCCCGCACTCACTGGCAGCGGCGGGAAGCGGAGCAACCTGGCCTCAGCCTGCTCTACTCCGCCAGCTCCCAGCCACGGCGCTCCGCTTCCCGCCGCCAGGGAGTGCGGGGAAAGGATCGCCCCCCGCACTCACCGGTGGCAGGAAGCGGAGATACGCGGCCCCAGCCCACTCCGCTTCCCTTGCACTGGCCCCAGCCATGTCGCTCGGGGTGGGGAAAGGACTTCCCCCAGCTCTCACTGGTGGCGGGAAGCGGAGCGCCGTGGCTTGGAGCTGGCGGAGTAGAGCAGGCTGGGGCCGGGCTGCTCGGCTTCCTGCCGCTGCTGGTGAGTGGGGGGATCCCTTCCCCCAAGCCCCCCTCCCCTGAGCGACATGGGGGCCGGGGCGAGGGAAGCGGAGCGGGCTGCTCCCAGCCCCCCGCTAATCCCCTGGGCCACTCTGGGCCTGTGGGACTCCCAAAAGTGGCCCCCCACAGCTCCTGCCTCCCAGACTCTGGGGAGAGAGGCCTGGGGCCCCACACAGCCCCCCCACAGGGGGGCTGCGTAGGGCACCCAAATGGCTAGGGACGGTCCTGGGGATGGGGCACCATGAGCACCAAGCCTCAAAAGCAGCAGCTGGTGGACACCCTCCCTTCATGTCTTTATAGCCCCAGCTAACTTTTTCCCTTGCAGTCTCTCTGCCCCTTATTTCCCTTCTCTCTCTGACACCAGTTTTGAGCTGGTCTCATTGGAGGTGTTTGTTAGAGAACATAACCCAACATGACTGTTTACTGTTAATAGTTACACACTTCAAGGTTTGAGCGGCTCCATGTGTGATATTTTACACACGTTACTGTTAATGTGCTTATCTGTAAATATGTACTTGTGATAATCAGGGTCAAGACACCCCACAGGGAGAACGGAGGATCTGAACCCCAAGAATAAGCGCATGAATGAACTAGTTGTATACAATGTTATTGTGTATAAATAAATGTCAAGTAATGTCTTTTATGAAAGCTTGTAATGTTGATGGTCATTAGGAGATTTGTTCACAAGTTATGGGTATGAATATATGCATATGTATAGGTGTAGAACTTAGTAATTGTAACTAGGGCTATGGCTACACCACAGAGCTTACAGTAGCACAGCTACACCTAGCATTGTGCAACGGAGTGAAAGACAGTGGTGGACTATTAAAGTTAATGGAAAGACATTGAAACTGAAAAGAAAACTCCAATCTTGAAAAACTAAGGCCATGTCTACACTACAGCTTAGGTCCCTATTAGTTATGTCACTCAGGGGGGTGAATAAACCACCCCCCTGAGTGACATAAGTGACACTGAATTAAGCGCTGGTGTGGACAGCGCTATGTCAGCAGGAGAGCTCCTGCCAACATAGCTACCGCCACTCACGGGGGCTGGACTAATTAAATCTACAGGAGAGAGCTCTGCACTGCACCACTGTAAGCTCTGTAGTGTAGCCATAACCCAAGAAAGGAGGGAGTTTCCCAATTCCGTGTAACCATGAATTACCATGGTCTGAGAGAAAGGGGAAAAAATGCAAACCCTGTTAAAAAGGAAGGAATTTGAAGTGAAAGCTATCCAGAAACTGAAGCGGAGTGCTGTCTATGGAACACTACATCCCGCCCCCCCCAGGACAGAGGACATACTAGGAAACAGTTCAGAGGCACTAGCCATCAGAAAAGAGAATTTAGCTAATAGAGAAGTATAAAGCCTCAGATTGCGTCTTTATGTTTATTTTCTGTGTAACTTGGATACGTTTGCTTTTCCGTACTATTTCATCTTTGAATCTAGGATTTATCTATTAAATAAACTTTGTTTATTTTTACCCCAAGCAGGTCTCTGTTGGGCAACTTGTGTGGAATGTGTGTGCCAAACTGAACTGATAATCGGGGGCAGGTTTCACTCTTCTGGGATCACAAACCAGAGGGCAAGAGTCCAAGTGTCTAGCCATTAAGAACACAGGAGATGGACTTAGAACCAGAAGGGCTAATGAGGTGTCCCTGCAAGGAATAAGTAGGCAAGTGGAAGCCACGGTTGAAGCCTTGATGTTTTGTAGGCTGGCTACTGGTGTCAGAGTTGAGCCATAACATCATAGCATTAAGGCACCCAAAATTACAAGGCAGGTGGTGACAGCGAACCGCTTACTGGTCTAAGTGAGCCCCAAAACATCATAGTATTTTAAGGACTGCTCCCATTAACCAAAATACCGATACTAAAAATAGAAAAACAAAAGAAATATTAATACCACTTCTAAATTCATCTCTAAATACAATGTTTTACAATATAAAATAATTTCAACAGCTGTAGCTATTCCAAGGTCCTTATACTAACATATATATTCCCAATCAAAAGTTACATTAAGGCCTGGTCTACACTAGGGGGGTGTGGGGGGAAGATCGATCTAAGTTACGCAACTTCAGCTATGTGAATAACGTAGCTGAAGTCGATGTACTTAGATCAACTTACCATGGTGTCTTCATTGCAGTGAGTCGACTGCTGCCGCTCCCCCGTTGACTCCGCCTGCACCTCTTGCAGCGATGGAGTACAGGAGTCAACGGGAGAGCGCTCGGGGGTCGATTTATCACGTCCAGACTAGACACGATAAATCGTGTCTAGTCTGATTTATGCTGGAGTCTGATCCCTGCTGGATCGATTGCTGCCTGCCGATCCAGCAAGTAGTGTAGACATACCCTAAGATGGAGTTAAGGTTGACAATACATACCAGTATTATAGGGTAAAATAAATTAGTGGATGTTGCAATTATTCCAAAACCAAATGTGTTAAACCTGGGAAATTTAGAATAAAATGTTAAATTTAAAAGAAACCCAAACATCTTGAAGGATGAAAATGCAGTTACGGCACTGAAACAACAGTACTTCTGCCCTATGCAATTTTAACACCAACAGACCCCAGGTGTCGGTGGGTAGGATTGAAGCTGGGACCTCTGGAGCTAAATGCATGAGCTTCTACTGCATGAGCTAAAAGCCACATGGCCCTTAGCTAAGGCTGTAGCAGACTCATTAATCTGTAAGTGGACTTGGTGCCACGAGAGGGGACAGAACGCCACACCCAGGAGGTATGTGGGTTACACAATGCAATACCATATGGTTATGGTCAAGGCACTTTAATGTTTATGGTCTCAGATTAGATTAAACTGATGTTTAAAGATCCATTTGATTTTCTTCTTTTCTTCCTGATGGCATCACTACTTCAGCACCAGCAGTCACCTCCTCCATCTGCCTACTTTCCTGTGCCTCAGACCGCAGCCTAAAATATGCAGTTACAGATCAGCTGCTCTTTGACTGATTGCTGCTCTTTGGCTGTACATAGGGTAGAGCTGTAGGTACTGTAGCTCAGGGAAGGAAGCAAGCTAGGCAGTAACAAGCTAAAACTACTCAAGAGCGGGATAGAGGTCAAACCCCCTATTTTCACCTGTTCTTATGGCTTCCATTGTAATCAGGTAACCAATAAGGATTGCCTCTAGGCCAGGGTGCCATGCCACCTCCAATCAGGTAGAGGCATCTTACAGTGTCACCATCATGGTCCTGCTGCACCTTTCACCTGTTCCTCATTTTGAGGGACATCACTCAGTTACAAAGTTACCTACATTCCACACAGGTTTGGTGTCTCCTCCGTTTTACTATTGAAAAAGTATTTACATTGGAAATAAAGAATCATGAGGCTGAGGTTATAGAATGACCAATTTATCCTATAGAGGTGAGTCCCGCATTTTGTCTCCTGCATGAATAATTTTTTTGTCCCCCTCATTCTGGGTCTTTGTCACTTATAATGTGCCACATTCAGGTCTTGGCAGATTGTGCTAAATTCTCAGATCCACCTCCAGCCCATGGAGACCAGCAGGTTTACAGCAAGGAATGCAGTAGAATTCACAATGTAACAAGTATCTATAAAACAAAACAAAGATGCTGGGGAAAGCTACCCCCTGGAACATCTATGAGGTCTTTCTTTACACCCTCTTTCAAATTACACAGATTTAATACTGCCATAGCATCCATGTATTCAATGTATTTTTCAGGAGCAAATTACAAACATTTCAACCATAGGCATGTAATGTAAATTGTTTTGCCAAGTGGTTTTTCCTGCTGTGATTAGGATTATGAGCAAGACTTTATTATTTAAAATCAAATCAATAGATTCCATAGCCCCATCACTTTTTTTTTTACAGAAGATTTAATCACAAGCTAAGGGGAATTTTTTGTAGGATTCCCCTTGTAAAAATATTGACAGCATATCACTGCTTTACTATAATTTCACTGATGAATAGTTTTTTTCTTATTTCCCTTTGTGATGCAAATAAATGAGTGCAGACTATCACATGGCATTGTTCTGTTTTCTATGTAAATGCAATAATGGGTGACTTGCTCACTTTTCAGAATACCTGTGTACTGCCTCTGCGTAAGAAATCATAGAAACATTAATGTAAAACTAGTTCTGTGCCTATTAGCATGTTATCATCACATTATGAAGCTTTCAACAGATGGTGTTTCCTATGTGCTTAAACAACCTTGACCTTCAGTTCCTTGCAATGTGAATAATATTACATCACATCTAAGAAGAACAATGTAATCATCTTTTCTATTTCCAGCACTAAGACAGTCAACAGTATTTGATACAATCAGCATGTGTCTTGATACTGAAGGCACATGGTGACAAGTCTAACTGAATGTAGTTATTCAGCTGTCATGAAATGCACCTTATGGTGATAAACTTCAGCCATAAAATTGGAAGACTATCACATAAACATGTTTCATGAAGAAATACACTAACAGAATTCACTGCTAGTTTATTGTTAGAAAACGGCATTCTATTTATTATGCTGCAATTTTTTACAGTAAGTGAGTATTCGAAACTCATTACATTTTACCATGAAGTAATTACTGGGTGTTCATTCCTTTACTTCAACCAACAATTCTATCTAATTAGTGCACAATCAATTGAAGTGCTGAGATTGGGGAAATGTGAAAGGACTCACACCAGAGTAGGCACCTGCAGTCAGTTCATGCAGTACATGTTTAACCTGAGATTTACTTGACACAAAAATAGTATTTTATTTTATTTTAATGACTGATCAGAATATTTGCCTTGTATATTTTTTCTTCTCCTTTCAGTCATACACAGTCTTAAATGACACAGTGTACATGACAATCACTAAAGGGTTCATCTGTAAAAAAAAGTGTCCACAAGCTCAGAGAAAGTCTTATCTTCAGCATAGGTCAGTCAGTGAGAGCTTGCTCCAGCAGTGTAATGCTTCTAGCTTGGCATTTTATTGGTTGAGGAGATTTTTTGAGGGCAGTTAGGTGCCCAGTTTTCATTGGAAGTCAATGGGAGTTGGGGAGACCAACTCCCATTTGTGCTCTTGAAAAATCTATTGAGTGCTTTGTTAGTTGTTATCTTGGATGAGACTGTGTTCTATTCTGGTCCCTTCAGGCTACTCCAGGAGAATAAAGGGGCACAATTGGCCTCTGGGGAATATTACCAATGTGAGGGGTTTCTCTGGACAATGTGGAGACACTGGAACAGCTCCGCTCTGGCCTCTCTTGTAGTCCCTTTTGTAGAGGGCATGCCAGGGGTGTGTTGGGATGGTGGAGAGAGAGTGGCTGGAACATGCTGTTTTCTGGCTATCCTTAGCTGCAGAGCAGTCCTTATTGCATTGTTGCAACCGAGCATGAATTTAAAAAAACAGCAACAACAAAATCCATCCTACAGGTCAAAGTTCTGTCAGATTCCTGTCAGGCATCCACACCATCAGACTACCTTAGATAATAAAATAATAATAATATCCCCTTGCTCTTATGTAAGACTTTTGAGGCACAGATCCCAAAGTGCTTGGGTTGCTGCCATGGAAAGACCCAATATGCCAGACTTTAATTGTGGACTCAGTGCTGAAGGAGAGGAAGTCACCAAAGTCTCAAAGAAATGGGAAATATTTTAGGAGAGCCATTAAATTCACACAGTCACTGACCTAGCCACAGCTGCTGAATCTTGGCACAGGTGATTAATATAATTAAAATGGGATTTCTCCAATCTAAGGTTTGACATTGCTGTATTATTTCTAGCTAAAAAGCAGATCATATTAGATGAAGAAAAGTTCTTTTTTTCTTTTTCTTTTTTAATTTTGATGATGCCCAGCCATTTTTGTTCATCTAGCTACAGAAATGGAAACTTAGTGCTGGCGATGAACTGGAAAGTTTCATGAATTCTGATGAAGAACTACTCATGAAGCCAGAGATTCTAGATTTCTAGAAAGGATATTTTTCTTCAAGCTTTTATTTTTCTTATTATTGATCCAGATGCTTTTATTAGTATGCTAAGATTGCATCTTATGTTGTCAAACAAAAATCTTCTGGTGAGATTATATCCCATGCTGAAATGCTCTATTCCTCCCCCCGCACACACACACACACACACACACACACACATTCTTTAAAATAGATATTGGGGCTACCGTTTCAAAAGTGGCAATTTCTGCATACCATCATTTGCACAGTGGCCAGAATCTGTAGTTTCACTGATTACCTAACAATTAAGAAAAACTAGAGGAGCAAAATGTTTGAAAAATGGTACTACTAGACAACATGGCTGCAAGTACCTTGTGCAGTAGCAAAAGCAAGCACAACTGAAACTGAATCTGAAACCTTCCTGTACCATCAAACATCGCTTACGCTACAACAAAGGCTCTGTAATCCCTGTCTATCCTGGGCCGCTCTTTGCATGTCCTCTATGTTGTTAAGTCCCTTATGTTTTCTTCTAAGTGATGTTCATTGGAGGGATTCTTTTGGTTGGCCCCTCTTATGTGTTCACAAAACTCTGCCTGGTCACAAAACAAAATGGCTCAATCTCCAGGCAATTTCAAAGCTACTCTATTAAAGAGCCATTTCTTTTAGTATTGTATCATGCAGTGTTGTTGTAGCCATGTTGGCCCCATTATAAGACAAGATGGGTGAGATAATATCTTCCATTGGACCAACTTCTGTTGGTGAGAGAGGCAAGCTTTTGAGCTTACACCAAGAAGAGCTGAAGAACTCCAAGAGAAGTTGGTCCCCACCCCCATTGTCTCTCTAGTTTTGTATCAGATGTTTTTCAAATATGAGATTGCCCTGACTGAGCATGAGATATTAGAGTGGAGAATGTCACTAGGAAATTACAGATAAATATCATATTGAAGAGCAGTTGAGGATTATACTAAACTGAACATTCATCAGAAGCAGTGGGTGTTGGTGGTCAGATATATAGGGGATCTGGAGCATATTAGAGGCTTTTGTTTGAGACAGTACTTTGTGATGTTTCCTGTGGTCCACATGAAGGAATAAACACCCCACCCCCTCCAACTTGGTTAACTCCTAAATATCAAAGAATTACATCTACAGGGCAAACCAAAGTAGGGACAAGGACCTGCTAGGAGAAAAGACCAACCACAGAAAACCATCCTGTGCCAATTCTCTCCCCCTCTGATAGATAAGGGTGGATTTGGACCATCTCATGGCAACTTGGTGAGAAGGTACTTGTTTTGGTGAGGTTTCCAGGCTATGGCTACACTGCAGACCTTACAGCGGCACAGCTGTACCGCTGCAGCTGCGCCTCTGTAAGGTCTCCCGTGTAGCCACGCTATGCCAGAGGGAGAGAGCTCTCCCCTCGGCATAATTAAACCACCCCTAATGAGCAAAGGTAGCTGCATCGGTGGGAGAGCATCTCCCGCTGACAAAGCGCTGTCCACACCGGCGCTTTTGTCGATGAAACTTTTGTTGGTCGGGGTGAGGTTTTTTTCATACACCCTGACCGACAAAAGTTTTAAAAGCAAAACTGTCAGTGTAGACATAGCCCCAGTTTGTGCTCTAGAATTTAAGCTTTCACTAAAAATCACTTTAAAAATTCCCTAGCCTTATGGTTGTGAAGATAAACTTCAGAATGAACATAAGTAGTGCAAACTTGTGCCTCAGTCAGTACACAATCTGAAACAATAACTCTGAGATCTTAAGACTGTCTGTATTGTTTTGTTATGGATCTAAGATGGGCTAGGAGACAGAAAGCAAACAGATTTAAATGGTCAATTTTCATCATGGTGGGAGGATAACAGTTGGGCATCCCAAGGATCCATACTGGATCCCATTTTATTATAATTTCATTATAGAAATCAGTGGTGCAACCTCTTCTGGAATACTCTATGCAGTACTGGTCACCTCATCTCAAAGAGGATATTGCAGAACTAAAGTGTGTGGGTGGGTGGGGGGAAGAGGATCAGAGAAGAGTGACATGAATGATAAAGGGCCTGGAAAAAAACTCATATGAATAAAGATTGAAAAGACTGGGACTGCTTATCTTACAAAGGTAATAGAAATATATAAAATAATGAATGCTACAAAGAAGACAGATAGGGAACTTCTGTTATCATCATGCCTAACAAAAGTGTGACGGGGTGTACCAACCCCACACTGGGCCAACAGGGCCTGACCAATCATTGTGGGCCCAGGAGACCGTGCCCCCTCACCTATGCTGCTCATGCTCCAGGTGGAAGGGACTGATAAAAGGAGGCAACCCAGCTCAGTCTGGGCTGGCTGAGGAGGGGGAAGGACGTGTGTGGCAGGCTCCTGCAGAGCCACCTGCGACTCTGTGGACCCAGATTACGCTGCAGACAACCAGCCAACCATGGAGATTGTTGGGGACGCCGAGCAGCTGCCAGCTGAGGAGGTGCTCAAGATGAGCCTTGTGGTAGGAAGTGACCCAGGAATGTATTAGAAGCTGGTGCTTGAACCCTTACTTGGGAATTTCCCAGCTTCATAGGGCCCTGGGTTGGCATCCGGTGGTGTAGGGTGGGCCTGGGTTCCCCTACCCACCCCCCGCACTGGCCACTTGGTGTGGCTACTGGGGGCTCCAGCTACCGACTAACTGTTTGCTCTGCCCTGCCCAGAGGGTTAGAGCACCCCAACTGCTATTGCCTGCCCCAGCCAGGAAACTCAGGGACCATAGATTCTTTGCTTTGCTCTGCCCTGCCCTGCCCAGGAGTTGCAGATTGACTGTTTGCTTTTGCCCAGAGGGTCAGAGACATCTAACTGCTATTTTTTGCCCTAGCCAGCAGGCTTAGGAGACTAGAGACTGAGCATTTGCTCTGCCCCATTGTGACAGGCTCCCCACAGTGCAACCTGGAACTGGGGTACCACTGAGCCCTCTGTCTTACCAACCTGGGCTGCCTCTCACACTGGGATGCTGTGACAAGCTGCAGACGCCCTCCAGAGCCTGCACTCACACAAACATTCACAGGCAGGGACACACCCAGCTGAGTTACATGGGCACTTTCACCAGCCACCCGTGAAGCAACAATAGAGAGTCTCCAGCCAGTTCCCTCCAGCTCCCCAGCCTAGGACCACAGAGCTGTGCCATCTTGCCCTGGTCAGAAGCTTGACCAGTATATGTTTATTACCTAGCTCTTCCCTACCTCACTGTGGAGAGGACATGCATCAGTTTTTCTTCACTGAGCAGATTCCCCAAGCACTTCAAGCAGCACACTGTTTTAGGTAAAAAATATAAAACAGATTTATTAACTATAGAAAGACAGATTTTAAGTGATTATAAACAATAAGTGCACAGATTAAAGTAGATTACTTAAGAAATAAAACAAAATCACAATCTAAGTTCAATAAACTAGACAGGATTTGAATCAAACCGTGTCTCACCCTGATGGTACAAACAGTTCACCAATCTTCCATACACAGGTTGGGATTCCTGGGACCACCTCCCCAGTTCAGCCTTTGTTCCTGAGATGTTTCAAGGTGTTGAGTTGTGGAGGGAGTGAGGCCAAGTGTTGATGTCGCTTCCCCCTTTTATAGCTTCTGCCATGTGGAGGGAACTTAATTGTCCCAAACAACCCCCCCAGCACAGTTAGTGAAAAAGTACAGGTACAAGATGGAGTCCAGTGAGCTGATCACATGCCCTTGCATGCTTCGATAAGTCATAGCATCAGCCATTACCCATATTCTGGCTAGAACGTCCACAGGAAAGTCCATCAGGTGGGGATAAGCACCTTCCATGGCCCATTGTGTTTACTGATGGGCCATCAACTTAAATAGTCCATTCACACTGCGCTGGCTAGACTGGATGTAAACTACCTTGTGGGAGTTATCACAGAGTCAAACACATTTGAAATACAGGTACATAGTCAATATTCATAACTTCAGATACAAAAATGATACATGCATACAAATAGGATAATCATATTAATCAAAACCATAACTTTTCCATTGACACCTCACATGGCATATTTTATACAAGATTTGTTGCAATTATATAACACTGGTGAATATGGGGGTGCCAAAGTGTTGCTTTGGGGATACAGAGTGTATCACCCCAGGATCTGCAAACTATTTGTGGGCTTTATCCTGCCCAGAAGGTTAGAGTCTGAGCTGCAATTGTCTGTCCCAGCCAGGAGGCTTGGGAGGCATAAACGGAGTGTGTACCAGGTCCCATCAGAAGCCCTGAGTTCCTCCCCAATCAAAATTGCCTGATCCAATAGGGAGTCCCGACAATTGTGTGATGGGACGTACCAACCCCATATTGGGCCCATGGGGGTGGCCCTGTCTGACACACAGGGTCTCTCCCCACCATGACATGTGGTGCAGAATGTGGGTAACATTCAGACCCTGTTAAGAGGACCAACAAGAGGAGGACAACGTGAGAAAACCCCACAGCCAGTACGGATACTGAAAAAGTACTAAAGTGGATGCTGCAAAGCCAGCAGCAGCAGGCTACCCAACAACAAGCAACAACAGACCCAGCTGCTACAGCAAATAGCCACTCAACAACAACAGATGGCCCAGCACCAAGAACAACAGCAGCAATTGATCAGGGAGCTAGCGGCACAACCCCAACCCCGACCAGAGCGTCTGGTTCAACACATGGTGGCACTCCTACAACCATCGGGATCGCCTGGCACCACCAGGGTGAGCCAGGGGACAGACAACACCTTGATGGGGCTCCCAGTGAGGCTGGCTAAGATGGGGCCCTGACAGGGCCACTGGAAGGATGTTTCGCGCCCTAGGCGAAACTTCCACCTTGCGCCCCCCCCCCGTCCCCGAGTCCCCGCCCTGAGGCACCCCCCCCCGCTCCACCTCCTCCCCGAGTACGCCGTGGCTGTTTCACTTCTCCCGCCTAAGCTGATTGGCGCCGCAAGCCTGGGAGGCGGGAGAAGTGAAGCAGCCACGGCGTACTTGGGGAGGAGGTGGGGCAGGGGTGAGCTGGGGCGGGGAGTTCCCCTGCGTGCCGCCGCCCCCTTTGCTGCAGGCGGCCCTCCCCACGCTCCACTGCCCCAGCTCCCTCTGCCTAAATGCCGGCGGCGACTGGGGCGGCCGAAGATCTGGCCACCGCGGTCGCTGCCGAAGAAAATGGCACCCCCCAAATCCTAGTGCCCTAGGCGACCGCCTAGGTTGCCTAAATGGTTGCACCGGCCCTGGCCCTGAGGTGACCCAGAGGCCTTCTTGGTCTCATTCAAACGAGCTACTACCATGGCCTGCTGGCCTCCTGAGCACTGGGCTACACTAGGGGCCCCATACTTGACCGGGCCTGCACAAACTGCGTACCGGAACCTAGACCCTACTGATGCCCTCGATTATGCCAAAGTGAAGGTTGCCATCTTAAACCATACACTGGAGTTAGCCCCAAACAATTTCAGTGGGAGAGAGATCCCTCAGGAGCTTGACCTCAAGCAGTTGCTCAGTGACTCCAGGACTATTGCTGGTGGTGGTTGGACCTCGAGAAGTTGACAGGACCTCAAGTGGTGGAAGCCATCATCCTGAAATAGTTCACACAAATCCTTCCCCCTGAGGGGAAGGAGTGGGTTCGTTAAAACCACCCAACTACTCTCGCGAAGGTGGTGTCCCTGATGGAAGATAACTTAGTCGCAGAGTATCCCGGACTACAGGTGCCCAAACCAGGGAATCCCAGAAGCCACAGGAGGGACCCATGTGATAGACAGCACAAACCCAAAGACCGGGGGGGGGCAGATTAGACCCAAGCTATAGGTAGTAGCCCCCAACCCAGAAGCTGCATGAAACCCCAGCATGAGACCCCCCAGGGGCAGGAAACCCCATCCGGCAGGCCCAGGCCATCATGACAGAACTCTGCAACAGAGACAATGAGGGACAGATGTTATGAGTACGGCCAGGAAGGGCACTTCAGATGTGATTGCTCCTTTATGGACTGTAATTATGGCCAGGCCTGGGTGGCAGACATGTGAGCCCAGAAGAGAGGTCCACCCAAGCTTCTGGTCACTATGAGGGTCAATGTCACACTAGTAAAAGGTCTGGTTGACTTGGGGTGCAACCAGACACTCATTCGGGCCAACCTAGTGAAGTCACCGGGCAGGACAGAGGCCCTTATATACCTTCAGTGCATCCACAGGGATGTACAGCTGTACCCCGCCATCAGGGTAAAGCTGGAGGTAGGCCCTCAAGAGGAGACATGCTGGGTTGGCCTGGCCGAGAAGCTGGCATACCCTGAGGTCCTGGGACATGACTTGCAGTGGTTCAGGGAGTTCATGCAGGAGAGAGGATGCCAGATCCTGGCAGAAATGAACCTGAGACCATGGCTAAAGGGGCTCCAAAGCCAAGTGGAGGATGAAGGGCAGGAGGAAGAACCCCAACCAGGTAGAAGACCCCGGGCCTCACTTCATAGAGATGGAAGCACCAGAGGGAGCTGGGTGCAAATGGATGATGGTTGACGGGGACTTCATGAGGGAGCAGAGGGAAGATCCAAAATTGAGTCATGCATGGGAGCAAGTGACCAACACCTAGGAGGAGGGGGGCACCAACCAACAAGTGCCCCAACGGCCCCACTTTGAGGTCACAATAACTGGCTATACCGGGAGAGGATCCACAAATCCAAGAGGTATTCCAACAACTGCTGGTGCCAGGGAACTTCCGGCAGGGCCTACTGCGTCTGGCTCACTTGGTACCCCAAGCCAGACACCTGGGGTGGTAGAAGATCTTACAGCGGATAGTTCTTAGGTTTTTCTGGGAGGGGTGTATGACGGGGTGTACCAACCCCACACTAGGCCAATGGGGGTGGCCCCACCCAACACACAGTGCCCCCCATGACAACAAGAACCAGAGGACAGTCAATGAAACTAAGTGTCAGGAATTCAAAACCAATAAAAGAAAATACTTTTTCATACAATGTGTAATTAGACTGTGGAATTCATTGCCATAATAAGTCACTGATGGCAAGAATTTCACAAGATTTCAAGAGCAGATAAGTGACCTCCCAGGTAATGGGGTCCCAGACCTATTTAACATTAAACGATGATATTTTTTGTATAAACAGAAAAATCAGATTGTTGAACTTTGAGAGAGAAAAAGAACAGTAGCCCTAGAGAACTACTGGAGTGAATTAGATATGACACGTCTATTCTGTGTCACTGTTTATGTTGCTGCATTTGGAAGTCTGAAAAAGGTTTCAAGTGCCATTTTGTTGAAAATAAATTTCATGTAAGCACCAGATAGGGACAAGTGATAGTGTTATGGGGGCAAGGGGGAAAGCAATGTTTCTTCAATATCATCCTTTGATTTTTTTGACACAGCTTAAGCTGCACCAAGATGTCAGAAGTGTGAAAATGTCTTCTGTTCGCGACTCTATAAAAGATGTGTGGCAAAAATCAAGGAATGCCTGTGTAAGTAATTTTATTTTTTATGATTCGTGCCCCCAAAGGTCTTGAACTGTCAGATTTATTGTCCATCCAATTTTACGACTTTTAGTTGTATTTATTTCTTGATATTTACCATCAACTTGTGTCTATGTGAGCTCTGGTCTGTAGACTTTCATATTGCTATATAATTTGTTAAGCTTTACATGTAGCTTCAGTTCAGCATCAATCCCCTGAGACATGCCATTAACATGAATCACTTTTGAAAGTACTTGATGCAATATGAACTTCTTGTTGAGTCAATCACTCATTGTGATGGAAAGAAGTGATGACCTTCACAGAAGTGCAGTATCATGGCTAAATATCCCAGAACAGAGCTCTTTACTGCTGACAATGGCGTCTGCTCACATAAACTTAATCCTAGCATAAAAAAATAGGCTGAAGATTTTTTTCCCCTGTGTGGTGAGCAGGGTGGAACGATTTAAATCCAAGATATTTAATTCACCAATTCTAATCACTATTTAAATCAACAAGCAGGAAACCTTGATTTAAATAATTGATTTAAATCATGTTTTCTACTTGTACTTTTTAGTTATTTTCCCTAAAGATACGATGATTCTTATTCGTTGATAATAAGGACTGTCAATTAATCACAATTAACTCATGCAATTAACTCAAAAAAATTAATTGTGATTAATCACAGTTTTTATCACACTGTTAAATAATAGAATACCAATTGAAATTTATTACATATTTTTGGATGTTTTTCTACATTTTCAAATATATTGATTTCAATTACAACACCAAATACAAAGTGTACAGTGCTCACTTTATATTAATATTTTTGATGACAAATATTTGCAGTGTAAAAACGATAAACAAAATAAACAGTATTTTTCAATTCACTATAAGTACTGTAGTGCAATCTCTTTATTGTGAAAGTGCAACTTACAAATGTAGATTTTTTTTGTTACATAACTGCACTCAAAAACAAAACAATGCAAAACTTTAGAGCCTACAAGTCCACCCAGTCCTACTTCTTGTTCGGCCAATCGCAAAGACAAATGAGCTTATTTACATTTACGGGAGATAATGCTGCCCACTTCTTATTTACAGTGTCACCGGAAAGTGAGAACAGGTGTTCGCATGGGACTTTTGTAGCCGACATTGCAAGGTATTTACGTGCCAGATATGCTAAATATTCGTACGCCCTTTCATGCTTCGGCCACCATTCCAGAGGACATGCTTCCATGCTGATGACGCCCGTTAAAAAAATAATCCATTAATTAAACTTGTGACTGAACTCCTTGGGGGAGAATTGTATGTCTCCGGCTCTATTTTACCCACATTCTGCCATATATTTCATGTTATAGTAGTCTCGGATGATGACTCAGTTCATTTTAAGAACACTTTCGCTGCAGATTTGACAAAACACAAAGAAGGTACCAATGTGAGATTTCTAAAGATAGCTACTCAACCCAAGGTTTAAGAATCTGAAGTGCCTTCCAAAATCTGGAAGGGATGAGGTGTGGAGCATGTTTTCAGAAGTCTTAAAAGAGCAACACTCCGATGCAGAAACTACAGAATATGAACCACCAAAAAAGAAGATCAACCATCTGCTGGTGGCATCTAACTCAGATGATGAAAATGAACATGCATTGGTCCACATTGCTTTGGATTGTTACTGAGCAGAACCCATCATCAGCATGGACACATATCCTCTGGAATGGTGGCTGAAGCATGAAGGATATGAATCTTTAGCACATCTGGCATGTAAATATCTTGCAACGCCGGCTACAACAGTGCCATGAGAATGCCTGTTCTCACTTTCAGGTGACATTGTAAACAAGAAGCAGGCAGCATTATCTCCTGCAAATATAAACAAACCTATTTGTTTGAGCGATTGACTGAACAAGAAATAGGACTGAATGGACTTGTAGGCTCTAAAGTTTTACATTGTCTTATTTTTGAATGAAGTTATTTTTTGTACATAATTCTACATTTGTAAGTTCCACTTTCATGATAAAGAGATTTCACTACAGTACTTTTATTAGGTGAATTGAAAAATACTATTTCTTTTGGTTTTTACAGTGCAAATATTTGTAGTCAAAAATAAATATAAAGTGAGCACTGTACACTTTGTATTCTGTGTTATAACTGAAATCAATATATTTGAAAATGTAGAAAACATCCAAAAATATTTAAATAAATGGTATTCTATTATTGTTTAACAGTGCAATTAATTACGTGATTAATTTTTTTAATCACTTGACAGCCATAGTTGATAATTTTTGTTAAACTCTATTTAGATGAAAATTCAAATTAAATTAAAATTCACAAAAACAGCATTTTAAAATGGTTATTAGTTAACTAAGGGTATGTCTACACTAGGAAATTAGGTCGAATTTATATAGAAGTCGATCTTTAGAAAGCAATTTTATACAGTCGATCGTGTATGTCCCCACTAAGCGCAGTAGGTCGGCGGAGTGCGTCCTCAATACCGTGGCAAGCATCGACTCACGGAGTGGTGCACTGTGGGTAACTATCCCACAGTTCCTGCAGTTTCTGCCGCCCATTGGAATTCTGGGTTAAGCTCCCAATGCCTGATGGGGCAAAAACATTGTCGTGGGTGGTTTTGGGTACATGTTGTCAGTCGCCCCTTCCTCCATGAAAGCAACGGCAGACAATTGTTTTGCGCCTTTTTTCTGTGCAGATGCTATACCACGGCAAGAGTGCAGCCCGCTCGACTCAGCTCACTGTCACCGCTGCTGTTGTGTCCTGGGTGCTGCTGGCAGCAAACGGTGCAGTAGGTCTGCAAACCATTGTCATCCACCACTTCCACTGCAACTCTGCTCTCCTGCTGTTGTAAATGAGCTCAGTCTCAATTGAGTAAATGATAACTGAGCTCCATAGAGTAAATGAGCCCAGTCATCCACCACTTCTGCTGCAACTCTGCTCTCCTGGTGCCATGAATCCACCTCGCAGGTCCTCTCGTCTTTCGACATAAATATCCATTCTCATGGCATCCGTCGTCATCCACCGCTACCGCTGCAACTCTGCTCTCTTGCTCTCCTGCAGACGCCATACCACGGCAAGCATGGAGCTTGCTCAGCTCACCGCTGTTGTTGTGAGCATTGTAAATACCTCGCGCATTATCCTGCAGTATGTGCAGAACCAGAACCTGCAAAAGCAGGCGACGAGGCGATGACAGCGCAATCACGATAGTGATGAGGACATGGACACAGACTTCTCTCAAAACACGGGCCCTGGCAATTTGGACATCATGGTGGTAATGGGGAAGGTTCATGCTGTGGATCGCTGATTCTGGGCCCGGGAAACAGGCACAGACTGGTGGGACCACATAGTGTTGCAGGTCTGGGATGATTCCCAGTGGCTGCGAAACTTTCACATGCGTAAGGGCACTTTCATGGAACTTTGTGAGTTGCTTTCCCCTGCCCTGAAGCGCAAGAATACCAAGATGAGAGCAGCCCTCACAGTTGAGAAGTAAGTGGCAATAGCCCTCTGGAAGCTTGCAATGCCAGACAGCTACCGGTCAGTCGGGAATCAATTTGGAGTGGGTAAATCTACTGTGGGGGCTGCTGTGATCCAAGTAGCCAACGCAATCACTGAGCTGCTGCTATCAAGGGTAGTAACTCTGGGAAATGTGCAGATCATAGTGGATGGCTTTGCTGCAATGGGATTCCCTAACTGTGATGGGGCGATAGACGGAACGCATATTCCTATCTTGGGACTGGACCATCTTAGCAGCCAGTACATAAACCGCAAGGGGTACTTTTCAATGGTGCTGCAAGCACTGGTGGATCACAAGGGACGTTTCACTGACATCAACGTGGGATGGCCAGGAAAGGTACATGACGCTCGCATCTTCAGGAACTCTGGTCTGTTTGAACAGCTGCAGGAAGGGACTTACTTCCCAGACCAGAAAATAACTGTTGGGGATGTTGAGATGCCTATAGTTATCCTTGGGGACCCAGCCTACCCCTTAATGCCATGGCTCATGAAACCATACACAGGCACCCTGGACAGTAGTAAGGATCTGTTCAACTATAGGCTGAGCAAGTGCAGAATGGTGGTAGAATGTGCATTTGGACATTTAAAAGTGCGCTGGTGCAGTTTACTGACTCAGTTAGACCTCAGCGAAACCAATATTCCAATTGTTATTGCCGCTTGCTGTGTGCCCACAATATCTGTGAGAGTAAAGGGGAGACGTTTATGGCAGGGTGGAAGGTTGAGGCAAATCGCCTGGCCGCTGATTACGCGCAGCCAGACACCAGGGTGATTAGAAGAGCACAGCAGGGCACGCTGCGCATCAGAGAAGCTTTGAAAACCAGTTTCATGACTGGCCAGGCTACGGTGTGACAGTTCTGTTTGTTTCTCCTTGATGAAAACCCGCCCCCTTATTTCACTCTACTTCCCTGTAAGCCAACCGCCCTCCCCCCTTCGATCACCACTTGCAGAGACAATAAAGTCATTATTGTTTCAAAATTATGCATTCTTTATGAATTCATCACACAAATAGGGGGATAACTGCCAAGGTAGCCCGGGAGGGGTTGGGGAGGAGGGAAGCACTGGGCGGGGTGGTGGATGAGGGGATGAGGGAAGGACAAGGCCACACTGCACTTCAAAACTTATTGAATGCCAGCCTTCTGTTGCTTAGGCAGTTCTCTGGGGTGGAGTGGTTGGGTGCCCGGAGCCCGCCCCCCCCGCATTCTTGGGCATCTATGGAACTTGCGGAGGAGGGCGGGTGGTTACACTGGGGCAGCAGCGGCAGTCTGTGCTCCTGCTGCCTTTCCTGCAACTCCACCAGACGCATATCAGTTTGATCCCCCAGTCACCTCAGCACTGCATTCTGCCTCCAGGTGGCTCATCACGCTGCTGCCACCTCTCTTCTTGCTTCTGCCACCTCTCATCTCATTTGTCCCTCCTGTCCTCGCTTTCATTTTCTGCCTTCCTGGACTCTGACATTGTTTGCCTCCATGCATTCTGCTGAGCTCTTTCAGTGCAGGAGGACTGCATGAGCTCGGATAACATTTAATCACGAGTGCGTTTTTTTCGCCTTCTTATCTGTGCTAGCCTCTGGGACGGGGATGATAGGGGTAGCGTTGAAACATTTGCAGCTGCGGGAGGAAAAAAAACGAGAGTAGTATTTAAAAAGACACATTTTAGAGAACGATGGGTAGACTCTTTCACAGTGAACCAAGCTGTTAACATTACATAGCACATGTGCTTTTGGTACAAGGTCACATTTTGCCTCTTATATTGAGAGCCTCCTGATTTGGTGTGAGAGATCACAAATGCAGGGCTGGCAACAGAATTCGGCATGCAGGCAACCATGGTAAGCCACAGTCTTTCAGCTTCTTCAACCTTCATAACATGTGGGAATGGTTTCAAACAGCAGCGCCCTCCTTTCCCATATCAAGCACCGGTTGGGTTGGCCATTTAAAAGGAGGGGTTGTACTGGCTGCGAATGCATCCCAAGTCTTCAGGGCAAATTAATCATTAAACATGCTTGCTTTTAAACCATGCATTATATTTACAAAGGTACACTCACCAGAGGTGCCTTCTCCGGCTTCATGGTCCGTGAGCCCGCCTTGGGAGGGTTGGGAAGGTATTGGCTCCAGGGTGATAAACAGTTCCTGGCTGTTGGGAAGAATGGTTTCTCCGCTTGCGTGCTGTGCGCTATCCTCCTCCTCCTCCACCTCCTCATCTTCCTCATCCCCAAAATCCTCATTCCTGTTGCATGAGACTCCCCCCTTGCAGGTGTCCACGGACAGGGGTGAGGTAGTGGTAGGCCCCCCCCCGTAGAATTGCATGCAGCTCATCATAGAAGCGGCATGTCTGGGGCTCTGACCTGGAGCGGCCGTTTGCCTCTTTGGTTTTTTTGGTAGGCTTGCCTGAGCTCCTTAATTTTCACGCGGCACTGCTGCGAGTCCCTGTTGTAGCCTCTGTCCATCATGCCCTCAGAGATTTTTTCAAATATTTTGGCATTAAGTCTTTTGGAACGGAGTTCTGATAGCACAGATTTGTCTCCCCAAACAGTGATCAGATCCAGTACCTCCCGCTCGGTCCATGCTGGAGCTCTTTTGCGATTCTGGGACTGCATGGTCACCTGTGCTGATCAGCTCACCACGCTGGTCAAACAGGAAATGAAATTCAAAAGTTCCTGGGGCTTTTCCTGCCTACCTGGCCAGTGCATCTGAGTTGAGAGTGCTATCCAGAGCGGTCACAATGGAGCACTCTGGGATAGCTCCCGGAGGCCAATACCATTGAATTGCGTCCACACTACCCCAAATTCAACCCAGCGATGTCGATTTCAGCGCTAATCCCCTCGTCAGGGAGGAGTACAGAAATCGATTTTAAGAGCCCTTTAAGTCAACAAAAAATGGCTAATGCTGCTAATTCGACCTAAATTCGTAGTGTAGACCAGGGCTAAAACTACCTTAAATGTGCTAAAACAACAAGGAGTCTGGTGGCACCTTAAAGACTAACAGATTTATTTGGGCATAAGCTTTCGTGGGTAAAAACCTCACTTGCCTGCATCTGTAACTTTCACTCTATGCATCTGAAGAAGTGAGGTTTTTACCCACAAAAGCTTATGCCCAAATAAATCTGTTAGTCTTTAAGGTGCCACCAGATTCCTTGTTGTTTTTGCAGATACAGACTAACACAGCTACCCCCTGATACTTAAATGTGCTGGATACATAACAAAAAAAGTATCAACAAGTTTATCAAAACGTGTTTTTTATTTAAAACTAACTGATTTCAAGACATATTATCTGCAATTGGTGAAATTAGCTGTTTCTGGTCACTATGTACTTTCAAGATCTTAGAACTAGTAGATCTTATCCTTTCACATCCAGTTTTTATTTATAGTTTGGAAGAGGAAACAATCTTCCCTGTTTTTTAACTCTCAATTGGTTTCTTAACTTTGAATAAACTAGTCATTGAACTGAACTAGTTGAATAAACTGAAATGAAGAAAATATTTTCTCTTCTTTTGCAGTAGAGGCTACTGCTGTCAAAAGCTGGTTTAGCGCATCAGCAAACTCTGGTTCCAGGTGCTTAGCCAGTGACTTCTACCAGTTCAGTGGGTTGATGTTCTTTAAAATTTCAGCAGCACACATGTACTGCTTAATATTATTTTTAAAATGTAATTTAAATTATTTTA
This sequence comes from Terrapene triunguis, assembly GCF_002925995.2. Taxonomy (NCBI): domain Eukaryota; kingdom Metazoa; phylum Chordata; order Testudines; family Emydidae; genus Terrapene; species Terrapene triunguis. The sequence goes on along the minus strand of NW_020664435.1, from coordinate 7,204,286 downwards.
ATATATTATAGCAAGTTTAGGCAATAACATGGTTGTCATAATTTCAAATTTAATTTTAAGTAGTTTTTTAAATGTATTTCATTTAAATCAAAGCCCAATTTAAATTAAAAAATTGGTTTTTATATTAAAAATCATGGATTTTTATCCACCCCAGCTATTGCCTCCCTCACTTTATTTCATATCTGTGTTATTTTCACAGCAGACATAAAGGATTTGAGAAGAGAAACGTCTGAATTGTGCTTTGGTCAGTCCTTCTCATCTTCTCCAGTGTCCCTCCAATGAAATAATTATGAATATAATTGGGATAATTGGGAGGGAAGAAACAGTTTCTCTCTATCTCTCCCCTTCACTTCCATCTACTCAGGCAAATCAAGCTATCTCATTGACTCAATGACCAGATAAAGTCATCAGAAGGACTTAAAACCATAGATCCTCTGACGATATGACAGCAGCAAACACTGTTTGGTCCTCTTGATAACTATGATCCTGATCATGCAGGCCAGAACTGATAGCATGCCTCTATTACAGGGGAAAGAATAGGTGGCTAAGTTGATTTGCCCATTAATCAAACAGTGCTTTTGGAACTTAGATTTTAGCAAAATTTCCCCAAAATGAAGTTGTATCACATCTTGTCTCCTCAGTGTTCTGTACAATTGCTATAAAGTAACTTGAAAGTAAAATAAGGACAGAGGAAGAAGCAGTTTTGTAGTTAAGAAACCCAAGTCTTAGAACCAAGCGAGCTGGGTTCTGTTCCTAGTTCTGCTATGGTTATCTTGTGCAAGTCACTTAACCTTTCTATATCCCAGCTTCTCCTTGTGAAAAATAAGCATAATTGTACGTACCTGCTTCAGAAAGATGATGGGAGGCTTAATTCATTCATTAATGGTTGTAGAATCTGTGGATAAAAGGGGGCATAAAAAGGTATAATGGATTATTAAATATGAGAAAGCGACTCCTTCTGAAAGAAGGTCAGTAAAAGCAGAGCAGCAGCACTTTTTACACTGTGATATGGAGTTTCTTATGCTTTCTATTAGATTCCCCTCCTAATGCAAGCAATAGGCATGAGGTGTACTCTGCAAATGAATCAGTATGATAGATATAACTCAGCTCAGATACACTATAGATGTTTTATCTTGCATTAGGTTGCAGGGCAAACAGCTGTCAGATTTGTGGGAATTTCCCCCCATTTGTTGTATAGAAAAAAAGCTTCTTCCCTGGCACCAATAATAAAATTCCCTTCAATAAGAATTTGAGTGGTCGAGCCAGACTCACTCCTGCCTCCAGAATCTCTTGTCTCCTGGACTGTTGAATCAATATCAGATTTACCCAACCATGCCCACACCTGTAAAGTAAATGGTACACTTCAATTGGCTGGTCACAAGAACAGTAGTTCATTTCCACTGTATGCAGGTTCTTTAGACCTTATTATAACAAAAACTCTTGGTCATTATCTTTACAAAGTTTGTTTTCTGGAGCTAGAAGAGAAAGAACCATGGGATCATGGTTCAACAGTCCCACCAGTCTTAGGAGAGTAGCAACATCTTATAGTGGATAGAAGTGGTCAAGAACGTGAATTTGAAAACCTTGTTAGTTACATAAGACATCTTTTGTGTTGGTAAACAGATGCAGCCATATTCTACTGCCATGTCTTTCAAATATAACACAGCTATGTATTACCAAAGCTTTCACTAGTAGTGAAAACTGTAGTTAGGGTTGCAAAAGTTTCCATTGTGAATCCCATTGCTCATTCATAACTAGAGCTGGTTGAGAATTTTACACTGAAATGATTCTTTGACAGAAAACTTGGCTTGCAAAAAAATCAAAATTTTCTTTGGAAAAATATAGATTTTTGCTGATTTTTTTTTCTATTGGAAAAATCAAAACGCAACATTTCATTTCAGTTGGGATTAGCCTTATGTTAGAGTTGGTTCAACATTTAATCTGCTCTACCAGAGCCACTGCATTGCCTTATAGGACCTGTAGTTCAGGTGCCTCATACATCCATTCTCCCTTGGAAACAGGTTTCCCTAAGGCCTGGTCTACACTACCCCCCCACTTCGGACTAAGGTACGCAAATTCAGCTACGTTAATAACGTAGCTGAATTCGAAGTACCTTAGTCCGAACTTACCGCGGGTCCAGAGGCAGCAGGAAGGCTCCCCCGTCGATGCCGCGTACTCCTCTCGCCGAGCTGGAGTACCGGCGTCGACGGCGAGCACTTCCGGGATCGATCCGGGGCACTTCCGGGATCGATCCGGGATCGATTTATCGCGTCTTAACCAGACGCGATAAATCGATCCCAGAACATCGATTGCCTGCCGCCGGACCCTCCGGTAAGTGTAGACGTACCCTTAGGATGTACTGCAGTCCCCCCTCTGGCTGAGCCACAGTTTATATTACAGCTGGTGCCAACAAGATTGAATTGTAGTATGTAATTAAGGTCTGAAATTTAAATTGACACTACATGATAACTGCAAGTGTCTTCAGCTACAATAGAGTTCTTTCTGTTTTTGTGTCTTTGGAGGAAGATATCACCACATTGGGCCAAATGAAGGACACTGTATGTATGTGAATAGTCTCAGCTGAAGTGAGGCAAGCAAGTATTAAAAGCACTGGAACATAGGACCTACTGCATCTGATGAATGGTCCATCTAGCTCACTGTCCTCAGTGTCCTGTATCCAACAGTGGCCAGTATCAGATACTTCAGAGGAAGAAGCAAAAAATCCTGAATTAAGCAATTATGGAGTAATCTGCCCATATGGAAAGTTTCGTCCTAGCCCCTTCTGTTGGTTTCTGCCCTGAAGCATGAGGCTTTATATCCCTTCCTAATTTTTTTTCTAAAAATCCTTATTAATTTAACTCTGGAAGTCCACATAGTTGGCTAAATGGACCCAGGCAAAATCACACTACTCCCAGCTAGACAAATACTGCAGTATATTGCAACAATGGTTGGAAGCATCTTATTATGTCTGATGAGTTGGTAAAGGAAAATTAGAGAAAAGATGAGAAGCTGGCGATTAAGAAAAATCACCACTATAATGTTTAAAAACATAACAAATAAGTGCTAATTCCAACAGGAAATGTCAAACCCAAATGTAATGATTTAGAATTCAGTTTGCAATACCCTTTGCTTCTGATTTAGTAAAGTACCTCAAAGCCAAGTTACGGCTATAACCCAGCATCAGGCACGCTACTTATACCCACAGGCATTTTGATTTGTTCATGGCAGATATTGAAATGAGGGACATTCTTTCTGGATCATCATTTGGGACTGTAGCATTTAAAGGTCATAAGATAATGCATCTTCCTGAGAACTATTATCAACAGCCACCTCTTGGAGTATTGACTGATAACGATTCTATATTGTTAAAAGCATTTTGTGTCAAATAGAAATAAAAGTGTTTGTCATCATTGTTTTCTGGTCCTTGTATATATAAATATATCTATATAAAAGATAAGGTTTTTCAGTATTTATTCTACTTTCTGTTCATGTACGTGAAAAGCCCTATCAGAGTTTAATGTTTATAGCAATATCTTCTTTATAGCTATGACAACCTGGATGTGAGATTTTAACTACAAATACCTGTACAGTAAATTTTAGTGCTCACAGCCAACTATAGTAATAATAGCAAAGGATCCCAAAGGTGCTGTGGCAGCAAAGAAAAGTTTAGAAGCTAAGAAAATATACCACTTGTTATCATAGTCAATTATTTCTTTACACCCCTTGAACCTCTGCTATCATATTTATCAGATTACCCACTGAGACTAACAACAGGAGTCATGTTATGCAAATTGATAGACAGAAGCCAGTTTCAGATGAAAAGAGCAGCGCTGAAAGCAAAATGAATGAGAGCAGGAACATTGTTATATGTAGTGTTGTTGTAGCTGTGCTGGTCCCAGGATATTAGAGAGACAAGGTGGGTGAGGTAATATCTTTCATTGGACCAACTTCTGTTAGTGAGAGAGACACGCTTTCGAGATTACATGGAGACTACATCCTGAAAGAAATCTTTCCTGAAACCTCCCTTCTGGCCTTCAAACAACTCCCCCCTCCCCCCAATTTCTCATGGCAGCTTAAATTAATAACTTTGCTAGACACTAAAAATCATGGACTGAACAGAGACACTGGATTTATGGCTTATTACAACACTCTGTAAGCCACCTAACTCCCCCCAGCTACCCCCACATGACTGGGGAGGTGTAAATGGGCCACTTCCCTTTGAATGGTCCCTTGAAATATGTGTTAACTATTTATGTGAAACAATCTGTTCCACCTTGTATCTAGCTGTGACACTCTAAGGCCATATCTACACTAGCACTTATGTCAGCAAAACTTTTGTCACTCATGTGGTGTGAAAACAACACACCCCTAAGCGACATAAATTTTGCCAGCATAAGAGCTTGTGTGCACAGCACTGTGTCGACAGGAGATGCTCTCCTGCTGACATAGCTACCACCACTCGTTGAGCTGGTTTTATTATGTCGATGGCAGAGCTCTCTCCCGTTGGCATAACGTGTCTAGAAGAGCAATCTTACAGCAGCACAGCTGTACCGGTACAGCTATGCCACTGTAAGCTTGTAAGTGTAGACATGGTGTAAGTATGTTTCCCAGACCTGAAGAAGAGCTCTTTGTAAGCTTGAAAGCTTGTCTCTCTCACCAACGTAAGTTGGTCCAATAGAAGATATTACTTCGCCCACCTTGTCTCAGTAGGAACATTGTAATTTACTGTTGACTGGCTCCCAGGAAGTGTATCTTTCACCTATGGGCAGTCACAAACATCCGTGACGCTAGTGGGTGTAATAGCCACTTTCCATTATTCAGGCTAAATGAGGGAGTAGTTAAGTGCCCCATTCTTTAGTAAGACCCAAAACAACAGACGACACCACCCAAATCACAGACCAGCACGTCGAGGCTGGAATAGGAGTTGGACCATGTGGTCTTGGGGGGTTTCCTTTGGTCTGAATGCAAATGCCAGGACTAGGTATTATTTTTGTGGAGCTATGTGTGTCTTTGAGCCAGAAGCAGAGAGACAAGGCAGCAAGACAGCCAGAGAAGTACTGGGGGGAAGTGAAGAGAGAGATTTTTGTACAGAGTGCTGACTGGAAAAAGGCTTGGATTTTTGAGCAAGGAAACTGCCTCCTGTTTTTTGATTCCTACTGTGTTTCCAGGGAAACAGGATTTTGTGTACATTCTTGGTAAATAGAGAGGATGGCATAAAAAAAATAACATCTATTTCTCCTCCTCATGGAAACAAGCAGCAAGACCCTGAATATTGACTCACTGCTTGGGCCAAAAAGGGGTAACATTACTATATGCAGCAGAAGTGACTGAGAAAGCATGGCTAGGTTTGCCCATGGTTTGTTTGGTTTTTTGCTCTAAGCATTGACAGTGTGCTTGGCACTATACAAACCAAAGGTCATTGCCTGGAGGACCAGCCTGATCCTGAGTCTCCCATCGATTTTAGTGGATGTTGAATGGGCTCAACCAGAGGCCATAAGGAGAAAGCAAAACAGTTCAGGCAGAAGACGCTTTGTTCCTCTAGAGGCTTATATAGCCCTCATTACCATAATACATGAGCACCTTACAATCATTAATAGAATTTATCCTTACAACACTGCTGTCAGGTAGGGAAGTAACATTCCCATTTTACAAATGGGAGAGTTGGGTACAACTGACTTGCCTGTGGTCGCAGAGGAAGTCTGTGACAGACCCAGGAGTTCAACGCCAGTCTCCAGAGGCCTAGTCCAATAGCTTAACCAATAAGCCATCCTTCCTCCCATTGGGCATAGTGATATTTTAAATGATGGAGTTATGACAACATTTTATACATCAATGGGTTAACACATGGCGTCATTAACACAAAGATCGACTTCATGAAAGGTATGAGATTGAAGGAGCAATTACAATGAAGAGAGGATGGTTGCCCTGTATATGAGAGATAGAAGGGAGTTCCAGGCATAAGGGGCAGCATGAAAGAAGGCACAAAGATGGGAGTGAGAGAATGCTGTAAAGGGAGGAGTGAGGTGGGAGCTCTGTAGAGGTGCTAATTGAATAATAGTGGATATGACTCTTCACTAAAAACCAGAGTTCCATCCATTTCAACTCATTTATCTACTATTGTCTGTACTAATAAAATTCTGATCTGAAATAACCGCCTCCCCTTTTGTAAGGATTTCTCTCGAGAAGCCACTGAAAGCTGTTCTTAGAATTCAGAAGTTGAACATAATGATTGATTCATGTTAACTTTTTTTCTTTTAACATTTGGTTGTCACTTTTATATTTCCTTAACAGTCTAAAATCTGTTTTACAAGTTTAGCAGGACTCCTGCTACTGGAGGGGAAAGAAGATTTATAAAACTCAGTGAAAAGAGTAGCTCTGCCTCACCCATAAATGAAGATTCTTCTCCTCTCCATACGTCACTAAGGAGCTACCGACAACTAGATGTTTCTGAGAGAACATTAGAGGTGTCATATTCTGTTATAGTTTACCCCAGGGAAACATCAGTATAATCAGTTGCCTGGAAGTAACTGAGAGCAGACTATGGCCCTTCAAGAATGTGGCCCATATTGTTGTATATTGCATACAAAAAACTATGTTAATGTTGCAAAGTCAATCACTTAAAAGTTAGGAAATGACAGAATTTAGGTTACTTGTGCAAATTTAATTTGGCCCCCTTGTGCATATGCACAATGGAAAAGTTTTGCCTAATATCCCATAAGAAATCTGGAGCAGGGCCAGGTTTAGAACCCAGTACTCTTGGGTTGTAGTCCAGAGTCTTACCCACACACACACACACACACAAAAAAAAATCCTCTCTCTCTTGTCTCCTTACAGCCCACAGCCAGGAACAAATAGCATGTGTTCATGTAATGAATAACTGTATTCTAATGCATATGTATGAGCAACCTTAATTCTTCTATTGTCTAACTTTTTAGTATGTAACTTTGCAAGCTAACTGTTCTTAAAAGTAATCATTTTTAGTTATTTGAAAAATTAACACTTTTGACTGATGAATTGAGAAACCAGGACTTTTCAGGCATCCTGAAGGAAGTTGTTGGGAGACAGCAGGTGTAATGAGCACTGCAGAGTGTTTCCTGTTGTGTTCTGTCTACATCTGCCCTGCAAGAATGCCTCAGATCCCCTCAGCTCACTTGATTGCAACAACTTCATGCAACCCTCGCACTCCAGAGAGAAGCAAGGCCCAATATTTTCATTGACTCTACTATATGGCATGTGCCCATTTACCTTCACTGTCATCAAATTAAAGATAAATCAAACATCAATACTGCTTTTCTGAAAGGCCGATAAGCTAAATTAAATACAGACTGGATTCCTCTTTCTGAATTCACACAGTGGGGAATTTCAAAAGGTGTAATTCGACCTCTCTCACCAAGGATTTGTAACTCATAATTACATTGATACATACGCCATGTCTGCAAGAGCTGTGAAATTCACAGTATTTTTAATGTGAAATGTACTGTTTTATTGCATTAATTCACATTTAATGTGTACGCAGTAATAACCATAAAGTATGATAACTAAAGTTTTATGTTTTCATCAGGACCTTCATTTAGAGAGCTTTCGAAAGAGTCCAAGGAAATTAAAATATCAGTCAGTTTACCTGCCGGATATAGAGCTGAAGCAGAAAGCAGCATAATTTCTTTTACAAGCAGCCCACTTTTCTGCACACGATGTCCCTACCTCCGACTGATAAAATACAATAGTCATAACATTGTACATATTTTTAAACTACTGTACACTGTGCACAAAACAAAGATCTTAGAACTGAAGAAAAATGCATCTCCATGGATAAAATGTTGCTACTTATGAGATGCCAGGCATTGGGGTTGAGGGGAGGAATAGCCACAATGAACATATGAAATTCCAATACTTCTTCCCCATAATGAACAAGAGGATGACATTGACATCCATAAAGCTGGGGTATCACACGTGTTATGGAACATAGTTGCTGAGGATGAGTAGCATAAATAAATGAATAGACACTAAAAATAGCCGAAGTATTTGAAGCCCATAGGAGAGAAGCAGCATTAAGACAACGGAGACATACTGTGTGATCTATAAAAAGAGGAAACTGAATCTATGATGTTTCTGCCTTCCTCTGAAGCACCTGGTCCAGCCCGCTGTTAGAGACAGAATTCTGGACTGGATGGACAGCTTTAGGATTAAATAGGCATTTAATTTGGGGAAAACTTCGGTATATCACAGGCTTCCTCACACTTCCACACTACAGAGCCTACTTTTCTTTTATTAAAACTAGCCTTTGGAGCTTTAACCTGGATTGAAATGTGTCATATAACTATGCATGGTTCAAAACTCCCTTCTATGTATTAATCTGTGGCACTGTGTTGTAGATGATGATTGGATGAAATACTTGATACAGTATGCAAGTGAAGATTTATGTGCATTGGTGCAAAAGATCAGAAGAGGGCACTTAGTGCAAGATTGCAGGACAATGCTGTAGATAAACGCCAGAGTAGAGCGCTAACATCTCTTCTGCTTCCAGAGTACATTTTTAATTCTCTTTGGAGTTTATTAGTCACCCCTGTGTTCAGTCGATTAAATTTGTTTGTAGGTGTCCTGAAGATTATATTGACAGATACTCCTGCTTACATGTTAAATGGCAAGAAGTTGAAGAGCATGAGTTGACGTGATATGACAAATGGAAAAATTAAATGCACCACTGTGCAGTGCTCTTACTCACAGTTCCCCCACCTCTCAGCATTTTTGTGTTTGTTTGAGACTGGAAGTCAAACAAATGGGATGACATTTAGTTTTGCTAAGATAGCTGTGTTATCTGTGATTTATAGCTGCATTTTTTTGTAAGTACACAAATTAGGAGGGGAAGGTAAAAGTTAGCTAGTCAGAAGATTTGTAGAGCTGCTGATTCTCAGTGGTAAGTTCAGTGAGAAGTAAATCACGGAAGTCATAAATTCAAAGTAACTATGAAGGGGGAAAGCAGCTGGAATAATATGCTGCCTGAAAATGACCACATAACAGATATGTCTGTTCTGGAATGAAATGCAGTGTCTCTTTAGATATTTCTGCAGATTTAGGACCTGATTCTGATCTCATTTACACCATTGCATAACTGCATAAATCAGAGGTAACTCCATTGCTATAAAACAGGCAGAATCATAGAATTGTAGAACTGGAAGGGACCTCAAGAGGTCTTCTAGTCCAGTCCCCTGCACTCAAGGCAGGACTAGGTATTATCTAGAACATCCCTGACTAACGTGCTCTTAAAATCTCCATAGATGAATATTCCACAACCTCCCTAAGCAATTAATTCCAATGCTTAAATACCCTGACAGTTAGGCCTGGTCTACACTAGGCTTTTATGTCGAATTTAGCACCGTTATATCGAATTAACCCTGCACCCGTCCACACCACGAAGCTATTTAGTTCGACATAGAGCTCTCTTTAAATCGATTTCTGTAAACCTCCCCAACGAGAGGAGTAGCGCTAAATTCGACATGGCCATGTCGAATTAGGCTAGGTGTGGATGGAATTCGACGCTAATAGCTCCGGGAGCTATCCCACAGTGCACCACTCTGTTGACGCTCTGGACAGCAGTCCGAGCTCGGATGCTCTGACCAGCCACACCCCGGGAAAATTTGAATTCCTTTTCCTGTCTGGGCAGTTTGAATCGCAGTTTCTGTTTTGACACCGTGGCGAGCTCAGCAGCAGTGGCAACGATGCAGAGCTCTCCAGCAGAGATGGCCGTGCAATCTCAGACTAGAAAGAGGGCCCCAGCATGGACTGATCGGGAAGTCTTGGATCTCATCGCTGTGTGGGGAGATGAGTCCGTGCTTTCCGAGCTGCGCTCCAAAAGACGGAATGCAAAGACCTATGAGAAGATCTCTAAAGCCATGGCAGAGAGAGGATACAGCCGGGATGCAACGCAGTGCCGCGTGAAAATCAAGGAGCTGAGACAAGGCTACCAGAAGACCAAAGAGGCAAACGGACGCTCCGGATCCCAGCCCCACACATCCCGTTTCTACGAGGCACTGCATTCCATCCTTGGTGCGGCCGCCACCACTACCCCACCAGTGACCGTGGACTCTGAGGATGGGATATTGTCCGCGGCCGGTTCCTCCGACATGTTAGCTGACGGGGAAGATGAGGAAGGAGATGAAGAGGACGATGCAGTCGACAGCGCTTACCACGCTGATTTCCCCGACAGCCAGGAGCTCTTCATCACCCTCACAGAGATCCCCTACCAACCGTCCCCCGCCGTTACCCCAGACACAGATTCAGGGGAAGGATCAAGCAGTAAGTGTTTTAAATATCTCAACATTTATTTATAACAGAACTTGCATATTTTAAATATTAACAATAGCTAAAGTGCTTTCAAGTATGTAAACTTTTATTTATAACAGAACAGGAAGATTTGAAATATTAACAATGGGTAAAGTGCTTCTAAACATGTAAACAGGAAAGTGCAACAAAACGGGAATCTGAACAAAGGGTATCATGATTATTGTGTCTTTGTCCGTTTCAATGTATAGTCCGAACCATTTTAAGAAAATTCAACAATGTCCGCTTCATGATTACACTGCCCAAGACGCTCCACTCTTTTGTCCCTCCAAGGGCACCTAACCCAAAAGCTGGTCGATGTGTCCGGGGATAGAGGCGAGATCCCCCGGGGAGAACTCCTCATAGGCCTCCTGCAGGTGTCTTTCCAGCCTAATTATCAGGTTCTTTGGCAGGGAGAGCTTATTAGGCCCCCCGTGGTAAGACACGTTTCCCTGCCACAACACCAGCAGGTATTCGGGGATCATGGCCTTGCAGAGCATAGCAGCAAATGGCCCCGGTTTCTGCAGGCTGTCCCGGAGCATCCTCTCCTTCTGGCTCTCCGAGACCCTCAGGAGGGTGATGTCTGGCATGACGCCCTGCTTTGAATTAGGTAGGGGAAAGTTAGTATTGGGACTGCTTGCCCGTTCCTTTACAGAACTGCAACCGCCGGTTTACAGCCACGCGGTTTACAGCCGCGAGGGGGTGGGACAGGGCCAGAGTTCATGCTTGCAGGATTGCTGCCAGCAGAGACTCGCATTGCTTTCTATGCGAAAGGAGGCCAGTGCCACTCTTAAAGTTTTAAGCAGCCACAAGTCTACGGCTTACCATGTTTGACAGCTAGACAAAGTCCGGTGTCCTGCCCTGCTCCTCAGCTCGCCACAGCAAGACCGCAGGCACTGTAGGCGAGGGCCGAAAATTCGACCTTGTCCTCAGTGCGCGTGTGATAGGTGCTCTGCATGGTCTTGTTGAAAGACTATGTTCTCTGTTCACAGATACATTGATCTGTCTCAGGAATTCACTCCCTTTTTCCAATTCCCACAGCCACATCTGCCCAGAGGCTAGCGCACATTAGGAGGAGGAAGAAGAGGACACGGGAAGACATGTTTGCTGAACTAATGGGATGCTCCCGAGCACAGGCAGCCCAGCAGACACAGTGGAGGGAGAACTTGTCCCAAATGCACCTGGCAAACATGGAACGGGAGGAGAGGTGGCGACAGGAGGACTGGCAGGCTACTCAAACGCTGCTTGGACTAATGAGGGAGCAAACGGACACGCTCCGCCGCCTTGTGGATGTTCTGCAGGACCGGAGGCAGGAGGAGAGAGCCCCGCTGCAGTCTCTCTCTAACTGCCCTGCCCCGCCACCAAGTCCCATACCCCCCTCACCCAAAGTCCAAACACGGAGGGGCGGAAGGGGCCGTGAAAAATTTCACTCCACCCCTGCGGACTGCTCTACCACTAGAAGGCTCTCATTCCCCAAAATTTGAAAAGTCCTTTCCTACCCGCCTCACACAAGACCCCGTCCAAGTTTCACCCCCCCGTTCCATGTGCGGTTGTTAATAAAAAATACGTTTTTGTTCATTATTGTTTCCATCCTCTTCTTTTAGATGAGAGTCTGTCTGAAGGGGGGGGAAGGGGCTTGGTAATTGGACAGGACAGTCACCTTTAGCAGGGGGCAGGTCCAGCAGCAGGGCACATATACAGTGCAGTGACTAGTTATCCTGGTCAGTCTGGGAGGTGGTTTTCATGTTCTGTGTGGTGGGGGGGGTGGTGTTGCTCTGTGACTTGGTGGCGGGGGAGGGCAGTTACAGATCTTATGCAGCGGTCCTTACCCTGGATCACAGAGCCGCGCAGCAGGGGATCTGTAACCCTCCTCCCCCTGCAAGACAGTCACATAGCCGACACATACACGCAGTCCCGGCCAGGAGGGCTGGCAGGCTCCGTTGAAACAACCAGTCCACCACCGCGGAGCCTGTCATTCCTGGAGTTTAGAAGCATCATTTGCATCACAACACTAAACCCGCCCCCCGCCACAGTCTGCGTCCCAGGTTTAAAACATTCCCGCGAAAACAGTAATAAAGACAACGGTGTCCATTAACAAAACAGAACAGATTTTATTTTTTGGGAAGGGGGTGAAGGGGGTATGTAACTGGAGAGGATAGTCGACGGCAACTGGGTAAAGAAACGGGGGCAAGTTCAGCTTCTGTGTCCACAAACTTAAAAGTCACTGGGTACCCTGCTCAGCCTTGAAACTGGCTTTCAAAGCCTCCCGGATGCACAGCGCGTCCCGCTGGGCTCTTCTAATCGCCCGGCTGTCTGGCTGGGCGTAATCAGCAGCCAGGCTATTTGCCTCAACCTCCCACCCCGCCATAAAGGTCTCCCCCTTGCTCTCACAGAGATTGTGGAGCACACAGCAAGCTGCAATAACGATGAGGATATTGGTTTCGCTGAGATCACAGCGAGTCAGTAAGCTTCTCCATCTCCCCTTGAGACGGCCAAAAGCACACTCCACCACCATTCTGCACTTGCTCAGGCGGTAGTTGAAGAGTTCTTGTGCAGTGTCCAGGGCCCCAGTATAGGGCTTCATGAGCCAGGGCATTAGCGGGTAGGCTGGGTCCCCGAGGATCACTGTAGGCATCTCCACATCCCCAACAGTTATCTTGTGGTCCGGGAAGTAAATACCTTCCTGCAGCCGTCTAAACAGACCAGAGTTCCTGAACACGCGAGCGTCATGAACCTTGCCCGGCCATCCGACGTAGATGTTTGTAAACCGTCCCCGATGGTCCACCAGTGCTTGCAGCACCATTGAAAAGTAGCCCTTTCTATTGATGTACTGGCTGGCCTGGTGGCCCGGTCCCAGGATAGGGATGTGAGTCCCATCTATAGCCCCACCGCAGTTTGGGAATCCCATCGCAGCGAAGCCATCTATGATGGCCTGCGCGTTTCCCAGGGTCACTACCTTTGACAGCAGTACCTTGACGATTGCCTTGGCTACTTGCAGGACAACAACCCCCACGGTAGATTTGCCCACGCCAAAGTGGTTCGCGACTGACCGGTAGCTGTCCGGCGTTGCAAGCTTCCAGAGGGCTATGGCCACTCGCTTCTGGACAGTCAGGGCTGCTCGCATGCGGGTGTCCTTGCGCTTCAGGGCAGGGGACAGCAACTCACAAAGTTCGAGGAAAGTCCCCTTCCGCATGCGAAAGTTTCGCAGCCACTGGGATTCATCCCAGACCTGAAGCACTATGCGGTCCCACCAGTCCGTGCTTGTTTCCCGGGCCCAGAATCGCCGTTCAACAAAATCCACATGCCCCATTGCCATCGTGATGTCCTGGGCGCTGGGGCTCGTGGTTTCTGACAGCTCTGTGCTACTCTCCGACTTCAGGCCCTCACGGCGGTGCCTTAGCCTCCTCGCCTGATTTCTCTGCATCTGCCTCAGGGAAAGGTGTATGATAAGCTGCGAGGTGTTGAGAACGGCCACAACTGCAGCGATGGTCGCAGCGGGATCCATGCTCGCAGTGCTGTGGCGTCCGCGCTGTCACTGATCAAAAAGTGCGCGAACTGATTTCCCGCCGGCGCTTTCAGGGAGGGAGGGAGGGAGGACGGTAGTGACTGACGGATGACGACAGTTACCCAAAAGCACCCTCGCCACATTTTTTTACCCAGAAGGCATTGGCGGATCGACCCAGAATTCCAATGGGCGGCGGGGACTGCGGGAACTGTGGGATAGCTGCCCACAGTGCACTGCTTCCAATGTCGACGCTTTCCCTGGTAGTGTGGACTGACAAAGTCGAATTACTGTCCTTAGTGTAGACACATACGTTCGACTTTCTAATATCGATTGCACATATTGGATTTAACTAAAATCGAACTACTCTCGTAGTGTAGACATACCCTTAGGAAGTTTTTCCTAATGTCCAACCTAAATTGCCCTTGCTGCAATTTAAGCCCATTAGTTCTTGTCCTAGCCTCAAAAGTTAATGAGAACAATTTTTCTCCCACTTCCTTGTAACAACCTTTTATGTACTTGAAAACTGTTATCATATCCCCTCTCAGTCTTTTGTTCTCCAGACTAAACAAACCCAATTTTTTCAATCTTCCCTCATAGGTCATGTTTTCTAAACCTTTAATCAATTTTGTTGCTCTTCTCTGGACTCTCTCCCGAAATGTGGCACCCAGAACTGGACACAGCACTCCAGTTGAGGCCTAATCAGCACAGAATAAAGTAGAAGAATTACTTCTTGAGTCTTGCTTACAACACTCCTGCTAATACATCCCAGAATGATGTTTGCTTCCTTTGCAATGGTGTTACACTGTTGACTCATATTTAGCTTGTGATCCACTCTGACCCCCAGATCCCTTTCCACAGTACTCCGTCCTAGGCAGTCATTTCTCATTTTGTATGTGTGCAACTGACTGTTCCTACCTAAGTGGAGTACTTTGCATTTGTCCTTATTGAATTTCATCCTATTTACTTCAGACCATTTCTCCAGTTTGTTCAGATCATTTGGGAATTTTAATCCTATCTTCCAAAGCCCTTGCAACCCCTCCCAGCTTTGTATCCTCCACAAACGTTCTAAGTGTACTCTCTATGCCAGGCGTGGGGCAAACTATGGCCCGTGGGCTACATCCAGCTCACCAGCTGATTTAATCCGTCCCTCGAGCTCCTGCTGGGGAGTGGGGTCTGGGGCTTGCCCCGCTCCCATGCTCCAGCCAGGGAGCGTGGTCAGGGGGCGCTCCGCACGGCTCCCAGAAGCAGCGGCATGTCTCCTCCCCAACTCCTATGCATAGGAGCAGCCAGGGGTCTCCGTACGCTGCCCCCGCCCCAAGCGCCACCCCCACAGCTCCCATTGGCTGGGAACTGCGGCCAATGGGAGCTGCAGGGGCGGCGCCTGCAGACGGGGCAGCACACAGAGCTTCCTGGCTGCGACTCCGCATAGGAGCTGAAGGAGGGGGCAAGCTGCTGCTTCTGGGAGCTGCTTGAGGTAAGCAGCGTCCGGACTCTGCACCCCTGATCCCCTCCCGTACCCCAGCCCTGATCCTCCTCCGGCCTGCTGAACCCCTTGATCCCAGCCTGGAGCACCCTCCTGCATCCCAAACCCCTCATCCACAGCCCCACTCCAGAGCCTGCACCCCCAGCCAGAGCCCTCACACACCCCCATGCCTCAATCCCCTGCCCCAGCCCAGAGCCCCCTCTCACACTTCGAACCCCTCGGTCCCAGCCTGGAGCACTTTCCTATATCGCAAACCCCTCATCCCCAGCCCCACCCCAGAGCCCACACCTCCAGCCAGAGCCCTCACCCCACCGCACCCCAACCCCTTGCCCCATCCCGGAGCCCCCTCCCGCACCCTCAACTCCTCATTTCTGGCCCCACCCCAGAGCCCGCAACCCCAGCTAGAGCCCTCACCCCCTCCTGCACCCCAATCCCAATTTTGTGAGCATTCATGGCCCGCCATACAATTTCCATACCCAGATGTGGCCCTCGGGCCAAAAAGTTTGCCACCCCTGCTCTATGCCATTATCAAAATTATTGATGAAGATATTGAACAGAACTGGGCCCAGAATTGATCGCTGCGGGACCCAATTTGATATGCCCTTCCATCTTGACTGTGAATCACTGATACCTTCTCTTGAATGGTTTTCTAACCAGTTATACCCACCTTGTAATAGCTCCATTTAGGTTGTATTGCCTTAGTTTGTTTAAGAGAAGGTCAAGTGAGACAGTATCAAAAGCCTTACTAAAGTCAAGATATACCACATCTTGAAGTGAGATCAGAATCTGACCCAGCGTTTCAAATTCCAATACTGACACAATAAATAGTACAATTAAAAATCAGACTGTCAAATAATATAATTTTAATTTATTCTGTACAACTAGCAATGTATAAAGCTGCGGTAGGTTATTTATTACTAATACTTTTCAGTCAGTGATAAAAGTATGTAAACCTGAAAATAATAGGGATTTTACTCTGGTGCTTGTACTTACCTACAGTATTTTCACTTATGAGTATACCCTTATCTTTGGCAGAAACTAATTGAAAGCAACTTACAGAATAAAGCTTGTTTTGATGTATACTTAGCTGTGTGGCATTAATGGTGAGTTCTGAGGTATATCTTCAATCACGCATATTTGCCTTTTCTTCTACCTATTGCTTTCAATGTATACAATTAGCACGGGCTTAATGGGGAAAAGCTTAGGTAGAGTTCTTATTATTTTTACTACCAGTTCCAATCCTGCAAGGTACAGAAAACCTTCCTGGAAGTGCCGAGTGAGAACAACTCTCTCTGATATCCACTGGAGTTGAGGGAGCTCAGCAACCTGCAGGAAAAGCTCAGTGCCTCAAAGGACAAGGTTCACGGACCATGAAAGTGTCTAATAAGCAGTGAAAGAATTGAAATGCATCTTGTTAAAAACGCATAAAGACAGGATGCCAGGGTAAACATATGGCAAGGACCAGATTTGTTTGTAAAAATATGGGTACAACCACAAATCAATGCAAAGATGTCCAGTAATAAAAACAATGATTTTGCTAAAATTGTTGCTCTCAGCACAAACGGCAAAGAAATACAGAAGAAAAATATACCGCAAACCTACAAATGATGATAATGAAGAAACAAAGTTAGATAATTTTCTGCTTCTCATTTGTCAAATTTTATTTTGGAAAGGATAGTACCTAAATCATAGTCACTTCAAACTCAAACAATAATGGAACACAAACTTCAGCCTAAGGCTTTTCTCCAAGCTGGACTGGCTGGAAGGTTTTTCTGCAACACCTCCGCTATCCAAGCTCCAAGTTACCTCTACCACTAAAGAAAGAGACACTCCACCATCTTCCATGCAGGGTAGAGTTAAAAACATGCACCTGCCAACAGAACTTTGCAGTAATTACCCTCAATTTGTAGGCAGGATTCAACCACCTGATAGACTCAACAGAGGGACGTCCGTAAGTAGGATTTTAGAGAGTCTACCATTCTGTTCCATAGACAGAGATTCCCAACTAGGGTAATGGGAATTTTCTACCAAGACTGGGTTACGCTAACAGACAATGCCTACAAAATTCAGAGCTGTAGGGACAGCAGATTTCCAAAAGTGAACTGCATTATATTGCAGCATTTGACTTTGTTTCTCCAAAAGAAAGGGAGAAAAGCAGTGCAGAGAAGACATGGATCTTAGCTGGAATACTATGTGTCTATGTACACAGCGCGGGGCAGGGCAACTCAGCTAGAAGGGCACAGAAACATCTAGAAATAGAGTGTGGCAGTTACTAGACATGTGGACTCAGTGGCTGATCTACCCAGGATCAAGAGCTGGATTCCAATACCTGTGCTGCTTTTAACACAGGCTAGAGGTTTCTGTTTCCCCAGTAACTGAGAGGACCAGTCACCTGTCACTGGAATGTTGCTAGCTATGGAGCACTAGACTGTTTGTTTGCTCACAGGCTTCTAAAGTGTTTGAAAGGACTGAGATGCTGCCATTTTTCTCAAGCTCTGAAGAGCCCAGGTAACACAAAATACATATCATAGCCACTTTATAAAGACTGAGAAATAATCTCTGAGAGAAGATCAGAGGGGAATGTGTTGTGATGTATACGCTAAAGTACAGAAAATGTTATGTTGGAACCTTATGTTTGAATATACAGTATGTAATAGCAACAAAGTGGGGAAGTTTGTATAAGGCACACCACTAGATTTACTATCCAACAGCTTTTGTGTAAAAGATATTCATAGTATTCCAGATACCATGCACAATGTTTTACACTATGTTTAGTGCTTACTCTGTGCATTAAATGTTTGTTTTACTAAAAACTGTATGGCTCTCTTTGTTCAAAGTTGACTGGAAACTATTAACATCTATTTACCAGGGTTTTTATGTCCAATAGCCCTGAAATTTAACTCTGTGCAATGCTTTCTGAAAAGTCCTGAGAAGACAGAACACTGGAATGTGTTTCAGCAAAGAATTACGCTGAGGTGCAGGAAGAAGGGAATTTGTGCTGGGGAATAAAGCCCTTCTAACCCGCTGTGAGGTTTAAAGGAGCAGCTCTGAGCTCAAGAGATCCCACCCCAATGCACCTGCAAAGCCTGCTCTAGCTGGAGGAGGAGTCTGAAAGAGGGTCGGACAGCTCAGTAAGAGGGGGTAGAGGGTGGGGGGAGGGAGAGGACACTAGCTAGCATAGGGGGATGGATCTGTCCTGAGAGCTCCTGAGTTAGGAGCCGGGGAAGTTCTTGCTGCAGGAAAGCAAGATCCACAAGTTGTAGCTATCCCATGTCCCAGAGGAGGGACTAGTTTGTCCTTAAGGATTAAGAACCCCTTCACTTGGATTGTTTGTGAGACTGTGACCACACCCTGGATTGGGAGACTAAGTGGTATAATTTGGCTTTAGGAGACCATCTCTGAGCACTGCTGGGGGCTTGATATTGCTGACACTTATAGGGCCCTGGGACAGAGCCTGGTGGAAAGGGAGGGCTTCAACTCCCCTACCAACCACCCTCCTGCAGGGGCGCTGGAACAATTTGTATAGTGGGAGTGCTGAGAGCCATTGAACCAAACTGTAAACCCTGTATATAATGGAAACCACTTAAAGCCAGGGGGTGCTGCAGCACTGCATCACCCTAGTTCCAGCACATATGCCCTCCCGTGAAGTAGGAAAAACCCCTTCTCCTCTCTTTTTCCCCACCCAGAAATAAGTGGTGATAAAGACACTGTAAACCCTGAGGCAAGCACATGCAGCCCACTGGGGTGTGGAGGTGGGGACATTGGACACATGTATTTTCTTGAACTGGGTTACTCTACAATGAAGGGACTCAACGGGTATCCCTCAGGAATGCTGAGTCATCATGACCTATCAGAAGAGGGACTGCCACAGCACTGGAGTGACTGCTGGGAATGGATGCTGGAGACAGAGGAGATCTGGGACCCAGTGACCTAACTGCTAGGTGGGACCACTGGGAAGTACAGCCCTATTACAGGAGTGTAATAGAGTTATACATAATATTGCTTCAGCATGCTCGCACTGAGATACAGAGGCAAAAGAGGGTGGTCAGAAAGCCTGTTCATACAGCAGTTTCTGTAAAAGCTCCATATAGTGCACCTGCAAAGAGACTCACTGCAAAGGTCCCTTCCCAACATAAGGCAGGGCAGAAGGAGAAACACTGCTTACCTCCTTATGGGTTAATTTCGTTTTTGGGAACATCAAGTTTCAGCAGGTACGCCATGTGGAGGAGCTTTGCATTTCCCTGCTATCCTGAACCTAGCCTGGTTTGTGAACTTCTAGAACAAATTCTGTCCTGTATGCATGAAAACTATGACAGCCTATGTGCTTTGTAGTAAAGGCCTGTGTGTGTGTGTGTGTGTAAAAAAAAACTAAGGGTGGATTTTGAGGCAGGATTTGTAAATATATCATGCAAGTGGTCCCACTGAAGTTAATGGGACTTCCTGAGTGAGGCGTGAATAGGATTTGGACCATTGTGGATCTTTTGTTTGTTCACTTTTAAAACAAAAATGTTAATATTTGAGGAACAACTACAGTGAAGACTCCAAGACCTTATAAATATTTAAATGTAAAACACTGTGATTTAAAAAATGCAACAAATTGAGGAGAGGCTGCCATAACAAGCAATTCAACTAGATAAAGTGCCCAAAAATAACAGTCTGGGCCCAGTTTGACACTCTATTCCAAATGTTTTTGGTGTCAGTGGGTGAACTCTTGCAGTCTTGATTTAATTCTATTCAAAACTCCTGTTGCTATGTGGACTGTCCAATTGGCCCAATAGAAATCATGTAAGTGTATCTGAGAGTACAACTGATATATAGTATTTCACTCTATGTTCTGCTTCACAAGAAAATTTTTGAAAGCTAAATACATTTAAAGAATGGGAAATTAACCTATCATTAACTATGACATGGGCTTAGGAATCAGTAGAGGTTCTACAGAACCAGCATGCAAGAGCAAGAATGTGAGCTACAACTTGTATTAGTTTCTGTTAGAATTAGCACAAACCTAAGTACGATATCCACAGTAAGCCATTAGGTTTCAGTGCCAATAAACTGTGGGAAAATGAGTACAGCGCACTTATAATTTAAAAATAAACAGTATGCATGATGGTGTGTCATAAATATAGTACATACTGTAAGACTTGTGCTTTAAATATTGTACACTTACCAGACTTTTGTCATTCTTACTTGCTATTGATACCCAAGTATGTTTTCTGAATGTATTTTGGTCTCACAAAAGCATAGTTTGACGGTCCTGCAATGTTCCACATGCAAATAGTCAAAAGATTATATGACAGGCCACCAGCATTGTACAAGTCAAAAGTGATTTACTGCTGATGCATTTGTCTCTTGATGAATATTTCCAAGATCATACAGCTGCTGTTTATCAAGTATCATTTATAAAGCATTACATGACAGTAAGCTATAAAGAATGCACACACAAGCTTGTAAAACGAAACATAATGCTTGGCAATCTAAAAATATATTCATTGTAGATTTAATTGTTGAATAGTTATCTTGATTTATACCACACGTGGGTACTTTTTTATGGTTTACAATGACTTTGGATACACTGAACTTCAGTGTATCACTAAAATTGGTTTATGGGCTCAAGTTGCAAATTTTCTTCTTGAAGTGCTCATGTAAGGACCAGTCCAGCATTCCTTGCATACTGGAAACCTGCATTGACTACAGTTGTTCAAATAGCCTATATCATTGGATTGGCTCTAGCCCAGCCAAGTTGTGGTGAAGAATTTATCTGATGGCTATTCACTGGCCTCTGTGAAATGGCTCGGTGCTTTCGGTTCAGTTTTTAGTAGATTGGTGGCCATGCTTTCTTCAGAAATTTGTTTATTTTTTTGGTTGAGAATCAAAATATTTTGATTCAGATATGCCACTGTAGTGCTCCATGGGAATTGTAGTTTGGTTGCCTCATGTCCCCACTCTCCTATATAAGTGGGCTCCCCAGCTGGACTACATTTCCCAAGACTCACATGGTGCACCACTTACTCTCACCAATAGGCAAGAGGAGCCCAGTTTATAGAGGAGGATGAGAGTATGAGTAACCCAAACTACTGTGGCATTTCCAAATAAAACTATTTTGTTTTTCAGCCAAAATATTTTGTCTTTGATTTTTTTTCTTGATGAGAAATCTAAAGTTTGCCCATCCCAGTTGAGATACCAGTACTTGTATATTGTTATTCCTAGAAGACTTCCCCCTAGAGCTCTGTTTAAGGGCAGTTTAGAAAACCTTCCACTACCACTGTTCATGCTGTACTTGATCTGCTGATGTACATAGAGTATTTCAGTTTTCAAGGCTGGTATCTTCCATCCACAATCACTAAATTCAAATTAAATTAAAATAATATATGTTTACCAACAAGTTTAAAGAGGAACTGTTAAGACTAGTATGCCTAAAATATGTCCTACTGCACTTGTGGTTTGGATCCCAGCTGTGCATGAATGAAAGCTATTCTCTGCAGTGCCTGTCTTCTCTCTTTTAGAGAGGTAGTAAAATGAAATTTATCAGAATTCTGACTAAGTGAGCAATATCCTTGTAAATTTCATGTATCTGCCTGCATACACCCCAGAGTAAATATACACAGCGAGGAAAAGCATTCAGGCATAAGCTTTCATCATGAACATGCACACCTGTGATTATAGAGAAAAAAAAGTAGACTGCTGTGTTATTCTACTTTCAAAACCAATGCACAGTTTGTTTGTTTGTTTGTTTATCAAATAAACTCACAATGCAACCTTCATATAAAATTCCACCAGAAAACAATGGAGTGGTTTTCAGCAAGATATTTGGACCAGATCACTGGAGCTCTTATAGTGGGTCAGAGGCTAACCTATCAGCTTTTGAGCATTCCTTTAAGACATGATCAAACCTTGATATAAAACCTGTGTAAATGAATGGCACATTTTTATTAAATATTTCCTTTGTCCTGTTATTTATTTTGAAAGGCTGGGGTGATTATTTCTGCTCAGACATTTGGTATCTGCTTTGTGGGTTAATACAGTATGTTGGCATTTTTCAATCAGAATAATGCAATATGTATTTCCTATAAGTACAGTACTTGATAGATACCTTGGCCCTGATCTCGTATGAATAGTTTGTATGGAAAACTCAGAAGTACTGCAATTCCATTATTATGATAGTACAATTAACCTCTATTGAACAGATGTGGAAATTACATCTAATGATACATGTAGTTGACTTGAGACATTGGCCTCTGCCCACTGCCAAATTCCTTTTCACTTGGGACCTTTGTTCTCAGAGATGAGAAGTGCAATAAGTGATTTCACCATTAAACACCCCTGTGGCACTATGATCTTCTTAAAAGTCTGTTCTATGCTCACTTCTACCCTAAGAAATGTAATGTGATACCCCAAGTGATGCAACAGGAATTCTTAGCAGAAGGTCACCAATAAAAAGCACTTTTGACTATGGGTCTTACAGCTAAAAGGCTAGCCTGGTCTGCTTCCATAGGTTCAGACATTAACATAATCATTTACACCTCCAATTTTATTGTATCCTTATTTTGGTGGTTAAAAAGAGTTGTGAATTGTACAGGAATTGAGTAAAATATTCTCCTGGGGTGAGATTCATCCCTGTGCAGAGAGCCAGTGCAAGGTTGTATTCTGAGTGTGGCATAAATTGCTTGTGGTGGCCTTCTGAAAAGTGGTCAATTTCACATATTTCTCCAACATTCAGCAAGTTTTCAGTCATTTCATACAACAGCAATTTGTTTCAGAATCATACATGATCCAACTGTGAACATATTTGTTAATCTTCTCTAGTCAAATATCAGCTGCATTTTTGTGCACTCGTGTTTGAGTATAGTAGGTGAGTGCAAAAGACAAAATGGACATGATTTACATGTGATTGCTGTTCCCTCCCAACATCATTTGCCTTTACCATTCTCTTTTACACATATCATCATTACGTGATATTTAATAGAAGATTCTTTACTTGTGAATATACTAAACTGTGATGATTCTCCGTCTTTTTCATAGTGTGGATGTGATCTTAATAGAGAGATAGAGAGTTGACTGGAACATCTCCACTTCATTTGTGATCACACAAACCTCCTCACCCCCACCCCTTCACAGGTGTATAAATGTCTTGTGGAAAGAAAGGCAAATGCATGCATTCAACATTGAGAAAGTATTTAATGTCTTTATAGCTTCTTTTGATACAATTTAGTAGCAAGAAACAAAGAAGACCTTCCAGCACCAAGTGATCAACTAGTTCTCTGTGGATCACTATTTGAGAATTACTGCTATGTTATTGGTTTGGTTTTCCTACAATTTATCCCTTAAAAACTAACAACTGTGCTACTGGTTTGATAGCAGAGTATGACATAGTTACTCTTCATTCCTGTTAACAGGAAGAAATGTTCTCATATTGTACATAAACTAGAATGTATCTATTATACTTTGTAACTCACAGTGAATGACTTTCTTCTGTTGTCTACAAGCAATTACACTTATTAAGACTGCAAAAGTCATTTTTTAATTCATATTGTGAAAGTTTTGTTTTTTCTATTAGTTTTTCAGAGGGCAGAGATGTCATGAGATCTTTAATGTCCAATGTGGTCAGGATCTATTTTCAAAAAGGCGTATGACTTTATATATAGATAAGATTACAAGTTTGGTTTCTAAAAGTGAGAGTGCTTATGTAATATACTTTGTCTTCTGTAAGGCATTTGACTTGGTACTGTACCACATTTTACCTTTTCCTCATTACAGCCTGGAGGAATAGTCTATCTTGATGTCTCATGAACTGCAGGGAAGACCAGAGTTTCTGGAACTGGATACATATAAAAATACTCAAATGCTTCCATGGGACTTGATAGACAGAATTATCTCATTTAGAGATGGGAGGGATGTGTGGAAAGATTAGCCAGCAATTTTTTCCTGGCTTTAGAATGTCTAAAGTTAGACTGGCTGCTTGGACTAAAGGATAGCAAAGAGAGAATAGTCCAAGGGGTTAGTAATGTATAACACTTTAGGAGTCCAGGACCTAGAAGGATTCCAAGGTGGAGCTGCTAAGGATCCCTGGAAAAGGTCCTTATGCTCATCCAAGCGAAGAGGGATGGATGGCTTCTGAGGATAAGGGTTCCAGGAGTAAACCTTGAATGTCAGCCCAAATGATGGCAAGGTTGACCCCAAAAATCTCATGAACCCTCAACATAATTTCCTCATGGCATGGGACAGAACATAAGTAGGATGTGGAAACCAACAAAATATACCTTACTTGAAGCCACAGAACAAGATTCAAACTCACAGATGCTAAATAAGGTACTGGTTATAGGTACCCAACTCTTGTCTATGACCAGAATTACCGCAAAAGGTGATGTCAAAGCATCTGGTGCTAAGATATATGTCACAGGACAAACCAAGATCAAGAGGCCTGAATCTATAGCAAAATGCCAAATGATGAGGTAACTGATACTGAAGCATCCGAAGGCCAATGATGAAAATATCCCTGATACTGCGGGACTGTTTAGAGCTGTCTTGGTACTGTGTAATCATGGTTTGGGTAGATTTACAGGCCTTGTGGCTCCATTTCTTTTTCTTGTTCCTTAGCTGTAAATGACAGTCACAGTGCTGGGAAGAAGAGTCTTATGAAAACCCCTTACACCTGCTCTGTGAGTTCAACACCAAAGCCTATATATTGTTTGATGGTAGAGGTGACCCCTTCTAACCTTCACATATGCATTTAGGAGACAGAGAGAGATCTAAGATTGAGGAGCCTGGTTTTGGTGGCTTGGATTGACTATCTTTACTGGAAGCTGAGTTTGTAGGCATTGGTTTGTAGGCATTCCTTAGGCATCAAACTCAGTTGACTACCAGCACTGGAGTCAATGAACTAGGATCTTGATTGCGAGTCTGAGAGACATTTGGTCCCAGGGGTTTGAGGCTTATATAGCCACCTCTAGGAGAAGCAGTGGTTCTCTCGAGCTCAGCATGCATGGCTGGAGAAATCCCTGCATATGAAGTGCCTAACAGGACAAAAAGTACTTCTGGTATTTCCTCTGTCAAAGACATGGTGCCACTGCAGGAAGGAAACAGCTTGAAAAGGGTGGATGTGACCTCAGTCATCCTAAATACAGAGAAAGGGACCTTCAGCAAAGCTGTGGGAAGCTTGGGTGTGCCTGAGTGGAAGATCCAACAAGGCCATAACATTTGTCAAAAAATATCTAAACATTCTAACACTATAAAAGCAAACAAATAAAATTCCCCTAAACTCGGGGTTTGATGGGGTAGGGATGAGTTTATGCTCACTGCCTGTTGAACTCAAAAGGAAATGAGTGGCACTTTGGGGTGGGTCCCCTTATTTATGGCTGTGAGAGGATATGAGGCAAGAGACATGCAGCTTCAAATGACATTGCAATCTGAATTTGTAAGGCGAAGGAATGCACACTATATGGAGTGGGGCTTCATCCAGGGAATGCACAAAAATACATATTTTAAAACTTTCCTTTAGTATTTCACTCACATCTAGCAGCGTTTAAATAACAATCTAATATTACATGTTTGTTTCAATCTAAAAACATTTGCCTTTTGAGAAAACTCAATTCTTTTAGAAGTGTAAAATGAACCACTGTTCCCAAGAACTTTTATTTCCCAGACTCATACTTCTTAGTCTCTTCCACTGAAAAACTTTGCAGTCCTTCTGAATAATAATAATAATAATAATAAATAAAACATTAGGAAGGTTAAAAAGCATAGCGAAGGACTTGTTGGGAAAGGTTTGATTATGACGCATTATCGTAAAGATCTTTGCCTTGATTATAGTACAAACTGTTTCACTTTTTACTTTAGATTTGTTCAGACAGAGGGAGAAAGAGATTACTGGCCCAGATTTGCAGTATTGAGTTTTTGTAGAAAGTGCAGTAAAAAGGACATTACTGATAGAATGCTGCTGAATGAATGATCAAATTTTATTTTATTTATTTTTGCTATTACAGCCAGATGTTGCCTCAGGAAGTTGAAACGAGAAGTCAGGAACTGACAGCTTAATAATTAAATTGGGAAAGTTGGCAGGCCTCCTGCTACTTCCTCCAATACACAGCATCTATGAAGGAAAGTGTACAGTATCCCAGTGGCACTCCTTCAGAACTGGCTCATCTATTAGTGGGGTAATGATTTTCCATCAAGGCAATAGCGAAGCACAAGGCCTATTACACAGCTACATAAAGTTAAAAAGACATTATGAATAAAATGTTCATCATGGCTTTTACCAACATTTCTACACAAGATTGCCTAATGCTGACATGTGTTTATTACACTTAATAATGTTTACATAATTCTTCCTTGAACTCATTATAGCTGTCAAAAATCAGAATGGAGTATTTCCCCCCCCCCGTGTTTATCTCTAAAGACTTTGCCGTCACTAAACCAAGATAAATTGCAGTGATGAGAAGACAGAGGATTCCTTGTGCAGAGCTGCTGGGATGGAAAGCCAACTGTAGCTTTTACATACTGCTTTGAGGAACTTAGGAATAGTTTGAACAGCATTATCCCCCTTATCCCTGTTACGCAACCACCCACTAGAACAGGAAGAATCTGTTGCCTAGCAGAAGTTTGTTTTATCTAAGGCCTCCATCTACTGGGCTGAAAACCGTGGGCCCCATTGCAATACAGCTGTTTTATGATGCTGTGAAAGCAAAAGGAGTTGTAAAGGCAGCATATTTTCTCAATGGGAACTGCCCCTGCTAGTGGCTTCATTAGATGCTATAGAGTTGGCATAACTAGCTCTATGCCACCTTCTAGTATAGTGGACATGCTGGGGGAATGGCTGTTCCCAGTGTCCTCAAACATCCCAGCATAAATTAAAATAGCCTTGAGGATGCTGTAATTTACACCAGCAGCTGGACCCAGAATAGGGGCATTCCCCTCCCAACCTCCAACTCTCAACCAGAATGGAGTATCAGGCCCTGTGTTTGGAAAAACTGAGATTATACACTTATTCCCAGCTGAAGTTTTCACCAGTGGGGCTAGAATCTGCCTTTCTGCTGGTAGAAATATGTTGTAGGGGTGCAGAGAAACATGATGCTGCTTCATTCCCCAGCAAGTATACTAGCTAGCTCCACCACAACTCTCTGCCATATGTGTTACAAAGGGAGCAGCACACACTTCCTCTATGTCAGGCAGCCGGGCTGGCTGGTGCCAAGGGGTCGAAGGGGCATAGCCATGCCCTTAGGTGCTTTCAGGCAGCTACTACCCAACTCTGTTGCCAACTCTCATGATTTTGTCATGAGACTCATGATAATTATTGTTTTTCTTAAAGCCCCAGCTCCTGGAGTCATGGATATGTGATGATTTCAGCCTTCACTACTAAAGAAAAGTAAGTTTCTAGCCCTCGTGGCTGTAGAGAAAGCTTCCCTGATGGTCTGGCAGGCCACTATCGACCAGGTGCGCTTGGGGAGGGCGGGTGGAGGTGGATGTCTTTGGCTCTACCTAAATTGTACATGTATCCCTGGGAGGGGGGCACAGAGGTGCCTGCTGAAGCCTGGGGT
Source organism: Terrapene triunguis (assembly GCF_002925995.2). Classification (NCBI taxonomy): domain Eukaryota; kingdom Metazoa; phylum Chordata; order Testudines; family Emydidae; genus Terrapene; species Terrapene triunguis. Next base: position 7,176,451 of record NW_020664435.1, on the reverse strand, counting down.
TCAGAGTAGTGACTGTCCCGCCCAGTCACCCACTGGGCTCCTGCTTGCACTTGGATTTTGAAGAGCTCCTCTCTCCTAGGGTTCTTGGGCCTGATCCTCTCCCCCCGGGCCTTGGAAGTCCCTGGAACAGCAGGGCGCTTGGAAGCGAGGGACCAGCTCCCCTGCTGCTCCTGGAGGGGGTGGGGCGCAATCAGAAGCCGCGGAACCCGGCCGGCTCCGCCACAGGGGCGGGGCGGAGAGGGCGGGAGAAGCGGGCAGGGGGGTCCTGTTGCTACTGCCGCTGCGCTCTCTCAGCTCGCCGGGAGGCAACGGGGGAGAGGCGGGCGCTGGCCGGCGGCGGCAGCAGCAGCGCTCAGAGCAGGCGGCGGCTGGAGCGAGCGCAGAGGTAAAGGGAGCGGGGGCTGTGGGATAGAGCGAGCCGGGCGGGTGTGCAGGTGGGCGGGCCAGGCACATGCTGTGTGGGGGGGCTGTAGGTGGGTGCGGAGCGCGTGGCACCCAGGAGCAGTGGGGGAAGAGCTGAGGGGTGGTGGGTGTAGCGGGCATGCATCGCTGCTGACCTGCTGTAGCTCCATGCTAGGTCGTGGGGACTGGCCCCTGCAACTGTACGCTGCACGGACAATTAAATACCACTGCGCCCCCCGCCCCGGTAACCCGTGGGCTGTGGTGGAGGCTTGTTCTGCATAGAAGCGCTGCGTTCTTCTGCAGCCCCCCCCCCCGGGCCCGATCCTGCAGTCCGCTCAGGCCACGCGCCCCGGTGACTTCGATAGGAGTTTGCCCCGGACTTAGTGAACACTGCGTGGGGGCTCCCAGGCGCGGGCCCGCCGTGGCCAGCCGGCTTGAGTAAGGCGTGCGGCGCTGCTGCCAAGCCGCGGCTGTGCATGGTGACCCTGAGCGCGTCCCGGAGTAATTCCCCAGGCGCGCGGGCAGCCCGAAGGCTGCTGCAGTGCGCGGGGCAGCACAGTCGTGCTGCTGCGGGTATGTCTTACGTGTTCCTCACTGCTCTCAGCTGGAATCTTTGCAACAGTTGCATGGTTTTGTGAGAACAGTGGGTGAGGAGAGAAGTTTGCAGCCCAGCTCCAGCCTCCTGCTCCAGGTAGAAGTGGGCTTATCTGGGGCTCTGTGTTTAGAGAGGCGATCTCTTTCATTGGACCAACTTCTGTTGGTGAGAGAGACAAGCTTTGGAGCCGCACTGAGCTCTTCTTCAGGTCTGCTTCTAGGTTTAGGGCAGTAAATCCCCCCTTTGTCTGAAGTATCAGACCTAGTGTGTAAGTTGCTTGGTATATAACCTCTCAAGCTCTGAGGTGCAAAGCTTTCTGGGGCAGAAAGGGTGGGAGAGCTAAGTTTTTTAGTGGTACAGCAATGTACCTGAGCTCCTATGAGTTTGTGATTGCTGTTCACTTCTTGCTGCTGTGCTGTGTGCATAAAAAGAAGCTGGGAGAGCTGTTTTTGGTCCATTTAGAGAGGCATTTAAGTTTTGCTTTGGTTTAATGGAAACGTGCAGGTGACTTTTTGGGACAGCAGGGAGTTGTAAATATGGCAGTGTGGTGAATGTGTGCAGCTTTGTTGTGTGGGGAGGGATCCCTGCGTTTGCGAAGTCGTGTGTGCCTAATGGCTGGTAAGACAGCTGGAGTTGAAGCAGAATCGATCAAAAGGATGAAAGAGTTAACCAGACAGAAGAAGGTCACAGGTTCAAGAGCACCGTGGTAGTTGTACTTTTAGCCATCGCCGGCTCGCGCTTGTGTGGAAGTTGCAGTTTGTGCTGGAGAGAGGAGCAGAGGTAACAAAAAATCTTGCTTGGCTAGCTACTTTAATAGTCTATATTTTGTGAAAGAGATGTTAGCATTGAAACTTGGAGGAGAATAATCAAGATACGCTGCAGTGGCAATTAGTTTGATTATTTTGCAGAACTACTGTATTTGAGAGAGGGGTGGCAAAGTAGAGTTGTAAACCTTCTGTTATTTTATTGCTCCTGGGTTTAGATAATCCCATTTGACAAGTGTTGCACCTATTCCCGTGTTACTTTTGACTGTCAGTGCAGAAGTGAAAGCAGTTTCTGCACAAATAAGAAATAGCTAAAATGAAGCTTTAAACAGGATTAAATGGGTTGTGTAACTGCTGAATGGTACTAAAGTACTGTCAAGGCTATAAAATAGCCAGACAAAAACAAAGAAAAAATAATTGTAACAAGAAAATGAAGGCTTTATAAGAACTTCAGTAATGAACACATAACAATTGATGGCATGATGCAGTAATTATTTTGGTATTTACACCATTAACTATTGTAATTTAACGTTAATGCCTTGTTATTTTATTCCTTCTCATTTGCAGACAAAAGCACATCTGAGACATCATCAGGGAGTAATTTGATAAAGTCATGAATAGAAAACACTAAACTATGCTCAGAACTCTGACAACATAAAGCGTGGGGCAAAGTAACCTCATTTGCTGTTTATTTGTCTTTTATAATTCTGTTTACCATCGTTTGCATAAATGAATAATTAAATTGTATACCGCATCACTTTTTGGTGAAAAAATACTAGATGTTTACGTTTGTTCAAAAACTAAGAGTTATTAGCAATGTTAGCTATAAAAAGTAAGCCAAAGTATAATTTTAGAGATAGCACACACATTTAATTTTACAAAATGTACTAACAACCACAGTGGAAATTAAATTTCCTTTAACCAGCTACTTATTTTATTCTCACTAATTCTGAACAATTTCTTATTTAAATAAAACTAATAAATGGACATCCTATTTGTTTTTCTGAACAAGGAATGCTTTCTACTAATTTTGCAAAGAAAAAGTCAGTTCTGCAGTTAGCACAGCTTGTAGTTCACTGTTTTTTGCCTTCTGGGTACTGCTCACACTTAGGCTATGTCTTCACTACAGCGGGGTTCCGACCTAAGATACGCAACTTCAGCTACGTGAATACCGTAGCTGAAGTTGCGTATTTTAGGTCGGCTTACCTGGCGGTGAGGACGGGGAAAGTCGACCGCTGCCGCCGACTCCGCTGCCGCCTCTTGCCGAGGTGGATTTCCGGAGTCGACGGCAGAGCGATCAGGGATCGATTTTACCGCGTCCTCACGAGACGCAGTAAGTCGATCCCCGATAGACCGATTGCTACCCGCCGGATCGGCGGGTAGTGAAGACATAGCCTTAGTCATCATGGTAAATTCCCTGGACCTTTCAGTGGGATCAATTATGTGGATAAGCCTATTCGCATAAGGATCTGTAGGATCAAGTCCACTATCTGTAACAATGAAATATATTTAGCAAGTGTATTATCTAAAGGCTCAGCAATGTTTGTATTTTTCTATTTTCAAGGCTCTATGCTAGGATATGAAAATGTTACAATTTATACATCTAAAATATTAATTTCTTAGTAGTAAGTTTTTATTTTGATCGGGGTGAAATCGTCCCCTTTGAAGTCAATGGCAAAACTCCCAATGGCTTCAGTAGGGTAGAGATTTTACCCTTGGTTGAAACACACTTTATAGGAACCATTTATAAGAATTTGGTCTAATACAATAATTTTTGAGAGAGAAATAAATAAAATATCACAGATTAAATAAATGTAGTAGTAGTTACATTTTACATTTTAACAAGATGTGTAAGTAATTCTGAAATAAAGACATTTTTAATCAAGATAAGATTAAATGTTTAATACTAACTCAAAACTTTTTTATGCTAGGAGGAGTGTTGGATTCAGGAAACTTACCATGATAGAGTACAATCGATACCCAAAAGAGAGTAAAAGTCAGTGAGACCACTTGGGTCTATAAGGACTACTTATGTAAGAGTTTGTAGGCTCATGCCTACTAGTCATAACGTAATGCAATATATTTTTTGTTGGAACTACTTGTGTAAGGACATGTCTAAATTGGAGAGTTATGCTAGTGTAGGCTAAGGTGTCAGTGTAAACCAATGCAGTTATACTGGTATAACCTCCTGTGTTGGCACTCTTATTAGAGTATAAGAGGGTCTTCACTTATGTTGCTTGGGCAGGGATTTAAGCTAAGCAGAAAAAAAAGCCACTCATACTGGAATAAGAATGTCCACATGGCGGTTTATAACTGGTTTATCTATGTTGGTTAACTATATATTGGTTTATACTGTTATAATTATGGCGGTATAACTGGTACAACTTTCCTGGGTAGGTAAACTCTAAGAGTATATGCATCAGACCCAATTTGTACTGATCTGATAGCCACAAAAGGCTCATTCCTTGGGTACTTATGCAGGCAAAACTGCCAGTGAAGTAAATGTTGCCTGAATAAAGACTGCAAAATTAGACCTATGGATGACAAAATGTGCTGGCATTAGTGGGTTAGGCATGATAATCAGGTTTTTGACAAATTACATATTGTGAACCAGATTCTCATTTAAACTAATCCCCCTTTACCTCATCCTGGCTGTGCGCTCAGATTCTCAAACTCCCATTATGCTGCCCCGGTAATGTAAAGGTGCCTGAAAGTGGGGGTGAATTATACACTTTAGGAGCTGTTTTCACTGCAAGAGTGGTGTAAAGCAGCCTTTGTATAAATGAGAATCACATCCTATCAATTTAGAAGAAACCAGAAAGAATATCATGGGCCTGGTTCATCACTGTGCTGCTCCAGTTTCCTCCTGCTGGTGACACAAGGTTGGTGAGATAGTATCTTTTAGTGGACCAAATTCTGGCGGTGACAGAGACAAGCTTTTGAGCTTCACAGAGATCTTCTTGGGAAATGTACTGAGTGTGTTGCAGCTAAACACAAGGTAGATCAGATTGTTTAGCATAAGTAATTAATACACATTTCAAGGACCCATTCAAGGTGAAGTGGCCTGCTAACACCTCTCCAGTCAGTGGTGTAGGAGGTAGGTAAGTGGGTTATAGATTGTTGTAATAAGTATTTGAGGATGAGAACTGAGAGGTCAGGTATAGAAGTGATCACTTTGTGAGATATATTCACCCAAGGTGATATGGTGTTTTTGTTTTTGATCATGTTTCTGTGTGAGTTTGAGAGCATAGTGATTGTCTCATTTCACCCACATAGTTGTTACTGGGGCATTTAGTGCACTGGATGAGGTGCATCACATGTTGTGATTGGTATGTGCAGGACCCAGGGATCTTGAAAGGTGTGTTGTATGGGGTGTTGATTGTTGTAGATCATCTCTCTAATATCCTGTTACCAACACGGCTACAACAACGATCCTCTTACTGGTGTCACTGTTGATTTCCATGAATTTACAGTAGTATAAAACTGTAGTAACACAGTAATGAATTAGGCCCATAGTACTATTTCAATTTCTTGTGTGAAATACTGATATTTCCTAGATTGTAAGGGTCTAATTCTCCACTTCCTTGCACCCCGTTTACACCTGGGAAATCATACCCTAAAGAATTAAAATGCTGCCACTTTCACATGTGGTTCAGGAATATGGGAGATGCCTTAGTGAATCAGTCCAGGTGGTTCATCTGTTTTGGTATCCTGTCTCTACCACAGGAAGGTGTCCTGTAGTGGACAGTTATGGAATAATTTGAGCATTGGAGAAATTTCTTTATAGCCCCTGTCAGTTGGTAGCTAGCTTATGCCTTGAAGTATGAAGGTTTACATCCCTTCTAAAAGAATCTTTGCTCACATTAGCTCTGTAAATGTCTACTCCTTTTCTGAATCCCAATAAGCTCTTGGTCTCTTGGGACAATGAGTTCCATAAGTTACTTATCTGTGTTGAATTTCTTGCTTTTCAGTTCCATTGTTTTTGTATTAAGAGACAGAATATATCTGAATGCCCTGATATATATAATTGAATTATTATAGTAAAATACATGTATATGCTTTGTATAAAAATAAACAGTATTTAAACCTGTAGTTGAAATTGGGAAAAGGTCACAGTTTAATTTCAATTGTTTGTTGTTTCTGTGTTAAGTGTTCTAATTAAACATTCTCTACTATGGAAAGCAATACTTAGGAGTCCCAAGGTGCTAGCAAAGTGTCAATAAAATTATCTCTTTCCTTCAAAGCAATGTGCAATATGGACTTTGCTGCAGTATTTGGAACACTTTAGAAATTGAACACATTTAAATTTTTATTCATTACAATCCACACTTAACTTAATAATCAAGGTAGATAGGCAAACTGGAAAAACATTGAACAGTGTTAGCAGATACAGAAATAAAAAGAGAGAATGAGGCATACTGGAAACAAGCCAAATGGTTGTGAAATATAGGAAAGAGTAGAAAGTTTGTAGACTAGATAAAACAACATGCCACTTATTGTTTTGAAACAAGAAATACTTTTGTTTTCATTAATAACTTAATCTCTGATAAATAAAACTATTAATTTTGGTTGTTGAAATATGTTAGTTATCAGTTTGTTTTCTAAATCAAGTTAAATTTTCTATACCACTGACACCTTCTTTGAATCGTGTTGCAATGAGTTTAATATTGACCCATGCTTCTGTAGCCATGCATAAATAAGTATGGCATTAGTGTACAACATTAATACTCTATTTCAGTGTCTTGATCAAGTTGTGTATTTTTCAAGTAGATTGTACAGCTCTGTGTACTCCATTTTCCAGAGTAACACAGTAATGTCCATAGGGCTTAGAAAAATTATATAGAAGAAAATATATAAATTTAGAAGTTTGTTTCTATTATAACCAAACCAGAAACATACTATCTCAGGCCCCAGTCCTGCAAAGCTGAGTGGTTCTTTACATTGTGTGTCCCAGTGAAGATAATGGGACTACTCCCAGTGGTAAAGCATGTTTGTAGCTTTTGCAGGATAGGGGTCAAAATCTATTCTTTGGCCCCACAGGTTTATTTAATTGAAAGCTTCCTTTACAGGTAAATTGGTATGACCTAATTTACTGGTGGAGGGTAGGGATAGGATACAGAGGGATATAGACAAATTAGAGGATTGGGCCAAAAGAAATCTGATGAGGTTCAACAAGGACAAGTGCAGAGTCCTGCACTTAGGACGAAAGAATCCCATGCACTGCTACAGACTAGGGACCGAGTGGCTAGGCAGCAGTTCTGCAGAAAAGGACCTGGGGGTTACAGTGGACGAGAAGCTGGATATGAGTCAACAGTGTGCCCTTGTTGCCAAGAAGGCTAATGACATTTTGGGCTATATAAATAGGAGCATTGCCAGCAGATCGAGGGACGTGATCATTCCCCTCTATTCGACATTGGTGAGGCCTCATCTGGAGTACTGTGTCCAGTTTTGGGCCCCACACTACAAGAAGGATGTGGAAAAATTGGAAAGAGTACAGCGGAGGGCAACAAAAATGATTAGGGGGCTGGAGCACATGACTTATGAGGAGAGGCTGAGGGAACTGGGATTATTTAGTTTGCAGAAGAGAAGAATGAGGGGGGATTTGATAGCTGCTTTCAACTACCCGAAAGGGGGTTCCAAAGAGGATGGATCTAGACTGTTCTCAGTGGTAGCAGATGACAGAACAAGGAGTAATGGTCTCAAGTTGCAGTGGGGGAGGTTTAGGTTGGATATTAGGAAAAACTTTTTCACTAGGAGGGTGGTGAAGCACTGGAGTGGGTTACCTAGGGAGATGGTGGAATCTCCTTCCTTAGAGGTTTTTAAGGTCAGGCTTGACAAAGCCCTGGCTGGGATGATTTAGTTGGGGATTGGTCCTGCTTTGAGCAGGGGGTTGGATTAGATGACCTCATGAGGTCCCTTCCAACCCTGATATTCTATGATTCTACTAAGTGTCTATACATGCATGGGAATAAAGTTTATAAATTAGACTAGGCTACTGGCTGTCTCCAGACAAAATAACTTGGATATAATTCAACATATGTCAATTCTAAAGTCACACATGAAATGGACATGTGTTAATTCAGTATCTAAATTTTTTTTCACTTGCTGGTTTTGGCTATTTCAGTTGTATGTGTAATATCAATATGAAGTGCCTGGTTACTATTCTGTGAATTAAAATGGCCCATTAGAGTTAGCCTTTGATTATAGTGAATGGCAAAAAAATGAGTGGAATGGGCAGAGAAAGGGGAAGAAAGAAAAAGACATGACGAAGTAAAAATGTCAGACTGGACTAGAGAATCTTTAGCTTTCAGTATCATTGTAAGAGCTATATACACACAGTGAGTTCTGTTTTCCATATTTTCACTCCATATACAACATAATTGGCATCTAAATATTTTAAGTTATATTGCTAAAGATTTCTTTGAAGTTGGATGTGTCTGTAATATGCAGAGATTTTATCTATATCTGTATTTCACACAGGGCATGTGTTTGTGTATTATAGATGTAGACCTACAGATATATATTGCCTCCTACATTATTAGGTGGAATCCTACATCTGTTATAGGGAGGACTATTGAACCTAAATAACAGAATCCCCCTCCTTCAGACCCCGGAGAAGCCCCTGTGTGAAAACTCCTTGCAGTTGTGATTCTACGGGTTTGGGGGCATTGGCTGGGCAGATGTGACGGAACCGCTCTGTGCAGCAGCAATCCCTAGCAAAGTAGTGGAAAACAAGTTACAAATAAACACATGATCAAATCAATGTTCACGTATGGAGAGTGCCCTGTAAGGCCTTGTTTCCCAGCTCCCATGGATCTCACAGACAGAGTGAGGTTACTCTGTGCCTTGTACTGCTAGGTATAAGGCTCTGCTACTTATCCGAGGTACATGAACTGGCACCTTCATCTTTTCCCATCTCTAATCCACCTCCCTTTGCCCTCCCTCCCTCCCTCCCAACAGATGCACAAGTTTGCCTTGTCTCTAGATTCCCTGCAGTTCTCTGTCTATTCAGTGGACATGTAGAGGCCACTCCATCAGAATATAATTCAACCCATTCCTTGATATCACAATACTTTCGAAACTTCTGTTTGTTTTCCTGCAGGAGGGTATGATTGAGCCCATAATATCTGTGTATATATAGATGTTATAACATTAGAGATTATTTGGGAATTTAATAAAACAAATAAAAAACCCAGCAGCAGCTAATAAGAGAGTCTGCTTTTTAAGTTTTCCATCCAGAGATCAAAGAAAAGTCAGAGGAAGTTACAGATCATATGTCTTTTATTCTTTATGAGGTCAAACACAGGAAGTTGTATAGCAACGTTCAAAACCACATTAATTTTCTTTTCTGTCTGCATGTTTTTCACTTCTTCACTTCAGTTTTAAAAATACTGTCCTGGAGAGATCTGTGCTTATGTACACAATTTCTTGCCTTGGATGCTTTTATGGGGCTTCCATTGACTTCACTGGAAGTTAAATGCCCTAGACCAGTGTTTCTCAAACTTTTTTTTTGTGGACCACTTGAAAATTGCTGCTGATCTCGGCGGTCCACTTAATGATCTTTCCAAATGTTGTTTCTACCATTAGCTAACTATTGTGAAGCACTTTGGATAAAAGCGCTATATAAAAAGAACTTAATTAACTTTTTTTCTACAAATAAAAGCACACAACTCATATTTTACTATTGGTAGTCTTACCTTTCTAATGTGATGGATTTGCCCTCTCTCCCCCGCCGCGGCAGCCCCCGAGCTGGGGCTGGGACGGAGTGGGGTCTCTCCCCCGCCGCGGCAGCCCCCGAGCTGGGGCTGGGATGGAGCGGGGTCTCTCCCCGGCCGCAGCATCCCCTGAGCTGGGGAAAGTCACCTTTCTCTGGCCACCACAGCCCTGCATGTCCCAAATTACCCCCACCCCCTCTTCTCACCCCACTTCCCCCTCCTACCTACCCTCTATTCCTCCCAAGGCCGCCACCCTCTCCTAAAATATGCGTCTTCTCCAAGGTCCAGGTCCTGCGCGGCTCCACGAATTAGGTGGGTGGCCCTTCATTCTCTCATGTGCGGCCACTCAGGCACGCGCCTTAGAGGGAGCTATCTGCGGACCACCTGAATGGAGCTCGCGGACCACTGGCGGTCCGCAGACCACTGGCGGTCCGCAGACCACAGTTTGAGAACCTCTGCCCTAGAATGTCTTCATGAGTTAGAGACGTCCAAATAACTGATAAGCAGTGAGAATAATGAACATTATTATATTCAAACAAAAAAGTATCTGGATAATTGAACGAGTGTGTACTGCATATATGGTCCATTCTCCAAATATGCTGCAACACAAGACAGTATATAATGCTCCTGGGCAATGAGTGTGATTTTCTTAGTCTTCCCATTTAATTCAATGTAAAATGTGTTGATGGGGGAAATGCATCCACAAACAAAGAATATCACACGTTTTAGTACAGTAGTACCTGACACTGTACAGAATTACTGAAACATAGGTTAAGTATATTAGGCATCTTCTTAGCATACGCACAACGTGCCTCAGGTGATACATGACCAGGATTCACCACTGAATTTGGTCAGCTGGCTGGATCATTAACTTCTCTGTCCCGGCCCAGGTGCTGATGGGGAATGCAACGTGAACGCTGATCCATACCCCCTATGTTGGGTATGATTTGGGCTGGAAGGTTGGGAATCCAGCTCAGTTTTTCAGAAAGACCGAGAGTGACAAAGGAAGTCGTCACTCTCGCCTGATTGCATTGTAAGTAGGTGCCTTTCATGGGAGGCTGCCATTTTAGCCTGGTAAATCTGTGCAAAGTTCCTCATTATCTATGGACCGGATCCTGCCAGGCCTTTCTGAGGATGTACTCTGGGCCCAGGGAGAGGGCTCAAGGATTCTTTCCAATGCTGCTTCTTCCCTTACATGGCCTCCATAAAGGCTAAGGTGAACTGCAGTCTTTACTCTGGGGGATTAGAAGCTTCAGCTTCCCAGCTCCCTCAAGCTGCCCTCCTGCATTGGCTCATTGAATGGGACTGGCACATAAAAGGGAGCAGGCTGCATCCCATACTGGGATGTATTAGTGGGTATGCTCTTCCTATGTGCATGGGGAGATCCCAAAGGAAAACTGACTCTTGGTGCTCCCTCTGGGAGGGGGGAATGGGCTGAAGCTCTATGCTGCCTCTTACTGTGAGCTGTGCTTCTTTAAAATTATTGTTATCCTTAACAATATGTGTTCTAGACTAGAGCATTGCTGACCCCAGGTCAGTAATGCACACTGCAAAACATAATCCCAACAGTACATATAAAATGATGGGGTCTAAATTAGCTGTGACCACTCAAGAAAGAGATCTTGGAGTCAGTGTGGATAGTTCTCTGAAAATATCCACACAATGTGCAGTTGCAGTAAAAAAAGCGAACAGAATGTTGGGAATCATTAAGAAAGGAATAGATAATAAGACAAAATATCATATTGCCTCAATATAAATCCATAGTACGCCCACATCTTGAATACTGCGTGCAGATGTGGTCGCCCCATCTCAAAAAAGATATATTGGAATTGGAAAAGGTTCAGAAAAGAGCAACAAAAATCATTAGGGGTATGGAACGGCTTCCGTATGAGGAGTGATTAATAAAACTGGGACTTTTCAGCTTGGAAAAGAGACGGCTGAGGGGAGATATGATTGAGTTATATAAAATCATGACTGGTGTAGAGAAAGTAGATAAGGAAGTGTTGTTTACTACTTCTCATAACACAAGAACTAGGGGTCACCAAATGAAATTAATAGGCAGCAGGTTTAATACAAAAGGAAGTATTTTTTCACACAACACACAGCCAACTAGTGGAACTCCTTGCCAGAGGATGTTATGAAGGCCAAGACTATAAAAGGGTTCAAAAAAGAACTAGATAAATTCATGGAGCATAGGTCCATCAATGGCTACTAGCCAAGATGGGCAGGGATGGTGTCCCTAGCCTCTGTTTGCCAGAAGTTGTGAATGTGCAACAGGGGATAGATCACTTGATGATTACTTGTTCTGTTCATTCCCTCTGGGGCACCTGGCACTGGCCACTGTTGGAAGACAGGATACTGGGCTAGATGGACCTATGGTCTGACCCAGTATGGCCGCTCTTATATTCTTAGGTATTCAAAACCATGAGTCAGGCCCCCCAAATCATGAAACTGGCTTCAAAATCATGACATTGAAGAAAATTGGAATTCTTTTGAGTTACTTTCTGGCTTTTGAGCCTTTAGGTTACTTTCCAGTCACATTTTCAAGTTTTTCTCCACAACTACAGGGGCTAGAAATGTACTTTTCTTTTTAAATGAAAGCTGAAGTTTTCTTGTAATTACAAAATTTGAGATGCTGGGGCTTTAAGAGGAACACCAAATATCACTAGATTTACATTAAAATCATGGGAGTTGGCAGCACTGAGACTAACCAGATTTGTGGTCTAATGAAAATCCTTCTGTTTTTTTTCTTTGTTGGCTGTTACCGACCCTGGTGTCTTCTTGATATTAGTAAATAGAATATCAGTGACTTGGTGTATTTTGTGGCATGTCAATAGTGAAGTGTTATCAAAGCAATCTTGTCTGTCTCAAGAGGTGGGCTAGCAGAGCACTTTGTTCAACACTCAGCTTAGTTTCTCAGAAAACCCTATTTAAAGATAAGAGAGATACAGTAACGTTTGTGAATGCCTAGTAAAGTCTGAGCTAAAGTGGTGAAGGTGCTGGCACAGACAGGAGTTGGGGACTAAAGAGGGGGAATGTACAGTTTTATTTACGTTTAGCCCACTTGACCTGTCTGTTGGCTGAGTCAATAAAACAGCAGTGCATCCATTTATATTGTTTAACTTCATTTTTTAAAAGGTGAAATTCTTTTATATCCTCGATTCTGCTGACAGGTACCTTGAAACCCCCCTTCAGCTGTGGGGAAACCAGCATGTGTTAATGTGGATTTTGATGATCATTAACGTGTGCTAAGATTTCCTGCGGGGTTCACAGGGGATGATGCAGCAGCTATTCCTCTAGCCTGCTACCTCCAAAACTGTGAAGGTGAAATTGCCTCAAATACCTGCAGAGGGTAATCTGTGGGGTCAGGAAGGAGAGCGGAGCAAAAGGGCAACATTGAGCTCTTCATTTACTTTTACTATGGGTGTGTTGGATGTGATTAAAATCTCTGCCATATTATGTTGTTCAACTCTAACAGTTCTTTCCTTTTCCAGGATTTTAAACTCTCCCAAGTACAAGAAGTTAACTCCAGAATCAACTTCCCAGGGACTTGCTTCCGATTCCCAGATGCGAAGGTAGAATTAAGAGGTAAATTAGGATTTATTTTCAAAATCCCTTGGAAATAGTTACAGTTGTAATTGGTGACATGCCCTTCGCAAGGCAGCCCTTGGTACATTTCCTCCTTAGAGCCATTCTATCCATGACAGCAAGCTGTCAGCCAGAAAGATATGAAAATCTAAAAGAGTAGATTTGTTTTGAAGAGGTAGCAAAAAGTTAACAAAAAGAGCGCTGCACAGGGAAAAACCAATGCAAACTGTATCAGCTGAGCTCTCTAAAAGCAAAAAGTGCCTCATTTTACACATTATCCATATGGTTTGCACCCACTTTACATATTCTAATTTGAAAATCAATTGGAAATACTTGTACTGTATGTTGATAAGAGTGTGTTCCGCCCCCTCCTCCCCCCGATAAAAGTAAGCTTGAAATAGCTACACATTTAGCAACAGGTAATGTCACTGGAAATATGAGAAACATTTCTGAACGCAGGAATTAACAAGAATCAACAAGAACTCCTATTTCCTATTACTCAGTAGGGCAAGCTCCCATTGCCTGTGCAAAATCCAGGGGACTTGCATAATGGTTGGGGGGACAGAATCCTCCTCCCACCCCAAACCAGATCCACTGCACAGAACAGTCAGCTACTCTGTAGGTGTTCTCTGCAGCCTCTGAGCTGTAGCAGTGGCTGTGGTTCTCTTCCACCCTCTACTTATGGGCTTTACCTAGTGAAACAGTGTAGTTTGTAGACCCACTGGCCACCATCCTTGCCACTCTTATTTCCCATCCATGAATCTTCATGGGGGGCAGGGGCCCAGGAGGCCCCTGTTTGTGGGCTGTCTGTGTGCAATGGAATAGTTGTAGTTCTGCTGCCCTTTGAGAGTTGCCTGATAGTGCAGTTGTGGGCAGGGGGAAGAATATGATTTGCCCCAAAGATCTCTGTCCTGTATTGTTGTCCTGATGCTTAGTGGAAAGAAGAGAGTAGGGAACCTTCTCTCTCTTGCACCAGAAGGCAGGCAGGATTTATTTGAACTGCAAGGTGGGCTTGCCAACATATCCCCATGGGACATGATCTAGGGTTAAGATATATGTCCAGTCCTCCAGGCTGCCTAGTGAATATTGTGCATTGAGCAGAGAGTGCCAGCTGGCAGTGGTTAAGGAGTGCATGCTGATCTTGCTCATGGTAGCCCAAACATGCTCCCTGCTCTGTGTTTTTGGCAACTTTGCATTAGCATTGTGTCTCAAGTACCAGTTGCATGTCCTCCTTTCTTCTGCCTAAGCATATCCCATAAGAGCGTGATTTAGCCTAAATAAAAACTACCGGTAAGAAGTTTTACATGCCTCTATTTTTCTGTTAGATCAAATAACATATGGACGGCAATAGACCTCTCGCTTTCGAAAATCAGTCTTCCTGAAACGTCTGTGATGTTATTGCCACAGTGGGGGGGGGGGGGAAATATTATTTGATAATGATGTATATAAACAAGGTCCACTGCAAGTTGGACCTAAAGTCTGAAAGATCTCTGGGTTTTGGGGCCTGCCGGTAGAAATTCGGTGGCAGCTTCAGTGACATTTTAAAAATTGAGGCTTTATTAAATTAAAGCTGAAACGGAATAATATTGTCAGTAACAGAGCCTGAGAGTCATTTTTTGATATTAAATTTATTTTATTTAACACTGTACCCTCAATTTCAGTTTCCAGTGTGCCACAGAACTCTTTGTGAAAAATACCTTACTGCACTGTAGCAGGTATTAAGGGAGGAAGTTGGAGGGTTTGGCAGCTGGGTAGTCACAGTATCTGGACATATCTTAAAAATAAGCTGCAGTGAAATAGTTAACCGTGTTAACTAATTTAATGTTTGGAGTGTTGTTATAATCATGTCAGTCCCAGGATATGAGAGAGACAAGGTGGAGGAGGTAATATCTTTTACTGGACCAACTTCTGATGGTGGAAAACAAGATTTTGAGCTGCTCAGAGCTTTTCAGGTCTGGAAAATTTTGTCCACAGCTGAAGAAGAGCTCTGTGTAGCTCGAAAGCTTCTCTCTTCCACCAACAGAAGTTGGTCCAATAAAAGACATTACCTTCCCCACCTTGATATTTAATGGTCATCTTTAGGTTTCATAGTTAACATCCCTTTGTAATGAAGGGGGCAGGTCATGCCTGTGAGTTACTTTTTTAAGTTTTCTGCAAACTCAGGAAGCCAACATTGCATCTTTGTATGCTCTGTTCTTATTTTCAAGGCTATTTTCACAACTATAAGGGCTAGAATCAGAAAACTTTCTAATTTTCATAATCAAAATATGATAGCTTATGTTCAGTGGCAAAGGGGTGAATTCCACAACCATAGAACCATGGAGTGTATGGGCTGTTTATGAGCTTCATTTTTAGGATTTTCTAATAATGCACATTCATTATACAAGGCTTTCATCTCATAACTAGATGTGGTTTTTTTTAATTCCAGCCAATTTAAAAGCCAAAACAGATTTGTTTTTAAGGCTTGTGGAGTTATGCACAGATTTTTGCAGTGAGAAAACTGGAAGAGTTTTTATTGAATCTAGTCCTAAAATATCAACATATGTTAAGCTCATTTTAATGGCTTATAATTCTACTCACATGATTCACTTGCTAATTTAAAACTCTGAGTTTGATCTGAAGGCAATCATTCCCTTTCAGTTTCCTATTTTCTAACAAACTGTTGAACTGTCTGGCCTTGATAAAAGGCTAAAATAAAATCAGTGCTGCATTTATTGAAGAGACATTTACTCATCTTGTATGGTTAGAATTAAATATAACAATTTAGCTTAGCTGGATCCTCAGAAATGGTCAGTGAGCTGTAACACCCTGGATCCAAATTCTCAAGAATACTAAGTAATAGAAACACAATCTACAATGATTTGGGGTTTAGTTTAGTTTTGTTTTTTTACAGCCAACAGCAGTAAATAGGCTAGTGAAATAGTAAAAAATAGGCTAAGGGAAATTTTCATCATTAGAATGACAACATATTTTGGGCCAGATCCTCAACCACATTTAGGCATTTAAGTCCCATTGAAGTCAATGGGAGTTAGGTGCCCAAATACCTTTGAGAATCTGGGCCATTGTCACCAACACAGATGTACATAGTTCAGTACAACTATATTAAATATGAAGGAAGCTAGTAGAGACTCCTGTACTTAGGTTGCCTAACTTTCTATTATAAAGGATTCTTGTGATCTTTTCTTTTGATGAGGTCTCATCCCTTCATTGTTTGCAGTAGTTCTTGATATTTGGCAGGGGGAATCTCTGGGCACAGAAGTGCCTTTTCTTTGTCAAATGAATTTCCACAGAGATTTGGCTAAGGTATAAAGAGTTAAAATCTTTAAGAGTAAATCTGACATTTCCTAACTTTCGACTGATTGACTTTGCAACCTAAATATTTTTTTTAATGTAGTGTTTTGTGTTCAAGATGATTATATGATTAGTAAATAGCAAGATGTCTTCCTTGAGTGTGTGTGTGTGAGCGAGATTAACACCAATCCTCAGAAATATGCACAGAAGTCAATATTACTGTATTCTGGGCAGTTATATTGAACTATTTTTAAAATTTCTATGTTAGCAAAATGAAGTCGCACAATAGAAACTTTGGGCCAATTGAGCCCTGGAGGAAGAAAGCAGGTGTGACACTACTGATTTCAGTGGAGTTGTGCCCATTTACATCAGCACTGACTTTAGCTTTTTATTTCTGCCCTCTAGTCTAAAAGCAAATGATCTGAAAATTCTGTTCTGGAGACAGTCATGCTGGTAGTTTTGAGAGTTGTCAACGACATTAGTTCTACTGCATGTAGGGCTAATATTTAATTGTATACAAAAGTAACATAGTCCATTTTTTAAAAATGGAAAAATAAATAAAAACATAGCTACAAATAGAAACCTCCTGAAGAGAGAGATTGTGAACCTTTTAGTCCCATTGGTAAGTAGTTACTTTGGTGAGTAGTCTCATTGGAGCCAATAGAACCACTCTTCTAGCTAATTGCAACCTTGCAGGCTTACAGGGTTCAGAATCTGGCCTTCATTCTGTATGTTGATGAATGCTGATAAAATGTTTTGAGGAACATTATAGGACAAGTCCACCCATACTCAAACCCTTTTACATGAGTTTTATAAACCACATGCTCTCATTTGCTGCCATGCAGTCATCCAAACTCATGAGATTTTATAGTTCCACAGATGAGAGACAGGAAAAAATCTGGATGTTTTAAAATATTTTTGATATAATTGAACATTTCTTAATTTTTGAAAGAGTTTTTAACACTATTTAAATATTTTATGTCAATAACTTTTTTAAAAAATTAGTTTTCAGACTTCAATTGAAATACATTATGGATGAATTTGGCTTGGTGTCTGTATCTCATGAAACATTCCAACAAATGTGCCTGATGGAGTATACTATAGTAGAGTATTAAACTTTCTAGTGTCCTATGTAAGGCTTAGAGTGATTGATATACAATTAAAATGAGTTATATAGCTTAGCCTACATAATAATAATGCGCTGAATATTACCATGCTGTCTAACATTATAATAATATTTTACAACTAATAGTATCCTTGAATAGGGCTCCATGTGCATCTTGTAAGCATTAAAATTATTGTCTGAAAGTGGAGTGGATGTCAGATAGCTTTTATAGGATGAACTGATAAAGGAATCACAGAAGTCCATAATGTTTTGTATTATTATTATGATCATTATAAATTTGTACACCTCTACCCCGATATAACACGGTCCTCGGGAGCCAAAAATCTCTACCGCGTTATAGGTGAAACCCCGTTATATCGGGGTAATGGCAGCAGGGCTCCGATGGTGATTTAAAGAGCTCTGGGCTCTGGCTTCTGCGGGGAGCCTGGGCCCTTTAAATCGCTGCCAGAGCCCTGCTGCCACAGCTCCGGGGTAGCGATGGCAGGGCTCCAGCGGTGATTTAAAGGGCCTGGGGCTCCCCGCAGCAGCCGGAGCCCCAGACCCTTTAAATTGCCATCCGAGCCCCGCTGTCGCAGCCCTGGGGTAGAGGCGGCAGGGCTCCAGCGGTGATTTAAAGGGCCCGGGGCTCCCCGCAGCAGCCGGAGCCCCGCTGCTGGTGCCCCAAGGTTCCCGCGCTAGATGCGAACCCGTGTTATATCGGGTCACGTTATATCGGGGTAGAGGTGTATTATGATTGTTCCTACGGGTCCCAACTGACCAGTAGAGCCCTGTGTGGATACAAAATTTGTATCTGCATCCGATCCATGATCTGCAAAAATGGTCCGTGGAGATCCGCATCCGTGGATGCAGATATCCGCAGATGTAAAGTAGATATGTGCAGATTTACAGGGCTCTACTAATCAGTACCCCATTATTGTAGACACTTTGCAAACATATAGTCACTGCCCTGCAGAGTTTACAATCTAAATCAGCTTTTTTCAGATGTGTCCACCAGGGACTTTTCGTGTGGTCACAGCCTCCTGGGCGGTGATTAGATGGTGGGGAGAGGAAAGAAGTGTTAGCAAACATACAAATATCACTTTTCACAGAAACAGACTTACTAGCTAGCAAGTCTAAAAAAAAGAAAAAGGCAACCAAAAAAAGCAAAAGAAACAACAACAACAACAAAAAGACAAGAACATGCAAAGCACTTTATTTGTTTTTCTATTCTGTTTAGGTCCAGGAAAGAATAGACAACTGTACATTATTTTTATTATTGAGTCTGCAATAAAAACCTACATAAATTACAATGATTTGGATGTGTATATGTGCATATTTATTTGTTTTTCCTAAAGTTAATTAAGTATTTTAGGAAACATTGTCAGAGCGGCCACCAGCAAGATTTGGTGGCCACACTCTGAGGCCACCAAAAATTTCTTGTGAGACCCCCTGATAAATAGACAGACAAGGGTGGGAAGTATTATTATCCCTTTCTTACAGATGGGGAATTGAGGCATAGAGAGATTAAGTGATTGCCCAAGTTCACAGAGGAAATCTGCAAGAAAACTGGGAATTCATGCCAGATCTCCTGAGTCCCAGTCCTGTGCCTTTATCACAAAACCATTCTTCCTTCTTACTCAAAGACCTTTCTTCTTCTCTATTTGTAAGACCATCCTTCATCTTCTTGTTATAAAATGAAAAATAATATATTTTCTGTGTTTTCAAGAAATCCAAGTACTGGACTGTAGAAACCCTGACTGCATTACATTTTGTTCTCTGTGATGTTGGTCTTCTTGACCTGATCATGGTACAGATTGGGCAGGGACAGCCATTGCCTTTAAATCATAATCCCAAATATGGATTTTCAGTCCTAGTGTCTGAACAGAGCGCGCAGATTTAAGTAACAGCAACTCATATCAAAGCCTCATTTGGGAAGGCCTGGGCAAGAGGTCTTGGCACTTTTGCCTAGAGATGACTAGGTTTGTCCTCAAGTATGTTTCCATAAGGCATGAATTCTAGAGGCAAAGGACCCACTCTCACAAATGCCTTGCCTCCAGCAACCTACAGATTTCAACCTTGAAGAACTGAATTCCATTATTCTGTATGAGATTAGATCATATGGTGAGTTGAAGATGGTGATGTGTCTCGCCATTTTGGACTTTGGATGATGTAATTGGTATCTTTAAATTTCATCTAGTAATTGATTGGCTGCCTGTGAAGGAAATAGAGCACAGGTATGTTGTGATCTCATGCAGATGGCTGCATTCTGAACCAGCCAGTGTTTCTCAGTGGATTTCACACATGAAGTCCCAAGTAGAGCTTTATGCAGTCATCCATTTGAGAGATTATACAAAGTCATGTACAATTAAAGTGGGTTCTGCATTCGGTAGAAAAATGTGCAGTCTCCTTTCTAGATGTAAGTGAAAGAATGGTTTTCTGGAGACTCATGCAACTTGTAAGTGTACAGTAGTGAGCAGTCGAGTAAGATGTATATTGCTTTTGGTGTTGCTTTTGGAAATCAACATGCGCAAAATTATGTACTTTGGTCACATCAGGTGTAGAGATGGAAATAACCCCAAAAAAGTTAT
This sequence comes from Terrapene triunguis, assembly GCF_002925995.2. Taxonomy (NCBI): domain Eukaryota; kingdom Metazoa; phylum Chordata; order Testudines; family Emydidae; genus Terrapene; species Terrapene triunguis. Next base: position 7,156,403 of record NW_020664435.1, on the reverse strand, counting down.
CATGAAAGGAATGATGATGGCTCACCATAGTAGGGGACAGCCATTGAGGAGATGGATAGCTGGTGTGTGGTAAATCACTGGGAGGTCAGGTGTTGAGTGCTTGAAGCTAGTGATGGATCAGGAAGGCTTATGAAAATTCTGCAATGATGTCATCCATGTTCAGACATGAATAAATGTATTTTACTTACTTGCTTAGCAATAATGACTTTTACCGGGTCCTTAAATCACCTCCCAGTGTCGAGAAGCATGAACACATTGGCAGCTTCTGCCAACAGTTGCTGAATTGGTATCCCTGGTGTTGTTTATTCACAAAAAAGCTATAGCAGACGCAGAGTCAGCGCATGCTTCCTTTTGCTGACCTGGAGCGACCATCTTTAGGGAACTGATCTTTCTCCATATCTGCTTACTTCTTGGTCCTTCTGTTGAGACTGCTAATAAGGGTGTTGTAACCTGGTGGAATGACCCTCTCCCCCAAAAAAACAGTTCTTCCTGGCCCCTCTCAGGAACCAAACTTCACCTTGTGGCAACATATAATCTTTGTTAGACTAAATAATGAGCCTGGTGAGTGTGTTTTCTGAGCAGATGTGCTGTTAGCTCAGATGGCATATCCCATCTATGAATTATAGTTTCTACATGCATGGGGTTTTTGCATTTGCTAGTTATATTTTGGTCCAATATTTTCTCGTTAAATGTAAAATGGTTCAAAAGACACTGAGCTGTGTATTGTACTTATAACATAATTTTGAAAATAACTAGTAAACTTTCTTATCCTCTTTTGAGCTTAAGTCTTCAACTTCAGAAATCACATGCTCAATAATAAAAGGTAACATCCCCATAAATAAACCCCTTTTTTCTGAGCTTGAAATGCAGTGTCCCTTTGAATTTTTATGCATTAAGGGAGAGCGTTTCAAAGGTACAAAGGACAATTAGGCATCCAAATCCATTTTAAGTCAATGGGAGTTTAGCGCCTAACTCCCATTTCTGCTTTTGAAAATCTTCTCATTCATTGTTAGTTACTGGAACTGGTGAATCTCTTAAGAAGGAGATGCTAAGAAGCTCTTTCAATTGTTTTGGTTCTGTAATTGTAAATACAGTGGCTCTGGTGTGAGAAGCATCAAACAGTAAGTCTTAATGATGGTTGAGTTAATTCACGTTTAGAAGTTCAATAATTCATCTAAGAAGTGTCAGCAGCTGGCCCTTGTTAATGGTAAGCCTTTCATTTCAGTTAAATCAATTGTGAATAATAGAACCCTTCAGAGAAAAATGATGAAGTAAGCATTGATTTCCAAATTGGGTGTCTGATCTGGAGCATTAATAATACACGGTGCAAGAAGGCAACAAGTACCTTATACATTCTGATCATCTAAGCAGTAATCAGAAAAAAAATCAATAATTTTTGTGTATGGTGCTAGATCTTTTAACATTTCACCTGCCTCCATTCATCATTGTGTCTATAATTTCATATTTATAATTATTTTGATTTTTTTTTGTTTGCATTGAAGTAAGCAATTTGCTATCAAGCTTTTGTGAAACAGACATGGCTTGGGGAATAACTGGCTGGGGCACTTATACTGTGGTAAAGAATCTGGGGTTTATTGTACATCACAATTGAATGTGAGCCAGCAATATGACGCAATTGTGAAAAAGGCTAATATTCTGGGGTGCACTAACAAGAGTGTTATATGTAAGACACGGGAGGTAATTGTTTTGCTCGGCTTGCCACGGTGAGACCTCAGCTGGAGTACTGCATCCAGTTGTGGGCACCACACTTTAGGAAAGATGTGGACAAATTGGAGAGAGTCCAGAGACCAACAAAAATAGTAAAAGATTTAGCAAACCTGGCCCAGGAGGAAAGGTTGAAAAAACTGGGCAAGTTTAGTTTTGAGAAAAAAAGACTGAGGGGAACCTGACAACAGTCTTCAAATACGTTAAGGGCTGTTATAAAAAGGATGGTGATCAATTCTTCTCCATGTCCACTGAAGAGTGGGACAAGAAGTAAAGGGTTTTAATCTGCAACAAGGGAGATTTAGGTTAGATATTAGGAAAAACTTTCTAACTATAAGGATAGTTACGTTCTGGAATAGGCGTCCAAGGGAGGTTGTGGAATTCTCGTTATTGAAGGTTTTTAAGAATAGGTTAGATAAAGACCTGTCAGGGATAGTAGAGGTACTCTTGGTCCTCCCTTAGTGCAGGGGGCTGGACTAGATGGCTTCTTGAGGTCCCTTCCAACCCTACGTTTCTATGATTCTATGTTGCTATTCTGTTAGTTTTGGGAGATTTTTTTTTTAATAATTTTGACAGATAACGTCAATATTTGTTTTTAAGCATTTCAGTTTGTTTTATCCATTGAAATTTTCACCTTTGCACAAAATTATGGGTTGTAAGTATTTTTTTATTTTTATAAATTTAAATTTTCACACTTGTGGGAAATTATGGGGGGTGTCAGGCAGTAATTTTTTAATGACAGTAGATGTTGAGATTCAAAAAGTTGATTTTGTTTTAAGAGAAAACTTTATCACCATCACTTATCAAAATATACCAAGTAAATAACCTTAAATCAAACTGTAATACATTTGCAAGTGGCATTTTTCTTACTTTGCCTATTTGGAAATATTTTGTCATAAATTTGTGTGTGTACATTGAAATATGTGTTTACTGACATTTACTAATAAAAAATTAATCCTTCCAAGTGTGAATACAGTTTAATGTCTGTGTATCTAGCTAAACATTTTAGGATTTTCTATTGTGGCCATCAGCGTAATTTCTAAATATTTCCAAGTTAAATTAAATCTTCTTAGAGAAGTCCTAGTGGACTTCACAGAGTCATCTATACTTCTTTCTTTCCTGGTTTTAGGAAGCTCTGTTGCTTTTATATATGTGTGTGTGTGTGTGTGTGTAGGTATATATGTGTGTGTATATATGTATATGTGTTTACTTTTAGAAAAATAAATATTTCTGGTTATGATGAGAGAGCTCAAAGGGAAGGGTCTTTCAGAGTGCCCTTAAAGTGATTATACTTTTAATTGCTGTAATCTCCTCTCTGACATCATTGCACAGCTGAAGTCCCTTCACTAAGAATGCTTTCACATACTTTGTTCTACACTGCGCTGCATTTTTGCAGAGGAGCACAGTTGTCTTGGTGTGTCACTGTGGGGGGAGGAATATTTGGGGTGAGGCGTGGCAGGGCCGGATCCAGCCCTCACAGTGGGGAGGGAGTGAGCACCATGCTTCCAGCCCTGTTCTGTCCCCAGACCAGTTCCTCCCCAACCCTGTTCAGAACTCCAGTCCTGCTCTGCACCCAGCGGGGCTCTGCCCTCATTCCCTCTCTGCCCCCAGACTAGCTCCGCCTCTAGCCCCAGCTCCTCCCCCATCCCCAGTTCCACCTTCAGCCCAAGCTCCCCTGCTGAGGAAGCCTTGGCTGCAGTAATGGAGGGTGGGGGGCACGGAACAGATTCTGTTACTGGTAAGGGGGACGGAGCGTGACTGAAAAAGTTTTGAGCACCACTGATGAATTGGACTTTGCACAAATTTAAAGAATGGAGGAGTCTATTCCTTTCATGGGAAGGCAAGTCAGTGTTTTGACTGGTTCTTTGAAACATTTGCCCTTTCAGTCCAGCATTGGCTACAGGTTACCAATGATTTTGTGGTGTTTAAAACTAGTCAACACTTACAGCAAGTCACGTGGGCCCTGGATTGTGATGAAAGTTAAGTGCCTAAAAACCTTTAGGATCTGGGCCTTAGAGCCAAATCTGGGTCCTATTGAAGTCAACGGGAGATTAGACTAAAATAGAGCTATGATTTGGCCCATAAAGCATAGTAAGAAAATGTAATAGTTATAATAAAACTTTTAAGGCAAATAAAACGTTTCAGCAGGTGTTCATAAATGTGCTTTATGCCCTTAGACTCTGTTAAATGTTAATGCTAAGGTCCTGCAGAAACTGCACATAAGATCTATCTGAAGGAAGAAAATGTCTGTTAAATGTGCTGTGCAATATTGTAGCAAAGGTGGGTGGCAGTGCAATACCACGGTACCTATTAGACTGAAATATGAAAGCTATTAGAGATTTTGCTGAATTTTCATTTTGTGAAGGAATAGTTTTCAAGAGAGAACATATCAAATAAAAAGCCATATGTTGGGCAAAACCAGAAGCATTCTGTTTGTTGGTGTATGCGATTTTCATGGATGTGTACAAAGCATATTAAAGACATCTGCTAACACACCATACTAACAATAAATTGAAAGTAAGGCAATGTTTGTGAAGGAAAATAATGTAAGGAAAGCAGGCTATGTTTTCTGTGTATTTCAATTTTCCTGTCTTGTATTCCAGACCTTATACTTAATCTGCAGGCAGAAATTCCAAAACAACCCTACACAAGTTACTGACGATAATCTGCATTGGTAGATTTTAGATTTAGATCTCTATCTTCTGCTAGCTATTAATTGTCTGTATCTATCACATAATATTAAAGCACTGCCAGGCTAAATTAGATTGGCATGGTGAGATCCATAGTGGACTTCATGGACCATTCTACTCTTCTCCTTCCTTAGTTTTGGGAAGCATTTCTTGGGAGCTTTGGTGGAAAAGTTTGATCAAGAATCTGGGTTTTGCAGCATGTTCTAAAAGCAATTAGATATGACACTAGCTTGATTTGCTCTGGTAGATCTTTCTACAGGTGTCGTCCAAGTCCCCTTGTGTACTTATGTGTGTATGAGAGTTGCTTCCTAAAATGACACTGTTAGTGTCATTGCTATAACAATGCTATAAATTGTGTTTAGTGATGGTGTGAACTCAGTCTATTAGTCCTGAAGAGCCTGGCCTGAATTGCTATTTAGTTAATTTAATGGGCTATATTTTTCTCTCCGTCCCATCAGTGGTATTGCCTGAGTATGAGGGCAGAATCTTTGTAGCATGAGGTTGTTCTATCTTTTCCGACTAATTCCTTAGTTATTTCTGCTTAAACGGAGGGTTTAAAGCAGTTCATTTGCCTTAGAGCACCTCAGAATTGTTAAAAATCTGATTAGGGAGACATACAACTTTTTAAATACCAAGTTGTAAAATCTAATAATGTCCTTGTATTACATATTATTGTAATTGTCTCTCATACTGTCAGGAAGACTCTGCTACTGGTTCCCACAGTGAGTGAAGCAGTTATGCAGCTGTTCTCAAGGAAGTTTAAGATATTGGTGTAGGTCTTTTTTACTCCACAGTGTACCTGGAGCACATTGAAATAACTCCCTTTTACTAATAGGAGCACTAAAGGGGCCCACCCTTAAATCCTTGGATCAGTTTCTTAACCCATAATAGGGCTGCATTAATACCAACATTCTTATAGACTTCCAGATATATGGTTGGGCATCAGTGTTACGTAGGAGAACAGGTGCTACAATACATGGAATAGTTACAAAGAAGGATGTAAAATAATAAGGCACTAGCATTAGATTCTGAGGAAAATGAAGCACCAGGAAACACTTTAAAATGTGTGGAAAAATGGTAATTTTTTTCTTGTTACTGCATTTGTATAACAGTGACAGTCATGCATAACTTTTAATACTTGAAATACATTCTGAATATATTGTATGAGAATTAAATGTTAAATGAGGCCATTTCTTTGAGTGGACTATTTATATAGTAAAGTTATGTGAAGTAATGGGCCATGAATGCATTTTGTTTATTCACTTCACCATTGCTGGTTCTTCTATATCTTTTTTGTCACAGAGCTATATTATTGAAATGTAACAGTATCCTCTGACACCAAGAACAGCAATATATTAGGGATGTTGTTTATCAAATAAATAAAGATGTGTTTCTCTCTCATCAGTTATTCACTATGTTCTCCATGTCCACTGAAGGTAGGACAAGAAGTAATGGGCTTAATCTGCAGCAAGGAAGATTTAGGTTAGATATTCGGAAAAAACATTCTAACTATAAGGGTAGTTAAGCTCTGGAATAGACTTCCAATGGAGGTTGTGGAATACCCATCATTTGAGGTTTTAAAAAACATACTGGACAAACACCTGTCAGAGAGAGTCTAGGTTTACCTGGTCCTGCCACGGCACGGGGGGCTGGACTTGATGACTTCTCAAGCTCCCTTCTAGCCCTACATTTCTATGATTCTGTGGTTTAAAAATATGTAATACTGGGGGTTGGAAGCTTGAACTATTATGTGATATTTTTCACCTGAGCAAGGAAGGAGATTTTTATTTTGTAAAAAAGCAAAACAGCAAAAAAGGAGATGTTTTTCTTTGCTTAAAATTGCTGTATTGATTTATGTACTGAAATGGTCCCCATTTTACAGATGGGGAATTGATGTACAGAAGATAAATTACTTTGCCCTAGGTGACACAGGAAGTCTATAGCAGAAGCAGGAATTAAACCCAGATCTCCTGATTCATAGAACAGTGCCCTAACCACAAGACTGTCCTTCCTATCTTTTCTGTAATGTGTAATGTAAGGTCTATTATGGTGAAACTGACAGTATTTTATAGGGCTTCTACAGAACTACATAGAGACTTTGCAGTCCCAAGGGTGTGAATTCCCACAATTTGTACAAATTCATCATCCTTTGGAGTTGATAGTTGCTTTTTGAGATTAAATAACAGATACAGTACTGTCAAGCCAACATCCTCTTAATAATAATGTGGATTTCCTTCTCTAATTGTTTAACGTAATTATCATGAACATTTCAGCTATAAAGTTGGACAGCTGCAGCAGGATACAGTGTAACTGGCTCTTTTGCTTTCAGCATATTCTGGCAAACTTTACAATAAGTAATGTTTTGATAAAAACATTTAAGTGTCATGTAGTTTTCCAGTACTTCCTTCTTTTCCATTTATTTATCCAATGTTTTCTAAAGGCTAAATCCAATCACTCCTCAGCCTTTTGGCTAAGATCAATTTTGCCTGAGTGAGGGCTGTAGGACTTGGACCATGTGATGAGTTGCAGAACTGCATGATCCATTATGAAACCATGCAAAAGCCCTCACATTATTGTGCAAAATGTATAAAATCCACTAACTGGTTATTTCCCTATGCACTCTTTGATCCGATTCGTGCTTCAAAATTCCAGCTTCAGTGGGAATTTTGCCTGAATAAGGAAGACTTGATGATTTGCCAGCAGATCCAGACTGAATTGCCCTTTTTTCTAGCAAGTCTGTAGCAGGCAAGAAAAGCATTCTTATGATATTATATATCAACAGTTGTTTCCATGATGATGAATGATGATGCATTTAGGCTCTGGATTTTCCAGCATCACTGTACAAATCAAGCCAAAGGAGCTGCCTGATTATAAAGGGCAAAGCTTTTATTTATACACTAATGGTCTGGTAATAAGCAACGATGGGGAAGGAAATACAGAAGGAGTACATGATAATTTAATGGGCTTTAAGTATAAATACTGAAGAATGGCCTGGATTTTACCGAGTTCCGTGACACCTGCCACCTCATGGCCATTATCTTGTATCCATTATCTTGTATAATCCTAAGTATACCAGTTAGGGAAGAACCCATGACGTCTTTCCTGCGAATCCAGTCGCTGCATATGGCAGCTGGGTTGGGCTGAGCTGTAGACTCTGCCTCTGGACAGGGTCGGGTGGCCATAGAGTAATGAATACTATACATTTTGCAGCTGCTAATGAGATAGGTGTTCGTATTTGGACTAGAGTACAGTGTCAATGGTTGCTTACCCAGGAGGCCTGTCAGGTGTCTGCAGCTGCAGAATCTAGACAGAGCCTATACTAGTAAGTGAGGAACTGTGATAAGTGATCATCTTGAAAAAATGAAGCACGTGAGTCCTGAATGAAAAAAATATTCAAATGATTTATTTGTTCTTCAAAAATATCAGCAGTTACCATTTTAAAAGAAAATGCAATAAACTTGCCGTATAAAGATACAAACTATCAACCACGAGATTGTGGCATTACACCACAAATACCAATGACCATGGCCTCTTAATGTGCTCATGGGTTTTTGTTGTTTCATGTTAATTAAATATTTAGACGTTCAAATGTAGATAAATTTTGATTTGATTAAAAATATTCTCCCAAAATTACATCATTTGCACACTTCTATTGTTCAAATGTCCTATAGTGTAAGCATTTTTTCATTTAGACAGCAACCATAATAAATTGAAATAAAATTCAGTCTTGACTGATGTTGTGTGTGTCATGTAAAGGGCAAGCCCCATCTATTAAATATGGTTTGCCAATAGCAATATTAGCAGCATTTGAATGTTTTTCTTATTAAGAAGAAAAATTGTCAGCAACATCAATGTGGTCTGCTCCAAAGACCCATTGTAAATGGAAACTGCTTTCAGCACATTTGAATTCCTCACTGTGTTTGGGATGATGGTACTATAAAGGCAGCAAGATTTTTTTTTTCTTTCTCAAAATTAGGATAGACTATTACATTTCTTAGGATGAAAGTGAGAAGCTGATTACAACATAATGGAGTGTACCATATTCATCTCTTTGAAATATAACCTTACTCGGCCTTTTCCATTTTACAATCGATTCTCTCATTCCCTTAATGAACCTGTGCATTCATGAGTCTTCCTTGGAAGTATGCACATGAAGTATTACAGTAGCAAAGAGTAATTGTCTGCCAAGCAAGTGCAAGCAAAGTGTCTCTCTTGTAGTCTTGTTCAATAACATTATGGTGTGTTAATGCATCATATCGGGCACCATATTGTTGTGTTTAATAATTGTTACCATATTCCTTTAAACTTGCTCATAGTTTTTCTAAAATAGCAGCTTTTGAAAATTGGTATAACATTATCTCTTCTGTATTTCTGTGCTGAGGTGTTTGTGAGGGACTGTAATAGAGATACTATTGTAAATATTAAACATACTTGAAGAAAAAAATATTTCTGAAATTAATAATTGCAGTGGTTTTTAATATTAATCCTGTAATATAACACTCTAAAGTAGAAAAAACTATAGTATTGTGATAAGGATCAGGGAGGCTTTGAAGAGAGAAATATAGAAAATGCACACAATTACTTGGAGAGCTGCTGTCTGCTTTCTAATATTGGATGTATTATTCCTTTAAAGATGTATTGCAATTTTAAAATGATAAACTAAATATTTGTGAATGATTGTAAACACATGGTGACTTTTGTATCTCTTGACCTTTTTAGCTGTATGTTGTATCAGGCATTGGAAGATATGTATTGTTAATCATATTGTTTGATATTTTTGTTTCATTTATTATCGTACCCCTAATTATTCACTGTCTATTGACCATTCCAACTTATTATCAACAACACAGTCCCCACTAGACTAGATTCATAAATAAAGAACAGTATGGATTGAACCCAAGACCACAGCACAAGCACAAGCTGACTACATCATATGCCAAAAACACCTACAAGAGGTTAAAATCTCAAGAGCATTGTATGACAGACTCTGTTTCTTGCCCCAAACTTGTCCTGGTCATAACATTACAAAGAAGATTAGGAGCATAAAAGAACTACCCAGAAGAGTCAGTATATATTCCCTTGGCATTATTACTACCCAGGAATAATTTAAAGAAAAGAATCAAGACTAAACTGGGGGGCAAATAGATCACAGACAGAGGAGACAGTGAATTTGCAGAAGTTTGAAAACACTGGCAATTAAAACTCCATAGAAATGCTAAACTTTTCAAATGTCACCACCAAGAATGGTTTGGTGAAAATGATCATCATATACAGGGTGAGCTGAAAGAGAAGCAGAAGGCACCAGCAAATCTTCCAAGCCCCCAGCCTTGGACCCCAGAACTGTACCATCTTGCCCTGGTCAGAAGCCTGACCAGTGTAAGTTTATTACCCAGTCCGCCCCTCCCTCGATGTGGAGAGAACATACACTAGCTTTTGTAGCCTGAGCTGAGATTTCCCAAGCACTTCAACCAAATCACATTGTTTTAGGTAAAATATAAAACAGATTTATTAACTACAGAAAGATAGATTTTAAGTGATTATAAGTGGTAGACACAAAAGGTCAGAGGTAGTTACCAAAGGAAATAAAAGGTAAGCGAACAGTCTAATTCTTAAACCTTATTAGACTAGGCAGTATTTGGATCAAGCAGTTTTCTCACCCCACTAGATGTTTCAGTTCTTAATTCACAGGTTTCCCAATTAAGTCTGGGACCAGTCTCCTCAGTTCAAGTCTTTGTCTTCCCAGCATTCTTCTTGCTTCCAGTGTAGGTGGGGAAGGAGAAAGGCAAAAGCATGATGCCACTGTCCCCTATTTTATGTCCTCAATCCATACGCCTGGAAAACACTAACCCACACATGTCCTGGTGGGCTTTGCTGAGTCACAGAGTTGAGCAATCCTCCATTGTGTGATGCTTGCGCAATTCTCTTACAGAATTGTAAATCCCTTGTTTACAACTCCCCTGCTGACTGATGGTTGCTTAACACTCTCCTGGGGGTGGATCACCACCTAGTAGAAGAGACTCTCAAACTTGTAACATACACCTCTACCTCGATAGAACGCTGTCCTCGGGAGCCAAAAAATCTTACCGCGTTATATCAAACTTGCTTTGATCTGCTGGAGTGCGCAGCTCCGCCCCCCTCCAGAGCACTGCTTTACTGCATTATATCAGAATTCGTGTTATATCGGGTCGCGTTATATCGGGGTAGAGGTGTATTTCAGTAACAACCATGCAGCATGTGATAAATGAAAAGGGGGGGTAGCTTCCTTTTATGGACACCCAGCCAGCCAGTTAGCTATAAAATCCCTCTTGGTAGCTGTTCTCTACTTGCTTTACCTCAGAATTCCTTCTTGTGGGGTACCCTCAAGTCCTTTCATATACATCCCTCAGTAAAGCCATCAATGTTTGTCGCATCAGTGGGTTGGTGTACTCGCCTCATGAATTGTCATGGTCTCTGTCTTCGTCAGCAAACAAAAATAGCGCAAAAGCTGCCGAGAGATCTGGAAGAAAAAATCAAATCTTTCCAAAGGTTTATTATAAAATATCAAAAGGAATATGCATTTGAACTGTCACAAATAGGAAATATGGACGAAACACCGATGACATTCGATCTCCCGAGGAACAGAACAGTAACCGGTGTTGGTGAAAAAACAATTTTAATTAAAACCACTGGCCGTGAAAACATCCATTTTACGGTGGTTTTTTTCATGTTTGGCAAATGGATCAAAGCTCCCTCCTGTTGTTATTTTTAAAAGAAAAACCTTGCCTAAAAACATGAAATTTCCTGGTGGTGTCGTCATACGTGCACACGAAAAGGGATGGCTGGATGAAAGTAGGACTATTGAATGGCTGGAAAAAGTGTGGAACAAGAGACCAGGAGCCCTTTTCAAGAAACCTGCTATGCTCGTTTGGGACATGTTCAGGGCATACAAGACGGATGAGGTGAAAAATGTGGCCAAAAATATGAAAACTACTTTGGCTGTAATACCTGGAGGTTTAACTTCAGTTCTACAACTGCTTGATGTCTGCCTGAACAAACCCTTTAAAGACAGGCTACGCAAAATGTGGTCTGAATGGATGTGCTCAGGCATGGCGAAGTTGACAAAAGGCAGGAATCTTATGAAGCCCGAAATCAATATGGTCGCCCAGTGGATCAAGGACGCGTGGGTGTCCATTCCGTCGGAAATGATAGAAAAATCATTTAGGAAATGCTGTATCAGCAATGCACTCGACGGGTCAGAAGATGATGCCAAATTTGATGATGAGACAACAGAGGCTGATGATAAGGAATCTGAGTCTGAAGACAACACTGCCGACATCTACGATGACAATGCAGGTGCAGCTGTGACTGAAGCCGAGTTTAATGAACTGTTTGGTGAATCAGAGACTGTGAAGGATTTTAAGACTTTTTAAAGTCTCATATTGTTCTAAGTTTTATTTGTTTTAAATATCCATTTACTGATTTTAAATATTGACTGTAATTTTGAAGGTAAATACATATTTGTTCAATTATTATTATAATGACAGGTTTTTCATTAGATTACATTAAAATAATTCTAGCAAAACTTTTGAATGTTTCTTGTGATGCCAGCTTTTAAAATATAGCAGAGGTTGGCAAACTTTGGCTCCCGTCCCGTCAGGGTAAGCTGCTGGTGGGTCGGGATGCTTTGTTTACTTGGAGCGTCTGCAGGCACAGAGCCCCTCAGCTCCCAGTGGCCGCGGTTTGCCGTTCCTAGCCAATGGGAGCTGCGGGAACGGCAAACCACAGCGACTGGGAGCTGAGGGGCTCTGTGCCTGTGAGCGCTCCAGGTAAACAAAACATCCAGGCCCGCTAGCAGCTTACCCTGACAGGCCAGGCGCCAAAGTTTGCCAACCCCTGAAATATAGGGTCTGCTTATGAAAGGGTCATAAAGTTTTTTGCTATTTTTACCTATCTGTCTTGGGGGGTTGGCTTATAAACGAACGGGCTAATGAAGGAGTATATACGGTACTTAATTTTTGAAATGGAAGCTGATATTCTTAGGGAATTACATCACTATAGGGCATCTGGGATTTGTGGGTTTAAGAAAAACACCAGTACTTGTGATAAAATCATGAGTTGGCACAGTGAATTTACTAATATATTATGCAAGATCAGCCTAAATAACTAAAACTAAACTACAATTGTCAAAAAAAAGAAAAAAGAACATATGCCTGCATTTTAAAAAGTGATTGGTGATTTTGGCTGTCTCAGCTATTGGGTATCCAACTTAGATGCATAAAAGAAACCTGATTTTTAAGGAACGTGCAATACTGAGCACCTACCTTAAGAAAATCAAACCTCCTTTTTGTTGTCTTAAAATCTACAATCTCCCCACCACTTTGAAAAATGTAAAGAACATAATTATACACATAGCAGCTCAGTTTGTGTGTTTGCCCTCTTGGAGCCTGCTTCAGAGCCCATTTGAAGTGAATGGGAAAAAATTGCCATTGATTTCAATAAGGTTTGGATCAGACCCTTGTTCCAGAGTTAGCCTTAACTTTTTGGGTGACTTCTGCTGGAATTAGAGTAAAAGTCATCATCACTCCCTAGAGTTATTGATCTGCTAGGTTTTTTTTTTTTTTTTTAGGGTAATTGGCCAACTAAACTAGTAGTAGGTGTAAATTCCTGGGACTCTTGGGACGTACATACCACATTACACATTTTATTTGTAGAGCAAATGTAAATAACACTCTCTACCCAGAGTATGAGTAAACAATATCTCATTGCTAAATTAATCCACTGGACTACTGTTCTACAAATTAATACATTTCAGAAAGAAGTCATTCACCAGGTCTCTATTTTAATGTACTTGACTCAAAGCCATATTCTTGAGCGCTTTATGATGAAATGGTCTGTGTCCTAAGCTATTGGAGTACCCATTTGCTAACCCAGATACAATAATGAATCATTATATTCTGTAGCTTCAATACTTTAAAGTTTATGCTGCTGGTAAAGGTATGGGGAAGCAACTATTTTTCTCTCTCCTTGATGGACTTAGACATTGTTCTTGTCACTATGGAGATCAATGTTCTTTTTGGTTTGGAAAGATGTTTCTTAAAATAGAAATGGCCATTTGATATTGTGCACATAGAAAAATACTTCCATAAGAGAGATTTCCGAACCATTGAGTCTGATGGTTTTAGATGGGAGACTCTACAGCTGAAGTAAACAACAACAAACTACTGTAAAAAAAGGAAGGAATTCTTTAAAAAAACCAAAAAAGCACTGAGATGAGAATGGAATCTAAATGCAGTATTCTGTGAGTGTTAGAAAATCATGACTGATGCACTGGAACCATTTCTTACTGAAGGATGAATGCAATTCCAGTGTACAAAAGTACTTACTAAAACCTCAGAAATGGAGGTGCTTTTTTTATACATTTGAGATACATTTGTCAGCTGGAATTGGCAAGGGGGCAGTGTATTCTATGAGTTACGTGTGAGAGCTTAAAAGCTTGTTGTTTGCTGGTTTTGGGGGCTGTACGACTGTCTTTTTTGGACATAGTGCTCTTCAGACAGCAGAATTGAATCTTACTAATACACAGACTTCAAGCTGACCTACTGTCTTGCTTCTGCCTGCAAGTTTTGAAAAGAGAGAAAACATATTTGTTGGTTACAATGACCAAGCAAATTTAGTGAAATATTTTAACATTGATTTTCTGCCTCAGTCTGTTCCCTATCACTCTAGTATCTGAGCATCTCCCATGTACAATTCTTCATGGGGAGTTTTAAAGGAAATTAAATAATGATGGTGTGAGAGGAAAAAGTACTGTAACCAACCCCACTGCAGGGAGTCACAGTGAGTCTGTGGTATGTCAGTCCCTTAGATTTTTGGTAGCATGCTGGGTATGCCGCATGCTGAGAGTCAAGAGTTGCAGGTGCTCCAAGCTCTAGGCCCCTCTTAGGCCCCAGCCCTCGGCAGGCTCCTGTAAATAATCCCAGTGCTTAGAGTGGTCTGAGAAAAGGGGGGGGGGGAGTTCTGTCATTTTCTGCTAAAATGAAAGTGATATCACATGTGCCTGTCCTCCCTCCTTATCAGTTCTGCCCCTGTATCAGCTCTGTGCTTCCAGCTTTATTTCTGTTCTTTCTGCAGCTTCTGGGGTTTTTCACTTCCCTCTTCCAGGCTTGGGGCGGCGGCTGCAGGGAGTGCTTTCTCCCCTTGCCAGGAATTAAAGGGTGGGGAGCACAGGATCCATCCCCATTGCTCACAGGAGGGTAGGGAAGAGTGGGGAGGAGGTAGCGGAGCTGCCCTGGGCTGCTGGGCTTCTTTCTGCTCCCTCTTCCCCCTCCTGTGACAATGTCTTTGGCTCCTGAGGGGCGGGGAGAGAGCTCAGCCTATTTCCTGGTGCAGTTCTTATTGGCTGCTTATATCCCAGGGCATGGGGAAATCAGGAAAGTAGCCAATCAGAGCGGAGGTTTCCACCAGGCAGGGCTGAAATGTGTATCCCCAGCTTGAGATGTAGAAATTGTACTTATGGGGTCTGCTCACAGTCTGTTGAGGAGCAGCGGGTTGTTTGCCAGGGTGCAGACACAAACAGAGCAGTTGCCCTCGGCATGATGGTTTTAAGTCACAAACAAAAGATGAACCTGCACCTGCTAACTCAGCCCCCCAGGGCAGTTCAGTACAGGGGGTATGAAGGTGGGGCCTAGTAGGAAAAATACTGACTCCAAGCCACCCCTCTCCCAGGGGCAGTCACATACAGGTCCCTTTGCAGGTGACAAGCTGCTTCCCAGCTTGGTTCTAAGCCTTTCAGTCCCAGCGCCTAAGATGCTTGGCCTTCTCTCCACAGCTCCCCGACTCCTGCCTTTGGCCTGCTGCTCCTGCATACCCACCCTCCTGAGTTGGGTCCCCTTTCACTTCTGGCAGTACTTCCCTTTTCTGTGCTGTTTATGAAGTGTTTTGCCAACTGGATGTTGCACTGGGGGTTAACACAGTTCCCAGTAAGGAGTTAGCAGGTTCATTATAGTATTCTCATGGATTAGAAACTAGCTAAGAGACAGGACGCATAAAAAGAAGGTAAGAATACATGGTAAATTTTCAAATATTCAACAGCGAGGTGCTCAGAGTTTGTGAAGTAAAGTGGGCATTGTTGATATATCCATTAATGAGCTAGAAAAGGTGGTGAAGAAAGAGGTAACAAAATTTGCAGATGACACAAAATTATTTAGGGAGGTCAGGATTAGAAAAGAATGTGCGGCGCATCCAACCTAACAAATATAGATGAATGGGCACCACTATGGCAGATGAAATGTATTGTTGACCAATGCAAGGAAAAGTACTTCTGAAGGAATAATTTGACCTTTAACTGTGACCACTTAGGAAAAAGACCTGGGCATTATCAAGGAAGAGGAGGAGTATCTTTGGATACAGACTGGCTAACCTAGTGAGGTGGGCTGTAAAATAGGTTTGATGAGGGTAGGAGGCAAAAGCCCACAGATAAGTCCAGAACATGGAGACCTGGGTGAAGGGTTGGAATCTGGGAGGTACATGGGCAATCATAGCAGGGACAAAGGAGAGACAAGAGGGAACATAGAGGGGAAATCTAATGAACATCTTAGTGCTGACCCTTGGCTTCATTCCCAAACCCGGATGCCTGCTCTGTCCACTAGACCTGACTATGACTACTAGGCCAGACTGTCTGCATCCTGGTCCATAACAGTCTTGTTGATGGGAGGAAGCAGTAGATGTGATATCTCTCAACTTTAGTAATGCTTTTGACTTTGTTTCACATGACCTTGTAAGCAAACGAGGGCAATGTAGCCTGGATGAACCTACTGTAAGGTTGGGTGCACAGCTGGTTGGAAAACCATACTTAAGAGAGTAGTCATCCATGGTTCATGGTCAAGCTGGAAGGGCGTATCAAGCAGGGGCTGTCAGGGATCTGTTTTGGGTCGAGTTCTGTTCAATATCTTCATAAATGATTTGGATAATGGTATAGAGATACATGTATAGTCTGTGGATGATACCAAGCTGGGAGGAGTTTGAGTTCTTTGGAGGACAGGATTAGAATTCAAAATGATCTTGACATACTGGAGAAATGGTCTGAAATAAATAGGATGAAATTCAATAAGGACAAATGCAAAGTACTACACTTAGGAAGGACTAATCAATTGCACATATAACATGGGAAATGACTGCCTAGGAAGGAGTACTGAAGAAAGGGATCTGGGGGCTATAGTCGATCACAAACTAAATATGAGTCAACAATGTAATACTGTTGTGGGGAGGGGGGAAGCAAAAAACATTCCGGGATGCATCAGTAGGAGTGTTGTAAGCAAGGCATTAGAAGTAATTTTTCTACTCTACTCAGCACTGATAAGGCCTCAACTGCAGTACCCTGTCCAGGTCTGGGGCACTTTAGGAATGATGTGGACAAATTGGAGAAAGTCCATTGCAGAGCAACAAAAATGATTAAAGGTCTAGTAAGCATGATCTACAAGGAAAGACTGACAAAATTGGGTTTGTTTAGTGTGGAGGAGAGAAGACTGAGGGGAGACATAACTCTTCAAGTACATAAAAGGTTGTTATAAAGTGATATATTGTTCTCCTTAACAACTGAGGATAGGACAAGAAGTAATGGGGTTAACTTTAAGCCCATTAAATTGCAGCAAGGGAGATTTAGGTTAGACATTAGAAAAAAAATCCTAAGGTTTGGGTAAGCACTGGAACAAATTACCTCTGTCGTTGGAAGTTTTTAAGAACAGTTTTTAGACAGACAACTGTCAGGGATGGTCTAGATAATACTTTATCCTACTTCAGTGCAGGATCTGGACTAGATAACCTATTGAGGTCCCTTCCAGTCCTATTAACCCTCATGTTTCAGGGTATAAGTCAACCAATAGTTGCCTGGGTTAGAAAGAAACTTTCATTATGCACAGGTTATTCTATAATTATATATTATAGGATTTCTTGCATTTTCTTGCATCTTCCTCATGAACAGCTGGTTCTGGTCTCTATCCGGGACAAGATATTGGATTAGATTGGACTGATCCAGTATAGCAGTTCATTTTCAGATGCTGGGCGTTTCTAAGGTCCTGATGGTCTGTTTGTTGTTAGTTAGTTTGTTTTTAACACACTTCCAGCTACACCACTACCTCGATATAACGCGACCCAATATAACATGAATTCAGATATAACGCGGTAAAGCAGTGCTCTGGGTGGGTGGGGCCGCGCACTCCAGTGGATCAAAGCAAGTTCAATATAACGTGGTTTCACCTATAACGCGGTAAGATTTTTTGGCTCCCGAGGACAGCGTCATATCGAGGTAGAGGTGTATTTCAGAGTTATTTGTGTTTTGTCTTGAATACAGAAGCATCCAAGATCTCAAGCTTCTCATCATTCAAACTTTATTCTGAAAGTGGGAAGATCTTGTTCTTTATTGTTCCAGAGCTTATTCACAGGAGGAGAGCTATTTCTTAGTAAAGGGAGTTTTTTATTAGTTTTCAGTGATCTGCATTTATTAAATTTAGACATTATTCATGGAAAAATTCCAAATAAAGCAGGTATTGAATCATATTAAATGAGTGTTAGTCTGACCAGGGATTACGTACACTATAGTCAAAAAGGTTTTATGGAATAGCGTGTATACTTGTATGTGTTCAGGAACCAGCTACATGTGGATTTTTCCTCTCAATAGAATCAAGTACTGATTTGGAGAAACCTCCTAACCCTGTGCACTGTTGTGGCCTGCACATTCTCTTGAAACAAGGTAAATAGGTGGAATTTACATTGGGCTTCATTCAAGGGCACTAGCTGTTATCAATATATGTCTCTCTCAAGATAGTGAGCGTTAAAAAATGACTGCTGCTTCATATATATCCCCATTCTACATTTATGTAATGAGGCTCATAAGAGAACAATCACCTGTTCTTGATTGGTTTTGCATTTGTAGCAAGAAAATTGTTTACAGTTATATTTTATTACATTTGATTTTGTTAGTGTTTCAGTTTATCAGATTTCAGTCGCAACACTCCTTTATTTAGGAAAAGCATTCTTAATATGAAGGATGTGACTTTTCAATCAGAAAAAGAGGGGAATCATACATAGGTCTGTGTAGAACAAGTCAAACAAATCATTCCAATAAAATTTCTCAATGAAAAATGTATGGAGAAGACTAGAGGCGAAGCAAATATGATTTTTTTATTCTCAAATATTCTTACATTATTTCTCAGAAATACACAAAATATTATATTAACATATGTATGTGGAGTCATTGTATTCATATAGGGTAGTTTTTACCACTGTACATAGTGCCAGCACAATGCCTACACACCACATTAGTTTTGAAAATAGGGCTTAAGTGGAGTTTAACTGTTGCATATGTCTTCTGCCATCTCAATGCAATGAGTGAATTTCACCCCATGTGTATAAAATCTAAGACTCCTGTTTCCTTTTCATTTGTTCATACAGTGATTATATACAGAGTTTGAGAGAGAGAGACTGCTGAGGTTATTTTGATGGGCCTGGATCCTGGTGTTGATTACCTTGGGCAGCATGCTTCATGCAGCTACTTGCTTAGGTGCATTGGATTCATTTTAACTTTTAACTGGTGCTTTTTTTTCATTTGCAAATGTAGGCTCTTGGTGGAAAGCTGTGTTTCAACTGGAGGATGGTATTATTAGAGATTATGGGCGTATTCTCTCCTTGATGTACATGTGGAACTTGGCTTTTATTATCAATGGAAATTATGTGCGCACACAAATAATAGAATAGAATCCTTTGTTGAGATTAAAGAGCCAATCAAGGTAGAATTCTTTTTTTACAGAGAGCCTCCTGCTGCTTCCCAATGAAGTTCCCCTTTGCAAAAAAGCACAATGATAAATAATTGTGCTGCTTCAGTCATTGCATCACTAAAGGGTATTGTTTGAACTGTCACATTAATTGTGACTCGTGAAACTCAGCTGTGCGATATTATACAGGCCAGTAAAAATGAAAAAGGCCAGGTGCTATGCTGGCTCTTTCCCGAGGAAAAACTCAGATGCTTCAGTTTGATAGTTTTCTAACATCTGGTGCTGCTGACCAGCCATTCCAGCTGCGGAGCAGGAAGAGTGGCAAAGGATGCACTTCAGAGGCAGTGTAAATATAATGGAGAGACTATTTGACAGATCTTTCTGGCTAGTGTAACAATTTCTTTTGCGGTTCATAGAGTAGATTTAAAGATTAAAAATTGCTCACCTTTGCTAGCTATGCATTCACTGAAGGAACTGTGTCAGATAATGGTTATTTTTATTAAATTGTATTTTGTCTTTTTAAACTCTACGGTTAACATTTTCAAACACACCTAAATAACATACATGCTTTTGAAAATGTTACCCTGCATGAATAGACAAGAAATCCATATTGATAAAAATTCTTGTTCCTTAAATTGATGTCTGTACCAAGTTATTTTTTCACAACAATTTGTCCATCTTGTTGTTGTGTAGAATAGTCACATGTATTTTTGGATCCCTGTCTTTTGTATTAAAATCTGAAAGTTTTATTTTAAAGAAATTCACACTGTAGTTTAGGGTTTTCTTTTGACAGTCCTGAACAGATGCCATTCTGTCTGTCTTATAGCCGAGTTCCAAACTTACTCATTTTTCTTAAGGCTTTGGTGGTGGTCGAGTTTGTTGGAGAGAAGCACTGTAACCACTGATACTACCTGGTAAAAGAATGAGATTTATTTTGCAGGAGAGAGGAACTGCCTGGTGAACTGACCCATTTGGTGAACTGCCTGGTGAATGTACAGTGGTGTGTTGTAGCATTTGTGTATGTTATTGTTGGGTCAAAGTTGTGTTAAATGATACACACACAGTGAATTCTTCAAATGTAGCACCAAAGCTGTTTCCAGGAAAGTGTAGAGTGCAGTCACATGGGGGGCATGGACAAGAGGCCCACAACTTGGTGGAAATTGGAGCTGTGACAAAATGCATTTACATTTTTTGAACAGTAAGAAATAGAGCTGTGGGAATTTCCTCAGGAGGGGCTGAGCATAGGGGTCTCTCCTGAGAGATGATTGGGAGCTCATAGGATAGCAGTGGGACTCACCTGGAGGGGGAAGGGCAGGAGAGGGGTAAAAGAAACTGGTGCCCCTATTCAATTCTCATGCTTTCTCTACAAATCTGTCAGATCAGCAGTGCATAGCACAAAAAGGTGTTGTCATTCATGTTCATGAAACAGTTTATACACAATAACATTAATTTAGTCTACAAGGTGCTTCCAGACAATGTCACTGAGTTTTAGAAAAGGACTGAATTGCTTTTGGAAGTGAGTCTGTAGACTGATGGTGATGAGACAATGATGGTCCGAATGATCATGTATTCATATATTGTACAGTCTAACTTCGTCTCCCCGGTTGTATCATTAGCTTTGTAAGGCATTGTTTATGCTCTTTGAACATTCTGCAGGTATTAACAGTGTAGGAAAGCAAAGTGCAAGGTGATCCTAACTGTTAGGCTGTAGGTGAGATTTGATAAATCAGTTTTTTGTTCTGTACATTGTTTTTCTACCATAGGTTTCATGAGCCAGAATTTGAACTGGTGTACATTGGTGCAGTCTCATTGAAGAAAGTAGGTTTGTCTGGGATGTTATCAAAATCCCATGTATTTTTTCCTTGTCTGTTGTTACTAATAACTTACCTGATTGAAAGTGGAAAACATTGTAAAAATGTAATTTACTTTTTATTTCACTCTGCTTCTTCATTGAAGCTAGTCTGGTAATTTTCACTATTATTTTTAGCCAGTTTCACTCTCTATTCTGATACATTATGCAATTATATTTGTATGGCTTCATAACCCTGCAGGACACTCTTTAAGAACTCATAAAATATCTGTAAATTTGTTAATGAAAACTGTTCTTTTTTTCATTTAATCAGGCTCTGTAAACATACTCCTTTTCTGCAAAGCCTAAATTTGGGGCTTTAATGATATTGACAAAGCTCTCTAAACAGCTTGTCTGGAGTTAGCTGTGATAGGCCTTTAATGCTGCTAAAACATATCTTCTTTGCACAAAACGAGTTGTTAATTGTTAGTCTTGCTCTGAGATGGTTCAGCCACTGTAAATGATATTGGTCTAGATCTTTTTATGATGTATATAGCCAGAGTAGTAACATGGTCCATTACTTAAGTATG
This sequence comes from Terrapene triunguis, assembly GCF_002925995.2. Taxonomy (NCBI): domain Eukaryota; kingdom Metazoa; phylum Chordata; order Testudines; family Emydidae; genus Terrapene; species Terrapene triunguis. The sequence continues at coordinate 7,134,862 of NW_020664435.1, read as the reverse complement.
CACTACTCCTGCTAATTAAACATTGTTTGTTATGTGAGCTGGGCCATGCCAAAATTAAGAAAATTCCAGGTCAAATGTGGGAACTGTTCTTTAAATGAATTAGGAAACAATGGGAAGTAGGTGGTAATCAGAGACTGTTAAGGATGGAAGGAGCAACAAAACTAATCTTGCAAAGTAATTTTAGTGTCATGTAAAACCATAAATTTAAGTTTTAGTTGTATTATCCTAAATTAGGCCTGTAACCCTGACCTTACACAGATTTCAGACTGAAATATGGAAAGGTCTTGCTCTGCTCTTGAGATTTAAAAAAAGAATCAAACAGAGGCTGTAGGCTACCTGCATCCCTAATGTCTCCTATGAACATATATGGTTGTGTATATATGCACCTAAATTTGAATCATGATAGGCCTGATTCTCATTTACACTAAAGATGCTTTATTCCACTCTGACAGTATAAAGTGTTGTAAATTACACCCACGTTAAATCTTTAGAGTAAATGAGAATCAGGCCTGATGTTTTGGGTTGCGACCTCCTTTGTAATTAAAAGTCCTTGCAAACTTTCTCATGCTTTGTCGTTACTAAAGAGTAGTTTAACTGTGGGAAGGATGCTCATCATTCACTTACTCTAAGGCTAATGTCACCATTCCCCTGTGATGATGTCAGTTGTGTCACTGCATATTGTACTCCTGAGTAATATTTAATTCTGTGACCTCATTCGACATGCCTTCCAAATTGTCCATTAACCCTCTTTTCGAAGCAGAGTCAATCTTGTTTGCTGGATGGAAGCTAGAAAGAATGCATGGTGAAGCAGCTGAAGTTGATTAAAAGTGGTTTTGGTTTCAAAGTTATGATATCTTTGTAGCTACGCTTCATATTATACTATTACTTCCTTGTAATAATAATAACTGGTGTCATGGAACAGAAGTAGAAGTCAAAGAAAAAAAGAAAGATGAGGAAGAAGTTAAAACAAAACTTACCCAGATATGTACCCCACAAATAAGGAAGTCTGTGAGAATATTATGCCAGAGTCTGACATCTTTGCTCCCTCTGAATCAAAGGGTCGGGAGTAAATGTGTAGTAATTAAATACGAGTATGAACATCTGGATCTGGCCACTCCTGTTTATAGCACACTCAGTTCTGTGTTGGATTGTTGCACATGCTTAGATAAAACAGTGATAGTCATCTCAGAAAAATCTCATATAAACAGACTAAAGCATAATTCCTCAACATATTTCTTCTACCTTTGTTAAAGATTGTATAAAACAGAGCTTTCAATATCAAGCAGGTTATCATGAAAATTTGAATAAAGTAAGCAGATCATTTGACTGTGATTAAAAGTATAAGGAAAGGCCATTGCATTTGAACATTGTAAACAAGAACAGTTTTTGCATCCTAAAGACTTGCTCCCATCTCTGTTGGTTTATCCCTCTCTCTTCTCCTAGTCATTATGACTCTTTAGCCTCAGTGCCCATTGTGAATTTCATTAATAATGGCAGTGCTAGCCAATGTTGTAACTGCAGCTACCAGCTCAGTCTAAATCATTCCTTCCTCCATCTTCTTCCTTCCCTGATGATGCCTGAGGCCTCTGAATGCATTTTGACATATATAAAACATAATAGTTAGCTGTTTTTTCAATACCTGTTAACACATTGAATTCCTTTTCACAACTGTCAGATTACCAGCTTTGTGCAGCTCTAATTGTAGGCAAATGTTGCACATTTAGGGCTTTAAGACTCAAATTAAATTTTATGTCACCACACTGCTGTTCATGCATTTGAAACACATTTTATTCTACAGGTACTGTGTTTTTAAGGATATAGAATGCACCTAACAATAAATGATGATAAACATGTAAAGAGCCAAATTTATAGCTGATGCGAGCAAGTGGAACTTACTGAAGTCGGGAGTTTCACCTGCTTATATCAGGTCAGTATTTGCCCCATATCTTCAGACTTTCTCAGCATTTGTTTTACTTTTAAATTCCTTACAAGTAAAATGATGATTAATATTCTTACCACCTCTTGTAAACCAGTGGTGTCAAATACCAGCCCTGCTTGGTGAATTTATCTGGCTTGCTTGACAGATTCATAATCTGCACAGCGCAAGCTTTTATTTTATGTAAAAAGTAAACTGCTAACCATAAAAGTAGTGAAGATGTCCTTTTGAATGTGACTCAATGAAGCCCTTGCTTACACAGCTTGAAGCAACAGCTCTGAGAGTGGTGTGACCTGCCTCATTGATCTCAATGGGGTAGTAACTCTGAAACCTAATAATGATACAGATTTCAAATAACTTAAGTGCACAGCTATGCACCTAACATGCACTTGCATTTTTTGTGCAAATCACATACTATTGCAGTTATTTTGTACACTGAATAGTATTGAACTGAACAGTAACTTTATTAGCTAATGGCCAGTTTCTGTTCTCAGTTACACAGTTGCAGCTGCTGATGAAGTTAATTTGAGATGCATCAAGTAGGTGAGCTAAGAATTTGGTCTTAAAATTTTAATTACTACATAAGGGCCATTCTATACTAGTATATCTTTGATCTTTGTGAAAATCTGCCAATGTGTCTAAGCCTGAGACACTGAGCTCCTGCAACTCTATTGAAGCTCTCTTTGGATGAGATCCATTGTTATCACTGGAAGATATTCTATGTATTGAAGGTACTCTATTAGCCTAACTTTGTACATTTGACTTATTGAACATCAGTGAAACTGCAACATGACTCTGTCCACAGAATAAATATGACACTATGGTTGCTTCAGAAGGTTTATTTCAGGGAAGTGGCAAATAGTCTGTTGGTATATAAATGATGGCCGTGATTCTCCTCTCATTTACGTCATTTTTGTGCTGGAGTAACTCCATTGACTTCAACAGAGTTCCACCAGTGTAAAATTAGTGTAACAGAGTGGAAAATCAGGTCAAAGATTTTTGGGGCTGGTGTACTCTCACATCTGAATGAAAAGTTGTCATGAATCTGTTCCTTTACTATTGAGTGAGCTCATATACAAATACCCAGAACCAGAGCATAGGTCTAGTGCAGGGACAAGCAAACTTTTTGGCCTGAGGGCCGCATCGGGTTTCGTAAATTGTATGGAGGGCCGGTTAGGGGAGGAGGTCGTGGCTCAGCCCCCACCTCCTATCTGCCCCCGTCCCCGGGACTCCTGCCCCATCCAACCACCGCCAATTCCCTGACGGCCCCTCTGGGACCCCTGACCCATCCACACACACCCGCTCCCTGTCCCTTGACTGCCCCCGGACCCCCGCCGCCCCATCCAACCCCTCCTTTCATTCCTGACGGCCCCCCCAGAACCCCTGTCCCATCCAACCACCCTTTCTCCCTGTCCCCTGACTGCTCCTGGAACCCCTGCCCCTGACTGCTCCCTGCTGCCCCATCCAACCCTCCCTCCCAGAGCTGGCTTTAGCAAGAGTGGGGCCTGATTCCTGGGGGCGTGCCCCCAGCAATCGGGCCGGAGCCGCTGGGGCCGGCGCCGGTGCCAGGGGTGCTCAGCCGGTGCTGCTCGGCCAGGGCCGGGGGCCCGAGCCAGGCCGGGCCGGGCCAGGGCCGACGCGGGCGTGCTCGGCCAGAACCGGGGCCCTCGCCCCGGGTCCCGAGCCGGGCTGGAGCCGCTGGGGCCGGTGCGCTCGGCCAGAACCAGGGCCGGTGCCCCGGGGCCCAAGCCGGGCTGGAGCCGCCGGGGCCTGGAGCCGCCGGGGCCGGGGGCGCTTTGCCGGCGCTGTTCGGCCAGGGCCGGGGCCCCGAGGCCCGGGCCGGAGTGGCCGGAGCCCCCGGGGCCAGGGGTGCTCGGCCAGTGCGCTTGGCCAGAACTGGGGCCGGCGCGCTTGGCCGGAACCGGGGCCGTTGCCCCGGGGCCCGAGCTGGGCCGGAGCTGCTGGGGCTGGGGTTGGAGCCGCTTGGCTGGGCCGGGGCCGGAGGGAGCCGCTCGGACTGGGCCGCGCCGCACCGCGCCTCCCCAGAGCCCTCCTCCTCGCGTTCCCCTCCGCCCCAGCTTACCTGCTGCTGCCCGCCTGCCCCTGCTTGTTTTCAGACTTCCCGCGAACATCTGATTTGCTGTGGGGCCCTTTTAGGCGCGAGGCCCGATTCAGCCAAATCAGCTGAATCGGCCTAAAGCCAGCCCTGCTCCCTCCTTCCTGACTGCCCCCCCGGGACTCCTGCCTCCATTCAACCCCCTGATCCCACCCGACCCCTATCCACCCCCCCCACCCTGAACTCCCCTGCCCTCTACCCAACCCCCCCGCCCCCACACACACACTCCCTGCCCCCTTACCGCACTGCCTGGAGCACCGGTGGCTGGCGGCGCTACAGCTGCGCCACCCGGCTGGTGCCGGGCCACACTGCCGCCACCCCCACCACACAGCACAGAGCACTGGGTCAGGCTGGGCTCTGCACCTGCGCTGCCCCAGGAGCTCACAGGCCTGCCGCCCAGAGGATTGTGCTGGCGGCGGAGCGAGTGAGCTGAGGCTGTGGGGGAGATGGGAGAGCAGAGAGGGCCGGGGGTGAGCCTCCTGGGCCAGGAGCTCAGGGGACGGGCAGGACGGTCCTGCAGGCTGTAGTTTGCCCACCCCTGGTCTAGTGTGTGCTCTATTACATCTTTCAGTGGAGATGTTAAAATGACATCTCTGTCCATTTCTAACTAGGAGAGAATATCTATTAAAAAAAAAAATTTTTTTTCAGAAAGAATAAGCATTAATAAAATCTCTCTCAGTCGGATTTATCCTAATGCGAACTATTGCAATTCTAACTCGTGCTAACTAATAGTGGACTTGGGTTTACCTACTGTATACATTTCTGTTGCACTAACAGTAGCCAACTCATTTTTTAACAGTAAACTTGGATACATGAAAGGCACTCTATAAAACCAATTATATTTGATTCTGTTCTGTATAAGTTAGTAACAAAGCAATTTTCTGCATTTGTGATAAGCAGCCACACCTTTTGGGGTAATTTTCCATTTCTGTGCTCCTGTTATTGAAAATGGGATTTGCATGCTTAATTCCCTTTACTCCGTGTTGAAAATAGACCCCTTTAGGTCTGACGGCTTGCTAAAAATTGTTCTAAATTTTTTATATTGATTATGGGCCATATGTTAGTACTAATTATATAAATGAGACATAGTGGAAATGTGACATGTTTAAACATTCAGTGGTTTAAAGAATTATACAAATGAATGCTAACTTGAATAAGTGCTGGAAGGAGAAAAGGAGAACTGCAGGTTTTGAGCAGATGTTAATAGCTTTGCATGGCTATCCATTGTCTTTATTTGTCTAACTATAAGAAGTGCTGACACTTTGAACGTTTTGTCAGACTATTTTAAGTTGCCATCTTGCAGGAAAAAAAGAATTGCAGTTTGCACCTAGGGATATATTAGGGATTCATTATATGAATGGGCTATGTTGAATCATACCGAGTGAAGTGTTAAACTCAGTTAGCATCATTGTACCTTTGGAACTATAAACATTAAGCTTGGGGCTGTAGTCATGTGTTGCTGCAGTTGTATAGGTGATATGTCTATTACTGTGGAGTGGGGGCATTATATTTCACTTTGGCTCATGTACATTTTAGCCTTTGCATATTAGTTAAGAATTTAATGTGATAACTATGGGTATGTCTACACAGCAATTAAACACCCGCAGCTGGCCTGAGTCAGCTGACTCCGGCTCGCAGAGCTTGTGCTGTGCGGCTGTAAAATTTCTGTGTAGACATTTGGGCTCGAGCTCTGGGACCCTGCAAGGGGGGCAGGGTCCCTGAGCCCAGGATCCAGCCGGAGCCTGAATGTCTACACAGCAATATTTAGCTCAGTGAGCCTGAGCCCTGCGAGCCTGAGTCAGTTGACCTTGGCTAGCCACGGCCATGCCTTGGGTCTTTTATTCCAATGTAGACATACTAGAACAGGAAGAGAAATAGTGGGAGGGTAGGAGTTGTAGGCTGAGATTTTCGAAGCCATTTAGGGGATTTGGCCACATATCTTCAATTAATATGAATGAAAGGTATGTATCTAAATCCCTTAGAGGGCTTTGAAAAAATGCACCCATAGTCGTTAGGAAAGTATTGGCTAATGCCAACAAAGAGTAGCTATATTTTGTGAGAAGTTTCTGGTAAAAATAATACAGGTGTGGTTTCTAGTAAAGCTAATATGGGTGTGTATGTGTGTGTTCATTATTATTTTGTTGTTGTTGTGAAATGGCAGAGCACACATTTGTAAAGATAGGCTGGTTACAAAATATAATATACAAAGGTTTTGTTGTCATGGATAAAACTGAAATCTGTATTTAGGATAGGCTATTCAGAGGCCGTGGGCCAAATATAGATCTGATATGAGTGAATGCTTTTGACCCAGTGTGGCCAGTTGTTAAATCAGAAGACTGGGAGTCAGAAACCCTGGCCTCCATTCCCAGCTCTGTCATTGTCTCATTCTGTGACTTTAGGCAAACCTCAACTTCTCCATGCCCCAGTTTATTGACCAGTGAAGTGGCTATGATATACTTATCTCAGGGTTTTTGTGTAGATTAATGAATGTTCCAGAAGCATTTTTAGCATCTGGATGAAAATTGCTACATTAGGCAAATGCGTTCCCATTATTTTTTTTAAACAAAAAGTGGGTTCTGCTTTGTTTCTTTGTGCAGGTTGACTGAAATGGTGAAGATTCCAAGACAGAATGAATCAAAGAAACATAGAATATCAGAGTTGGAAGGGACCTCAGGAAGTCATCTAGTCCAACCCCCTGCTCAAAGCAGGACCAATCCCCAACTAAATGAAACGAATTCTTATTTGAATTTGACAATAAAAAAGAAAGCAAGACATCAGTTTTACTTTATCTCCTATTTGTTCTTTATCTGGTCAGTCATGTCTACAGTTTGACAGTTGTTTAAACAAACATTTGTTTATAGCAATTTTGAAAACAGCTGCTGGCTGGCTAAGCTAAAACCTATAGTTTTCTACTCTAATGCATGCAGTGGACTAGAATTAACAAAATATGAATTCCCACTACCTTTGTAGACCAGGTACTTGCAAAGTCACCAACATGCTCATACAAATCTGGGCTCGCTCTACTCGTTATTTAATTCCTGTCCCTAGTACACATACATCACTGGAGCATTTTCACCCTTAGGCCTTCAACCACTAGATAGTTTAACTAACATAAGTGTAAGAACGTAGCAGATTCTAGGACTGTGAATGGAGATCAAAGTCTTCTTGATGTTGCAAGGTGCAAGCATCTTTTAGAGATGCAGAGATATTGTTGCAGTCACTACATTTAGCCATGTATGCCTAGTTAGTTTCAGTGTAGGAGTGTTGAAGAACAGTTCTTTCTTCCTGCTGAGTGTAGGGAGATGCCATGTATTATCTTCTGTGATAAAAGGAAATGATTGTATAACAAATACATTGTTTTATGTTGCTGATCTGCTTAAATGAGCATGGAAGGATATTCATTTTATATATTGAATAATTTCTTAATTATAACTGTACATTCTGCTTCCAGAAGTAGGATTAGAACTACAGTAGTCAATCATGCAGAGTGATCTTTCAGTAAAATTATTACTAATCATTTCACAATTCCATTTTCAAAACATGTTCTGATAAGAAATAATAAACTAAGAGGCTTCGTCTGTGAAAGATGAATATTGTTTAATTACGAAAGGGGAAGCACCTGTAGTCCACGCATAAGGCACAAGCAAGTAGGAAATCTTTTTTCAATTTACTTGAATTTAATTTCAGGTATTAGATCACTTCAATCTGCAAGACAGGGTGGGGAGCAATAGAAAACAGCTTGGAGCTGTTATGTCAGCATAGAGATGTGAGTGAACAGCAGTAGAACGTTGCTTCATGATACGGCCGACCCTATTAATTAGCATTCTCTAGTCAAGTAAAGCAATTCTTTAAAGTTTGTAATGGATGCCACATTTTACACTGGTTCATGCCCTATATTGATGTTCTGTATAATTGGGCACATAATATAAGTGGCTATTGTTTTGTCAAGCAGTGGTGGCTTTTTCATTCTTTTAGAGCAGTGTTTCCCAAACTTGGGACGCCACTTGTGTAGGGAAAGCCCCTGGCGGGCCGGGCCAGTGTGTTTATCTGCCGCGTCCGCAGGTCCGGCCGATCACGGCTCCCACTGGCCGCGGTTCGCTGCTCCAGGCCAATGGGAGCTGCTGGAAGTGGCGCGGGCCGAGGGACGTACTGGTCGCCGCTTCCAGCAGCTCCCATTGGCCTGCAGCGGCAAACCGCGGCCAGTGGGAGCCGCAATCGGCCGGACCTGCAGACGCGGCAGGTAAACAGACTGGCCCGGCCCGCCAGGGGCTTTCCCTACACCAGCGGTGTCCCAAGTTTGGGAAACACTGTTTTAGAGGAAGGAACCCCTGCAGATGGTAAAACTTCTGTACTGCTTTAGGCTAACAGATTCATCCAGCCTTAATATTGGGGTGCATTACCAGAAGATAATTTGTTCCCTCTGTGCCACAGTCATGCTTATTAACTTTATTTTATTATATACTTTAGCTTGTGAAATGATTTTTTTAACTGCACTTAGTGGTGGCTTGTGTAGACAGCAAAATTACCGTTCCTGCCCTCAAGATCAATTTGTAATATGCTGTTATCATATAAATATTATGTGCTGTACTTTAATATTGTTGATGGTCCAAAAGATTACTTCATTGTTGTTGAGTCTTCTTTAAAAAGTGTGATGAAAATTGAATTCACAGGGAATTTCAAGGAAAAGGTCTTAATTACTTGTGATCTAATGCTGTAGTCCTTACTTTGGCATAACTCCCAGTGCTATAAGGCTCACTCTAGTGCATATGGAAATGATGTTCCTGGTGTGGCTGTTTATTAAAGACATACTGTTTTTTCCAGTGCAGGTGACAACTTGATAAAATGTGAATTCTAAATAACTGACATCTGGTTGCTCCTTTGTTCTGTGGTCCCAAGCCAAAAGAGTCAAACTGATAATTCCCTCTGTAGTTCGTCTTTACACACTGATACCAGGTAACCTGATTTACTGAAAACACTCTCCTTCTTAATGTATTTTATTTGCATTCTGCCTTGGAAAGCTCTTAGTCTTTCTTAAACCTCTCATCTCCAAACTTCTTATTCTCCTTATACTTAACACCATGTCTCATTTTTTAAAAATTTGGGCCGGTGTTGATTGAGCCATCACCTAGTATGTAAACGTAGTGATCCAGTGCTAAAGGTTGCAGCTCCCTTTGATGTAGGTAGGGCTCCTTCTTAGCCAATAATCAGCTCTTGCTCCTCCCTCTCCCTTCAAGGATTGACTGTCCTTTCCCCAATGCTTTGTTCAGGCTCACCTCTCTCCTCTCTCTTTCCTAGCTCCATCCACAGCAACCACCCTCAAGCTAACAAGAGAGGGTCACTGAGCTGCTACATGTGTTAGGATTCCCCTTTCCCCAGTGGGAGCAGGGGAATTTGGGGTAAGAGAAAGTCAGGAAGAGAAAATGGGGACAGAGTTGCATAATGTAAGGGACGGAATAGAGGGAGTTGCAGGAGGGACACTATTGGGGATGTTTTAGGGGCATGGGAAAATTGTTTTTTTTTTGGGGGGGGGGGGGGAAAGAAAGTAAGGGTCCAACATCTTGGAGAGGGAGGAGCTGAGGGGGAGAGAGACTGAATACCCAGGAGGGCAAGAGAACTGGAGGCAGAGAATGTGAGGAACCCAGACATGGGGGATAGATTTTAGGAAAGATAATCAGAGTTGGGCTTGCAGAAGGGATAAGGGAGATTTTTAGGGATGGTAGAGAACTTTGGGGAAGTGATTATAAAATGGTAGTAGGTAGAGACTGGTCTCCTAGAATAGGAGGTGGGGAAGATAATTGCATGGGAAGAGAATACAGAGGAAAGAGTCTGTGTTTGTACAGCACCTAGTCCAATGGAGTCTTGATCCGTGCCCAGGGTTCTAGGCACTATGGTAATACAAATAATAATAATTAATAAAGCAGGGTTGTAAGGGCATGGGGAGGAGATTCTGAAGTAGGAGCCTGGTAGTGATGCAGGAAGAGATTGGAGGAGCCAAGAGAGAAGGGAGGCATGTTTGGGTGAGGAGAGGGCATTCAGAAACAGTGTATGTTTAGGGAGTGGCCAACCACAGAGGCAGTTACACTTATTAGTTTGTGTATAGAGCTTGGGATGCAGACACATAAGTGGAGGTATTAGTGGCTGGCTTCCTCTTCAAGTACCAGGAGGTGCCAGCATCAGCTTCATTCCTATCCTTTCAGGTGAATGGTGGTGGAATGAGAAGACAGGGAAGTGAGATGAGGGACCTGACAAAGGAATAGAGTTCATCAAGGGAGACCTAAGTTGAGAAGGGGGAGAGGGAAAAGGATTGGTGGGCCTTACTGGAAAGGAAGGGAGCAGGAAAGAAAAAAAAAATAATCCTTTGCTAGGAATAGAGATACGACAGATAATAGAAAAGAATCCGTGAAGACACAGAAGAAAAAAGTACCATGAAAAGGGGAGGATGGGTGAAATAAAGAAAAGAAATGGTTATGGGGCAAATCGCCAAAAAGACTGCGAAGAAAGGACTTTGGTATAGCTATGTACCTGAAAATCAGGCTATGTGTATTTTAAAAATGAGGTTACTATTCATTCATGTTACTATTCATTAAATCTTCCTGACTCAGTAGGGCTCCTTATTTCCTTTTTTGCTGCTGACACCTATGTTGGAAAGATGGAGTATTAAAATTAGAAATTGGAAAGACCGAGCACTGCATCTGTAAAATTTAAGCCATTAGTAGTCTATTTTAACACATGTTGGCAGCATATGTACAGATACCACAGTCATCAGCAGGGGTTGAAACCATGGAGACATGGTGACATGCACTGAACTAGTACATTACATACTTTGCCTATTGTATACATTTACTCTAAGTGTCTAGCGTCTACAAGAGCTCAGGTCCCATGTTGGGTACCATTCTGTATCATATCAACATGCATCCATGCTGCATGTATATAGGCACCACATTCATTAATGCATGTCAATCTTGGGACCATCAGCACAAAAAACCTCTGCCACTTGAGCTAAATGAAATTTATTTAGCTGAAAGAGTAAGCTTTTATAGTCACTGGAGCCAGCCGCTAGAGGGAGACATGATTATATACACTAAGCTAATACAGCATGGCGTACCATTAGCTCAGGATTAAAAATAAAAAACATCCTCAGTAACCAAATATTTGTTTATGATAATAACAATAAAAACAAAGGGACTTTCCCAATCTTACGTTTTAGTTAGGAACCAGACCCCAAACTCTCTTTTGTATATCACAAAAATGGCAATTTCTTTTTTTCTTTTCACATAGGTTTAAAACAAAAAGATAAAATCCCAGATGTATCTTTACTGTATTTTTTTTGCCAAGACGCTCTGGCCCGGATTCTCCCTTATACTAAGGCCAATCTATGCTGTTTTGTAGATATGAGATGTCTGAAAGCAGGCAAAAATTCCACTCAATTAAAGGGAACTTTTCACTGCTACAGTGGTGTAAAGAGACCTTGGCGTATATGAAAACCATGCCCACTGTCTTTATAGAGGTTTATGGGCCTGATTCTTATTTACTTTGAGGTCCCTTTAAACTGCTACCCTTTACTCCTCTGAGGGGGTATTTAGTCAGAATCACAGCTAGTCCATGCTGAATATATACTTTTGTGTGTATATACACAGACTTTTGTAATTTCTTATCTTTTCAGGACAGGGAACCTATCTTACTCTGTAAAGTGCTATGTAAATTTACAATGCTGGATATGATTGTTAGTAACTATCCTCAATGTGTATTTACGTGTTGTCATAATATTTGGGCATCAGGCTTTCTAGAATATAAAATATAACTTTCTCTGCCTACATTGATATTTTTTTTTAAATTATTTTATTCTTCATCTCTTGTCTTGCTTCACTCCAGATTTTTCTTTTTCTTTCTATATCTCTCTGTGTCTCTTTTCCTCAGACATTTCTCTTGTGGCCACTGGAAAACTTATTGAGGCTGATACTGGATCCAGCAGTTAATGCTCTGATTGTAGCTTCCAGGGCACCACAAATCATTCCCTTCTCTAAGTTCTGTCTTTCCTATGCCTGAGGCTAACATACACTTTTTGACTGCTTAAATCTAGTTAAATGTTAATACAGTAACAATTTAATACAGTTAATACATCACATGTTCCCTTACAGTCTAAGATTTTGGATAGATGTGCACTTTCCTGGGTCAGATTCTGCTACCCTTGCCAATCTGGAGTAATATCTGACTCCTCAAGTAGTCCCATTGAAATGAATGGAAATACACAAGGAACAAGGTTCTTTCAACATAAGCAAAGGCTGCTCATGTTGGTTGGTTAATGACGCACATTTGGGGACTGTTCTTAGTTTCATAATAAGCTTGATTTCACAAATCTATTGCCCATACATTGTGAACCAATGTCATGTTAGTCTTAGAACTAAGAAGAGTGACAGTGATTAATAATTTAAATATAATAAAGGGCTCTGGTTAGTGCCTAGATAAAGGGCTTCATTTCCCAGTGGATGTAAGGGACCTTACATTTATGCCCACTTTTGGCCCCTTTTACAAAGCCAGAATACTGTAAGTGTAAATGAAAATTAGGCCTCTTCAAAGCTCAGTAGTGGATTAGCTGTACTTTATTTTTTATAAAATTAGGATTTCTAAGGCATCACTTCATTCTTGTAAATCACTACATGACATTTGTTGTATCATATTCTAAAGGTACTGTGCCAGATCCATTAAGTGATGAGCTATGTGGAACATGCAACGTCAGTATACCCTAGTTAAGTGTCAAGGACTGTATTATATAGCAATGACCATCTAAATCTTTTTTGTTAATTGTGTCAGTGTTTTTCACCAAATTATGGGATTCATGACCAAAGCGACATTGTGAAGTCGAATGACTTGAAGTGGCTAATTGCCCTTTATGTGAAATTACTTAGGATCCAATTCTCCTGCATGGTGCTGAATGCCCTTAAATCCCACTGACTTCCCATGGGAATTGAAGGAGCTTAACACATAAGGGAGTTGATGAAGGAGAAGATTTACTTAGGAGAGTAAATGCAGTGTAGTTTGGGTGATACTGGACAACCCTACAAATTCTGGACTAGTCATCTGTGAAGTGGGGTGTGTGCTCTTGAAAGTCACAGTGTAGAGATATTTTATTTGTTCTGGATCTACTAGGGAGGATAAAGATAGTGTCAAACAGGACTATTTGAAGGCAAATTAGGTACCTTATTGTTCGTGCTAGCAGTGTCCACACAGGACAATTAGTGTGCAACACTTTGGTGTGATCTGCAGTTCATACCGCTGTAGTTTGCAAAGTCGGTGAGTGTGTATTTTTGGTGGATCTGGTAGCATCCACCTAGTATTTAGGTTGCTTGACACTTCCTATTATAAGATTCTATTTTCAGTGGCTTGTAACTTTGTAAAATGTTAGTTGTTGGGCTGGAATTTTCCATATTGGAAATCTCAGCTGAATTTTTGGGGGAAAATTTCAGCCAAAACAGGCCAACTGTTTCTGAGAGCGAGTCTAATGAAAAATGCATTGTTTTGCCCTTGTTAAAAACTGGTGGCCTTTTCTTTGTAGAGCTCTAGTTCCCGCATGCTTTGGAGCAGGGACTTGAACTTTCGCAGGGAGGTGGCCTTTGTGTCAGGGATGTATGTGTCTGTTGCTGTTCCTGTGAAAATCAGCCCAAATTAGGCTAAGGTGTAAATCTTTTGAAAAATTGCAGTTTGCACATGCTCAGTAGAGACTTGCTCAAACTTCACAGCTAAAATCTCTGAAGATTCCATCCGTGCTAAGCATGCTGCACCGTGGACCTGAGCAGGACTTTCCCTACAATTGCAGCTCTCAGTGCTGTGGGCCATGTCGGACCAGACACTGAAACTGAAAGCTAAGAGCCTCTCTCCTGTTTCTCAGTGACACCCTTCCCTCTGTCCCTCCCTCCTCCCCCCCCCCCGCCCGCTGATACGCAGGCAGGCAGGAGGAGGAAGTTTCCTCAGCACAGTGAGGACAAGAGCTGGATGGGATGGACTGTGGGGTGAGAGGAGGGAGCAGATTGGGATAAAGAGAAAGGGAGGATGTGGGGGAACAGACTCATGGACGCTTGGAGGGGTCCTGGAAAAAATTGTATGGGATCAGGTAATTAAAGACTGTGTCATAATGCATAATGCATACGCACAAGGGGTTGAATTAAGGTTGAACGCAGTCAACCATAATTCTGGCATTTCATAACTTTTCAGTGCTTGATTTTGCAACCTTATTAATGTTCTTTTATCGTAGTTTTTGTGAGTTACATATATACTATATGTGTAACTCACAAAAACTACGGTAAAAGAACATTGTATATCTAAAACACTAAGATATGTACCTTTTGACAGTCTGCTTATTTGGTGTCTTTGTATTACTGTTTATCTTGTCTGTTTAGATTGTCAATTCTTTGGTGCAAAGAAAGTGTCATCTTATGTGTTTGCATAGCAGATAACAAAATGGGGCATCTATCCTGAGGGGGGGTGTTGGGTGCTCCTGGAATATAAATATTACCAATAATCATTGATAGTACACTTGAATAGAAGAAATAGATGGATTAGAAGTTTTTTCATAGTTGTCTTTGAAATGTGAAGGTAGAGTATTATATTTTCTTCATTTTGGGCTGATTGAGATAGATATCAACCTGTAGTAATACATTTAGTTTTAATAAATGTTATTGATTGAAAACACTTTGGGCTGCAAACGACTTTCCGATACCTTGGAAGGCATTGATACCTGACAGTCTGAAGCACTGCAGTGGATTGATAAACATTCTGTCCGTTGTCTTTGGTATTTTATAGAAGCAGTTCCTAGATGGCTGCGTAAAGTGTACATGGGGGCCTTGATCCAGCAGTGACTTCAGTTGGACTACTCACATGCTTAAAGTTAAGCATGCACTTAAGTGTTTAGCTGGATCAGCCTAGATCCTTTTTTGCAGCTGGGGTTTTCCATCCTTGGAGTAATGTATGGATTAAATTAATTTAATTTCAAAATACCTTATCTTACATTTTGAAATGGAGATAAGAAAGAAGAAAGTCTTCAATATCTTTTTAATGGGGGAGGGCTTAATTTTTTGTACACTTGCCATACTCCATTTATTTACTGTTAAGTTGTTAGTGTTGCTTTATAAATATGCAGCTTCTACTAGAGGGTGGAATTTGTGTATGTGGAACTTGATAATTTATTGGCTATCTTTTATTTATATATTTGTATTGATTCTTTTACACTGGGTAGATATAGAGATGCTAAATGTTAATAAACCTAGTAGCAGAGCTCTGGATCAAAGTGAGTGAAGAAGATAAAATATCCATGCATCTTCTTATAACTTGGAGCCTGATCTTGTACTGAGAATTACATATATCCAGGGGTCTGCCTGCATTGTTCTCCTTGCAGGACTAGAGCAGAGCACTAGATTGTAAACTCTGATTCTGGAATGGTGTCCCTGGGCACTACTGCAGTAAAAATAATTAAATAATAATAATTGCATTTGTGTGTATGTGTGTTTGGTGAAATCTGTGTGTCCTAGGGCAGCCTTAGGGTATGTCTATATGCACAGCGGTGCAGCTTTACCGATAAAGCTGTGCTGCTGCAGTGCATCTGGTCAAGACGCTCTATGCTGACAGGAGACAGCTCTCCCGTTGGCATAATAAAACCACTTTTGCGAGCTGCATAAGCTATGTTGTCGGTGTAATTTATATCGCTCGGGGGGGGGGGTGTGTGGAATATTCACATCCCTGAGTGACATAAGTTTTGCTAACATAGGCTGTAGTGAGGATGTAACCTTAGTCACAGACCCTATCCAGCGAGAACAGGCACCTGAGCTGTCTGTCCTGAATTCCCTGCACAAACTCAGACTGAATCAGGCCGTTTGCATTGAAGAGTTGAAGAGAAATTGTGAGATGAAGAGTGTGTGTGTGTGTGTGTGTGTGTGTGTGAAAATCTCATTTCTGAACAGGTACCAGAAATATCCATTCTTGTCCTTGATTAGTTGTTTGGGGTGCTATAAGTCAGCGGTCTCCAAACTTTTTTGATTGCGCACCCCTATCAGTAAAAATTTTTGCACATGCACCCCCTGCCGCGCCAGCTGTACCATTTTTGCCAAAGCAAAAAAAAAAAAAAAAAAGGCGCTCCTCCTGCCGTGCACCCCCAAGGATCCTCTTGCGCACCCTACTTTGGAGACCACTGCTATAAGTGACCTTAATGCTATAGCTCCCAAGCCTGACTGCTACAGTAGTCAGCTCCTGAGTGTTGCTTGCTTTGCAGGAATTAGATACTCTAGCATCTTGGGAAGGCGAGATAATTTATTGTAATGTTGCTAATCATAAACAGAATTCTGGAATGCTCAATACACTGTAAACATGTAATAACGAAATACCAGTTTTTGAGAAACAAACCTACCCCTCTGAATACTGACTGCAGTATGACTCCCTTCTTGAGGTGCTTTTGCCATTCTTTGTAGAAAAGGGTACAGACGTGTCCACTATAATATATTTCTGTGTCCAGGACTGTTCAGATCTAGGGGATTTTTTTTCAAAAAGTAAAGTGCATGCAAATTTTACTAATGGATGGTTAGTATTTTTTTGAAAAAGAAAAAGGTAAGGAACTGTTGAGCTAATACTAATAAAAACCAGCCCAATTATTCCCTTTAGTGATTTAGCTAGTTGACATTTCCATAATCTATTTGTTTATTTTTCTTCATAAGCAGCATCAAATATATTTTTTTCATATTTTGTTCATGGCTTATTTCAACATAAGAAAAACCACAGTATCTCACAGTAATCTTTGTGCACTTAGATGCTCTAAATCACCTTGTAAAAAATTGTGACCAGCAGAGGGGGCCTATCCCTGGAAAACGATCCCTTACACAGTATATTATAAGTGTGAGAAGTAGATACCAAACACATTTTTACTATGGCTTCCCTTTCAGCTTTTGATTTTTATACATTTTTGCTCTATGCTTATGTTTTTCAAAGGTATGGAACTGACAGCACTGGGAAGATCAGTCCTTTGATCCTGATCCAAAAAGGCACTGAGCACACAGTAGGTGCTGAGCACCTCTGCGGCGCCTTTACATATCTTCTGGCCATATATGATGCCCTTCTTAGGACAGGGCAAATACATTTGGTTCTCAGTAGACAGCTTTTTATTAGGAACTGGGCTATAGTATGCAGATATCATTCATTCCCAGTAGGGGCTAGTGTTGTGTCTGAGGATAAATGCAAGCTGAAGGGTAAATACTGACCACTTTTACAAGGGCCTATTAGGGCTGTCTGCATTAGGGGAAAACAATTAAAAATTGCACTAGTGTCACTACATTGATGTCATACCAGTGAAAAGCCTTAAAGTAGAGGTGCTGCCCTGTCACAAAGCAGTTTATCTGGTAAATTGCTGGAATAAGCTGCAAGCCCCATTTTACGTTGGTGCAGCAAGTCTACATAAGAGGGTTTGCCCTAGTGTAACTACACCAATGTACTGGAGTGACTAATCTTGTAGTTAGAAACTGCCTTGCTGTTCCCTGCAGGGTATACTGGTTTGCATTTCAGCTGGCTGACTTCTTTGCTTTTCTTTTCCTGAGTCCCACCCAAAAGCCTTTTCTGGCTTATTTTATGGTGGCTTAGCACTTTGTGGCTACATGTCTGATGTTGCCACATACACATTCCTTTCTCATGCCACTGCTTTGCTCAGTACCCTGAGCCACCCAGTCAAAATGGATAGGACCCAGCTCTTTCAACTGAATGACTTGCAATGTGTGAATAGAACCCCCTTTTGGACATGTTTCATGAAAATACAGCCCTTGTTCAGCAGTGACTTGTTTTTAAAGAATAGGATTTTAAAGGGTGAGCAATTCACCAACAATCACTTTATGCTCACTTTATGGTGAGCATTTTCCTTCATTTTCTGTGGCCTGAATGCTAAGGTGATGTTTACTTCTGCAGCTCACTGCATCACTATTGGGATGGACATTCTGCAGCACAGAAGGATAAACAGAAATAAGTTTAATTGATTCTTTTAATTAAAAGAATCACATGCATTATCGAATATCAAAGTTAACATAAGGGCTGGAGTATTGATTTTATTAGTAATACTAATATTTTGTTAGGTAATAACATCCTGCTTTTGACTATTTAATAATTATTTCCAGAAATAAGCTTATTTTTGTGACAGAATTTATGATTTGGTACAGACTTTAGTGTTAACCTTACATAACTGCACTGTAACAATGTTGGGATTGGAGTCTGGAAGGATCAGAGCTCTTGTAGCTAGGTGGTTGGGGGGGGTTAATAAGGGCTTTTATTGCAGAAGGAAATGTTTGATAGCTTGGAGGGAGATGCTAGGCGTAGGCTAAAGTTGGGAGGGTTGGGGTGTTGATTGCTTAGAGGAGGATTTGGTACCGCCGAGGTGAATTGAGGATTTTAGTCACTGAGAGGGAGGGAACATATCCTTCTCTTGCTTTGATGAGGATGTACTACATTTACTATCTTTAGTCTTAGATCACTAATCTCCTCTTCCTTCGCTATGCTGACCAATGCCATGGGCCAAGACTTTATTTCCTTCCCATCTTTCTTACCCCCCACTTGGGACTGAATGGCTCCCTCAGTAAGGACTATTTAATATCTCCCACTCCCCCAGTTTAACAGGGAGTGCTCCTGAGATAATTGGAGGCTCATTAACTTCAGGAGGGTTCTGTATGGGTGCAGCAGTCCAACCATACACTGTTAATTGCAGGGTCATAGACTAAGGCCTTGTCTACAATGCACAGTTTTGTCGACAGAATCAGCTTTCATCAACAAAACAGTGGAGGTGTACACGCTACAATGTTCCTCCTGCCGATTGAACTCTCCTGCTATGCTGACAAAATAAAACCACCTCAACGAGAGGCATAGAGCTTTTTGTGACAAAGTTAGATTGACGCAGTGTCAGTGTAGACACTACACTTGGTTATGTTGCCGTAAATGGCCTTCAGAAGATGTTGCACAATGCCCATCTTGACTGCTCTGGTCAGCAGTTTGAACTCCGTTGCCCCTGCACACAGGTGCACTGGCATCCATCTCTGAGAATTTTTGAAATTCCACTTCCTGTGTGCTTGGTGTGGAGAGCTCACATCGCATCTTTCCAGCTGACAGTGGCAGCTCCACGCACAAAATGATTTCTTGCGTGGAATACGCTGGTGATGTTGGATCTGCTGGCCCTGCGGGGAGAGAAGGCTGTGCAGACCCAGCTTCGCTCAATACGTGGGAACTTTGATACCTACGGGAAGATTTCTTATGGCACGTTGGGTAGGGGCTGCGAATGGGACACGCATCAGTGCCGTGCGAAGATAAAGGAGCTGAGGCAGGCGTACCAGAAGGCAAGGGAGAAGACAGAATTCAAACCATCACTCTGGTGCTGTGCCGAAGACCTTCTGCTTCTATAAGGAGCTGGATGCCATCCTTGGTGGCGACCCTACCTCCATCACCACCAGTCCATGGATACTTTTGGGGAGTGTGCTGGAGACAGCGGATAGCAGACTGAACCCTGAGGACAAAGTGGTGGATGAGGAGATCAAGTTGGAGGATGAGATGGGACGGGTGACAGGGTTGTCCGGTACCGTGGCAAGCCAGGATCTCTTCTCGACCGCAGAGGGTTCAAGCCAGTCCCAGCACTCCGGCTCTGACACTCATGATACAGGGGAGGGGAGCTCTGGTAAGTGCTCATTTTGAGTTGATACTGCTCAGTTACAGGAGGTAGAGCTGTCCTTTGCTTTGTTATATGCTAGAAGTGGGTTAAGGGATAGAAATGTACAAGACTAGCTGTGTTTGCATCTGCTTCACATTCTCCTGTGCAGCTATGCAGTGAGGGCCCTGCGGAACAGTGTGTTAATACACACCAAGATTTCACAGGAATCCTCCAGAGAGATCCCTAGGAAACTTTTCTGGAGGTACTCACCAATCCTCTGCTGAAGGTTCCTTGGCAGAGCTGCTTTGTTCCTTCCCCCGTTGTAGGAAACTTTTCCGCGCCACTCAGCAATCATTTGTGCAGGGACCAAAACAGCACTCAAGCGAGCAGCATAGGGACCCGGTCTGAAGCTGCATACATGCAGGAGAGGCACCCTTGTATCCTTGCTTATATTCAGGAGTGAGATATCAGCTTTAATGACCACCATCTGTGGAAAATGGTGGGAGAATTTACAATATTGTCCCTAGTCGTTTGCAGTGATCCCCTTAAAAAAAACCTAGACCCTTTGCCTCATCTTGAAGCCCCCCCAGGCCAAACTCACCATGTTTAGGGTGTTTGCCAAATTGTGTGCTTGCCAAGGGACAGTGAGAAAGAGGTGTAGTTTACTATTATGATTCAATACTGTGAGTACACTAACAATCATTCTTCTGTTTATTGTTTCTTATGCTTCTGCAGATGTGGCCTTGAAGGGAACCCACTACACACTGGCAGAATGCCTCCACCAGATAAGGAAGCGAGCAAGGAGGACATGTTTCAGGAGGTGCTCCAATTCTCTGATACTACAAATCAAGAACACAGGCCTTGGAGAGAGACAATTAATGAAAAATTTAAAAATAGATAGCCAGGACAGGAAGCAGGACAAGGAGTGAATTTCAGTAGGCAAGGAGTGAATGATAAAAGTGATGGAGGACCAAATGGAGATGTTGAAGTCCCTAATTGTGCTGCAGGCAGAACACATGCATGCTCCCTCCTCCCCCAACCCATACAGAACTGTGTGCCATGCCCTCCCCAAACTCCTGCTCACACATTCATTGCATTGTCCTGGCATGTCACAGTACTCCATTCACTCAACCCCTTTGGACAATTTTCCAAATGATAGCTGGAGTTGCACTCAGCTATGAGAGCTTCCATCAGGAGAGTGCTCCTCTCGCTGTTATGTCCCTTTCAACAATGTGTTTTCTGAGTGTTGTTTATTGCTGTTTCATAAAAAAATACTCTCTGAAAGATAATCTTTATTTGTCTCCTACATATGGTGGTTTCTGTTGGAATTAATACACAGTGGCAATTGGCACATTTGCAGACTACAGTCAGGAAGCAATCATCAAAATGTTAATGCAAGGTGGCAAGTTAACAAAGCATGGCAGAATGCTTTATAGAAATACACATTACTGGTGCTCATTGTCCAAATGATGCCTCAAAGCTTCCCTGATTCGAATAGCCCATTATTGTGCCCCTCTAGTAGCCATGGTATCTGGCTGCCCAAAATCAGCCTCAGGTGATCCGCCTCCATGATCCACTCCTGGGAAGACTTTCACCCTTAACCTTACAAATATTGTGCAGTGCACAGCAGGCTGCTATGACCATAGGAATATTTTCCTCATAGAGATCTAAGCTGCCATAAAGGCAGCACCAGTGAGCTTTTAATTTGCCAAACATGTTCAACAATCATTCTGCACTTGCTCAGCCTATTGCTGAAGTGCTCCTTGCTGCTATCCATGTTTTGCATGTATGGCTTCATGAGCCATGGGAGTAAGGGGTATGCTGGGTCTCCCAGGATTATTCTGGGCATTTCAACATCCCCCATTGGAATCTTCTGCTCTGGAAAGACAGTCTTTGTGTGCAGCTTTCTGTACAGTTCAGAGTTCCTGAAGATTCGTGCGTCATGCACCTTCCCGGACCATCCCGCATTGATATCAGTGAAACGACCCCAGTGATCCACAAGCTCCTGCAATACCATAGAGAAGTACCCCTTTCTATTGATGTACTACATCGCAAGATGTTCCAGGGCCAAAATTGGGATGTGTGCCATCTATTGCCATGCTGCAGTTAGGGAATCCCACGAAGCCATCCACTATTTCATGCACGTTTCCAAGAGTCATAGTCCTGCATAGCAGGATGCAATTAATGGCCCTACACACTTGTGTGAACACGACCCCCATGGTGGACTTCCCAACTCCAAACTGATTTGTGACTGACTGGTAGCAGTCCGGAATTGCCAGTTTCCACACAGCGATAGTCACACACACTTCACCACCAAAAAGGCAGCTCTCATTTTGGTGTCCTTGCGTTGCAGTGCTGGGGCGAGCTCTGCACACAGTTCCAAGAAGGTGACTTTGCACATGTGAAAGTTCTGCAGCCACTGCTCGTCATCCCAGACCTGCATAACAATGCGATCCCACCACCAAGTGCTTGTTTCCCAAGCCCAAAAGCAACATTCATGCAGTTGCTCCATGAATGCAAAAAGTAATCTGGAATTGTTTCATTCCATGGCACGCAGCAGGGCAGGCACCATGGATTCCTGTTCAGATTCAAAGCTCATGAGATACTGCATGATCAGCCGTGTTGTGTTCATAATACTGACCACAAGAGTAGAGAACAGCGCAGGATCCATGCTTTCAGGCACAGATGGCAGGTGCACGGTAAACTGGGGCTGCTGAAAAATGGTGCAAAACGTATTCAGACACCCATGGAATGATGGGACAGAAACTGCATCTTGGCATGTTGAACCCCGCTCCCATGATGTACTGTGTCCACTCTATCTTCCCACAAATCTTAGCTGCAGAGGGTGGTGAGTTGCACAGTGGAGTAGCTATCCAGAGTGCACTGCTTTCACTGTCGATGCTAGAGCAGCAACTGTGGACGTGCTCCGCTGACAGCAGCAGCGTTGTGTGAACATGCACAAGCGATGTAATTATAGCAGTTTATGATCATTGGCGTAACTTGTGTTGACTTAGGCTATGCCTACACTATAGAGTTAAGAGCTTGTCTTCACAAATAGATTTAAAAACTAACTTAGTTAAACTGATGCAAAACCCTACATAGACACTGTTATTTCAGTTTGAGTTCAGTATATCTTAAGTCAATAAGGAATCTGCTTAAACTACATTGATATAATCTACCCTTAGGATCAAAATAAGACAGTCTATAGAGGGTTTTGCATTGGTTTAATGAACTCAATTTTAAAATACATCTTTAGTAAAGGGGTGCGAGTTTGTGTCTAGACCAGGCATAAGATTGTATTTTTAATTACTGGCCAGGGTGCCTAAAGCTTTAGGTAGGCATTCTTTTACACTAGTTATATCTGTATGAATAAATGCTTTCAGAATTTAATGTATTGTTTTATATTTATTTAGGTTGTGGTCTTTATTTTCCTTGTTTTTGCTGTTTCTTCTTCTTTTTATATATATATATGGAGATATCCTATCTCCTAGAACTGGAAGGGACCCTGAAAAGTCATTGAGTCCAGCCCCCTGCCTTCACTAGCAGGACCAAGTACTGATTTTGCCCCAGATCCCTAAGTGGCCCCCTCAAGGATTGAACTCACAAGCCTGGGTTTAGCAGGCCAATGCTCAAACCACTGAGCTATCCCATTTAAATGCTAGAAAAATGTGTAAATTTGGAGTAATTTTAGTGTATCTGTTCTAAAAACCTATTCTCAGATTCTTTCTTTGGTGGCATTTTATGAGTTTTAAAACCAGAACCTTGATGTGGTTTTTATATATAGATTTTACATATTTATGTTAATTACAGTATGAGTGTATTACTTTTATTTATTCTGAATTGCTTCAGAACAGTTGTATCTCTCAACTAATAGGCTTGCTCTTTTGGCAAAAAAGAACCCAAAAGCCTGATATTGCAAAATGTATGCCAATGATGACATCTTGTTTGATGTACATCTTCTACCTTAATATGTTAGTTGCTTATTTATAAGGTCAAATAAATTAAAAAAAACAAATTAACGTTATCTTGCTGGTGAGCCACTTACTGATTTTAATTGTAACTGTAAAAACAGATACCCGGAGGGAGATATAAGCAGTAGCAACTAACATTGTTATGATAGCCCCAGGAAACAAGTGTAACAGGCAGGATGTTTTGTAATAAAACTGTAAAACAATTAAAATAGCTTCACAAAGCATTCTGGTTTCTAGGCTGTCCAAAGGAAAAGACTGTGAAGGGAGTGTCAGCCCATCACAGCGTCACAGTTATTATAAATTACCATCTCCTTTTTGTGGGGGGGAAGAGGGTGAGGGAGGGAGGTGGAAGATGGATAACAAAGGTGACAAGTAAATACATGCTACATAAATATGCATAAATCCATTACCATCTGCCACATTGTCCAATTTGACTGGGTTGTCTTTCGATGTCTACCACATAAATCAGTTTAAAGCAGTTTCCCTCTAGCAGTATTTTCTGTAATGAATGGGTTACATTCTTGGGTTGTGACTGAAGACCTGGCAAATAATATAGCAAATGCATCTGAAGAAGTGAGGTTTTTACCCACGAAAGCTTATGCCCAAATAAATCTGTTAGTCTTTAAGGTGCCACCAGACTCCTTGTTGTTTTTATAGCAAATACAGTATTTACCTTTTAAAAAAAATGTTGCAATCATAGGATTTATTTTGCTGTGCAACCATTAAACATTTTATTAGTTACTGGAAGCCAGACTGTGAAGTTAAACTACCATAAATTTTGCTTGGCTAGTGCTTTTTGGTACACAGTTTTGTACACAATTGGTGAGGCATACAGCAAGTAAGGAAAAGAAGTTCAAAATGGCTGTTTTTGTGCCAGAGCCCTATGACTGTTTTAAATAATAATTTTCATAAAGCTGCATCTCAATGTTCACCAGTGCTGGTGGCTATTCTTTATATCATCACTATGATGTGTTTCAGCCCCTCTTCTCAGTGTTGCTCAATTATTATTTTCTTTGTTGTTCCTTAATTCTTTGCCATGGCACTCCTACAGATAGTAATCTCATATCCAGATGAGGCCTCCATCTCTCTGTGTTCAGTTACTGAAATATACCAACATCCTGTTCTGGATTTCTCCTAATAGCTACCACTTGTCACTTTGTGGTGGTACACACTCATCTCAGCATGAGTCTCCTTTACACAAAGGCTGCGTTACACTATTCTGACAGTGAAAAGGGGCCTTCGTGTCAATGAGAATCAGGCCCCATCTGCCTTTTCTCTTTATGATTTTCTAAATATATCACAGCAGGATGGATAAGAATCATGATTATTTTTTAATCATTGATTTAAAAATGTAAATTATTTTTTAATATAAATTGATTTTTTTTATTTACATGTTGCTAGTTCTTCACTCTTTCTCCATTTTATAGTCTTAAAATGTTAATGTGGGTGCTTAGTACCTTTTTCCGTACTGAGTTTCCTAATAATTGATAGACTTTCTGATTTTATGTAGATTTCTTGTACGAAGAAGTTTCACACTTAGAATTGTCATCTCTGCTGACAAAGACAAGTCAAGCGTCTTCTTACTGTGAGAAAAACACAAACCCAAACCCAAAATTGGTAAGCAAATAGCCCATCCTGTTGTTTGCAACCTACACCAGCTGCCAACATAGCAAACTTCCGCAAGTCAAGAAAGCCAAAATACTTCAACCTGGCTAAGTTCCTCCGTCAGTTTGCAGTTTGAAATCAAAGGGACTTGTGCTCCTAAGTCACTTAAGTGCTTTTAAAAATCTTAAACATAGGTGCCTAAATATGGATTTAGGAGTCTAAAATTAAAAAAAAACTTCGGCCTATGTGTATTAAAAAGTTCCCAATAACTTTCTTAATGTGTTGAAAATCTCAATAACTTTACATTATTAGCACTGAAGCAACTGATGTGACAGACATTTTAGCCCACAAGAGAAATTTTTTTAATAAAAATACGAATTCAGGCCTTGATGCTGCAAACAGTTAAGCACATGCTTAACTTTAAGTACATTAGTAGTCCAATTAAAGTCAATTGAACTATTCATGTGAATAAAGTTACATGCCTACTTTAGTGTGTAGGTGATTGTGGCCTTAATTTTTAGTGTTTAATTTTTTGCATACAGAAGTTTTGTAAAATTCAGATAAGATACCCTATGAATAGCGGCATTTAAAAAAACATCATCTGTTATTTAGACCATCATTCATTTTAATCTAAAATTGCAATAGCAGAAATTTTCAGATTAGTTTTACAGAGCCTTAGCCTGATTTAAATCAACGATTAAAAAAAAAAATCAAGTTTGATTTAAATCACTCCAGTCTGTCTCACAGGAACTCCATATTTTAGAAGACTCTCTCTATATCTTTCTCATCCACTGATTTGAGGCTCTGCCTTTGATAGCCACATAGGTTAATAAGCCACATCATACAGGCTTGCTGAAGACTGAACATCATGACTAGCTCATCCTTTTCTGACCAAGTAACCTCTAGTTTCATGAATACTATATGTGCCTTAGCTCAGGGGTTCTCAACCTTTTTCTTTCTGAGTTGCTCCCTCCCAACATGCTATAAAAACTCTGTGGCCCACTTGTGCCACAAAAAATGTTTTTCTGCATATCCAGTAGATTAAAAGCCAGGGCCAGCGTTAGGGGATAGCAAGCAGGGCAACTGTCCAAGGCCCCACGCCACAGGGAGCTCCGCAAAGCTAAGTTGGCTTCATCCCCATGCAGTAGGGTTCAGGCTTCAGCTTTGGCCCTAGGCAGTGGGGCTTAGGCTTTGGCTTTCTTCACTGGGCTCCAGTGACTCTAGCACCAGCTCTGCTCTCTGGTTTATTTTGGCGGACCCACTGAAACTTGCTTGCGGTGCCCCAGGGGGGCTCGGACCCCTGGTTGAGAATCACTGCCTTAGTTAACTTCCTTTTGTTCTCATCTGCTATGCTTATATGAAGGAGGAAAGATGATCTTGTGGTTAAAGAACAGGACTGGAAATCAGAAAATCTAGATTCTACTTCCAGCACTGCCACAGGCTTCTTGTATGACTTATGGCCCTGATCCTACACACTCTTACTCACACGAGTAAGGTACTTTGATAAATAAGGATTTTAAAATTGTGCCTTTAATTTCCTGGTCCTCAATTTCCTCATTTATAAAATAAAGGATAGGTAAGTATTTCTATCTGACAGAGATGTGAAGATAAATTAATTAATGTCTGTGGAGCATCTTGAAATCCTTGGATGGAAGATGCTATATAAATGCAGACAATAATTGTGTATACTACAGATTTAATCTAGCAGAACTCAAGGGCAATATGTCCAAGGGAAGGTAGTTCTTAAACTGCTGTCCTGCTCTGTGCCCCAGGTAATGTGGTAAAGAAATAAAACCCACACTAGAAATGAGGTAATTTGTTATTATTTTAAAGCTAGGATGGCAGTGAACAGGAACAAAACAATTGCTCTGAAACCAATTTGAATGTTGTTCAGACAAATAAAAGACTGAGGCAGTTGCTGACCTCTCTTGACAAACAGCTGGAGCCAAAAATGGCCATTGAGTTGTCGCTTAAGGACTTAATGGAGGAGATCTTTCAAATCAGAGAAACAGTAAATAAGGTAGATAGAGCTTTTACACACGTTAAAATTGAGATAGCTCAAATGAAAGCCAACCTAAATGAAATTAAAGAAAAGGTGAATGAAGCTGAAAGAACATCTCGGTGAATGTGAGGATGAATTGCTTACGTTAAAGACTCATAATCAAATCAAGCTTCTGGAAATGATCTTTGGAGAATCAAGAGAATAGAAGCAGCAGAAAGTCTTAAATTTTCTATCTGGACATCCAGAAATGGCTTGAAGGAGATCACCCAGGGAATGGTATTGAAAATATGGTAGCAGAATCGATGAAACGGAATACTGAAAGTATTTTTTGAAATGGAAAGGGCACATAGATTTACCAGTGCTTCCCAGAATATGCACAGGAAACCTAAATCTTTTATATTAAAAATATTGAGATTTGAGCATGTCCTGCAGATGATAGTGGTTCAGTCTCTTTCTTATTAGCCACTAACAGAAGTTGGTCCAATAAAAGATACACCTCTACCCCGATATAACGCGACCTGATATAACATGAATTTGGATATAACGCGGTAAAGCAGTGCTCCAGGGGGGCGGGGCTGCGCACTCCGGCAGATCAAAGCAAGTTCGATATAACGCGGTTTCACCTATAACACGGTAAGATTGTTTGGCTCCCGAGGACAGCGTTATATCGGGGTAGAGGTGTATTACCTCACCTTCTGTGTTTCATTCATATTCTGGGACCAACATGGCTACAACCAGGGCCGGCTCCAGACACCAGCCCACCAAGCTGGTGCTTGGGGTGGCACCTGGAGGGGGCGGCGCGGCGCTCCGGCCCGAGAGCGGGGCCACGACCGGGCTCGCCGCCGGGGAGAGCAAAGCCCCGGCCGGGCTCGCCGCCCTCCCCCCGGCGCTGCCTCTGGCTGCCGGGGAGAGCGGAGCCCCGGCCGGGCTCGCCGCCCTACCCGGGGCTCTGGCCGCCCGGGCCCCGCTCTCCCCAGCGGGGCTCGCCGCCCTCCTCTGGGGGGGGGGGCAGCGGGAGGCTTTTTTGCCTGGGGCGGCAAAAAAGCCAGAGCCGGCCCTGGCTACAACAACACTGCAAATAGTGGAAAATCTTCTACTTAATGTTGTTTTGTCAGTTTTTAAGGAATTCTCTTTTGATTTTTGCTTGATGTGACTCATCTGTGATTGACAGCTCAACTGCTTCCATGCTTCATGAAGACGGGACCTAAATTATTACATCTCTAATAGAGTGACAAACCAGCAGTAATTGGAGTAACCAAACTCAAGTTACCTCAGGATTTAGGAGAGGTTAGTTTCCCAACCACCGATAGATGGACAAGTTTATGCTTTGCCAAAATGTTATTTCCTTTAAAATTTAACATCTTGTTTAGGGATCATTGTGAGGGCCAGATTCTCTGGTGTGACAGACCCAGACCAGTGGGGTACAGGAGTCTGGTAGAGGGCAAATATACTGGTCACTGGATGAGTAGTTTTCTGTTCCCTGAGTGACCAGAGCAGGGGCTGCACTAGCGTAATCAGGAACCTGCTAGAACCAGTTAAGGCAGGCAGGCTAATTAGGACACCTGGAGCCAATTAAGAAGAATCTGCTAGAATCAATTAAGGCAGGCTAATCAGGGCACCTGGGTTTTAAAAAGGAGCTCACTTCAGTTTGTGATGCGAGTGTGAGGAGCTGGGAGCAAGAGGCGCAAGGAGCTGAGAGTGAGAGGGTGTGCTGCTGGAGGACTGAGGAGCACAAGCGTTATCAGACACCAGGAGGAAGGTCCTGTGGTGAGAATAAGGAAGGTGTTTGGAGGAGGCCATGGGGAAGTAGCCCAGGGAGTTGTAGCTGTCATGCAGCTGTTCCAGGAGGCACTATAGACAGCTGCAGTTCATAGGGCCCTGGGCTGGAACCCGGAGTAGAGGGCGGGCCCGGGTTCCCCCCAAACCTCCCAATTGACCTGGACTGTGGGTTCTCCCAGAGGGGAAGGACTCTGGGCTGTTCCCCAACCCACATGGTGAATCTCTGAGGCAAGAAAATCCACCAATAAGCGCAGGACCCACCAAGATAGAGGAGGAACTTTGTCACACTGGGTAAGGGGCTGGATTCTCTAGTCTGCCATATAAATGACACAAGTTAAACTTGGCACAGATGAGCCTGAAGTGGACAGTGTGTCCCACTGGAAAATGTCTCTGGTGTTGGAACCCACTCTCCCAGTGTAAGGGGAGAGAAGGAATGTGTTGGGGCCAGGGACGGAGTGTTACACGGGGCCGGGGCATGGCAGAGTGAGACTGTGCTACACCTGATTCTCCATTGTGTAAATTCTCCGAGGGGCCATATGTCAATTACATAAATTAAAGCTGCTTCTCTGTAGGTTTAACTTGCGCTGGAGCCAGGTGGCTGAGAATCGGGGAGCTGTAACTTGCTCTCGGACAGCCCCCCTCTACCTGCCTGGGTGGAGCATGATTACCATGGAGAATAAAGCCCAAAATGCGTAGTCTGCCACTGAATAGGACAAACCTCACCCAGGAAAGGGGTTGGGTGAGGGGAGTGGTGGGGAAGTCTGTATAGCAGAAACCTGTTCTTAAGGTTCAGGAAAATCTATCTAATTTTTCTAAGGTACAAGGTGAACTCTGCAAATTAGGTTAAATTAACCTAACATCAACCTTGCTGTTGGTCCACTACTCTCAATGGATGATAACTGACGAGAGTTCCTGAAAAGGAAGAAGAGACTTGCTCAGTTTAACATTTTAAGTGTTCATTTCCCCAGGAGATTTTTGAATATATGCAGTCTTTTCATTATTGCTTTGCTGTTTTATTTCCTTTAAAATATCTTTTAAGTCTCCAATGGGATAATACAGCAATCCAGTTTTTTTAGTAATTGCAACTGGGAACAGGTGCAGTCATTTGGAAAAAGTAAAAAGTGACTCAAACTTTGTATCATGGTCATCAAGATTTTGAAAGTTTGGTTTACTTTTGTTTTCATTTTCATATCTGTACTTTCTGATTCCAGTTGAGGTCAGAAATTACCAACTACCTCAAGAAATGCTGCTGTTGATATTTCCTCTTTGACCAGAACCAGAATCTACAAGCATCTTAATCTTGTGTTGAAAGAGTCTGTTCTCAGAGCTTTTCAGCTACACCCAAATTTTGCAGACACACAAATTTGGGTAGTATGGCTATCATTTGGAGAAGCTTTCAAATTTTGGGGTGTTTAGCCCAACTGAACTTTGCAGCCTTCAAATCAGCACTTCTAATTAGTGGGAGTTCCTTGGAGTGTGTAAGATAATTTACTTGCAGTGCCTTTTGCAGTAGAGAAGTAGAGCCCTGAATTGTAATGAACATAAAGGAGATACTTTATGGAGACTGCTGAACACAGACTGAGACCTTGCTACTATTCTTGGTTCTCTAGCTCCCAGAATAAATAAACACAGCCTGTGCTGCATACTGATGCCACAGCAGTTCTCCCTAAATCCTGAGATAGACTAAGCAATCATGGAGGGAGCTGCTGACTTCATCCATCCATCCCATCGCTGTAGTATTCTACTATCCATCCATCCCGTCTCTATAGTATCTACCTGATTCCTCCAAATTAGTGAGCATCATAGTGTTGGTTATTGCCATTCTCACACGTCCTCAAAAATGGCACTTCTAGGAGTGACATCGCTTCATTGGATCAGATTAAATAGATAGCATGGGAATTAATACTTGAAAAATCCTGTTAGTGACTGAGCCAAATTTGTACAACTGATCTAGAGGTGAAAGGCTGCATATTTATTACAAATCCCCAAGTCAGTCAACTGCATGATTAAAATAAATTTTGTTTTTGTTTAATCAGATTGTCTTTTACATTGTTGCATTTGCTCTTACACTTTGGATGTTATTGGGTAGTTTTCATTATCTTCTGACAATGATTAGTAAGTCAAACACATTCAGCTTTAATAAAAATGGTTATTTGGGAACAAAACTTCAATTAATGAAGACACAGTTGTGAACAAAAATCTTTATCTCAATAGACATAAATACAAAACAAATGTTACTGTAATGATAATGCACATCTGTTCTTCCCCCCCATCCCTTTATTTTTCTTAGAATTCATACCCCTGATACTATTGTTATAGCTGGAGAACTGGCAACAACTATAGTTTAGCCTGCAGGAACTTTTCCATTCTAAGCCCCTGTATCTTAGTTTTGCAGTCATCTGGGCCAGAATAAATTCTCATTCTATGTCAAAATCACTCTTGGGTTCCAGAATGCAGATATCTGAAAAATAACCAACATAACCACTTTTTCTTTTTCAGCCAACCAGTCTCTCCAGTGGTAAAAAAGTATAGATAATTCAAATTAAAAATAGGGAGAGACCAGTTAACTTCAGACAGAAATTTTGTCTGCTGATGTGATTTGTGAAAAGCAAACCCCAAAGAAGTGTGGCTTATTCTCCAACGTTATCAACACTCTGTTACCCTACATTCCAGACACACTCTTACTTCTGATACATACTCTCAAAGCTAGAGATTTTTTTTTTCTGTATCACAGTGTTCCTGGGTGTATCCAGAAAGTTTATTATCAGTTGCTGATACCCTAGAATATTAATTTAAATCTGGGATGAATGTTTATTTTCTTCGGATTTCTACAAATTAAAATACACATATCCAGTTATTCTTTATGCCTCTGACATAACTTAAAATACACAAATAGTACCTTAAATCTCTCATAATCAGGTCAAGCCTCAGCAATCAGTGTAGTTCTAATGACTGTTCAATAGAATGTGATCCTTAATTCATCGCCATAGGTCCTTTTCTAAACATATTTCTATAGACCTAACAATATTAGTTTTTTATGGTTCTTGAATGTGGTGTGTTAAGATGGTTAACGTCCTCTGCCTGAAACTTTAGATTCTGTTGGTTAATGTAGGTAAGTATTGAAGATGTGTTTTCCATGCAAATAACCCTGAACAAGTGGTTGGGTGAGGCAGCTGTACCTTCCTTTCAGTACCTTTTTATTTTTATTTTATAATGAGAAGGTATCATTGAAGATCAGTTCTAGTTTATCTCTAAAGTGGATTCAAGTTTAGAGAGGAGCCAACAAATTAATCTTCAACTTATTTGTCTAAATTACTGTGTCTCAGAGAAGAGCTACAAAGCATACCTTGGATTTGGTAAGGGCTCTAACATTCATAAAACCAAAAAATTTACAAATTTCATCCTTCTTAAAAGGGTCAAAGGAAAGGTCAGTGCATTTCTAGGTCTGCAGTTGCAGGTTGGAACAGCTCCTTGCATTAAAGAATTTTACAGTTTGTATCTTACCATCACCTGCAGCATTAAGAACTCATAATATATGACTGCCTCTTGGATGTATTGAGAACCTGTTTCAGTTGAAAAGATTTTCTATTCTGCTACTTGGCTTTCCATTCATTGCTTCACTTTGTACTGGGAAGTTGGATCTTTCTTGAACACAGGTTCCTGGACGCCTCTACTAAATGCAATATTCTAAGGCTCCTCTGTTCAGGTTACTTCTCTGTCATTGATCAGAGACTCCTATTTTATTTTCAGTGCTAAAGATGAATAAAGAATAAATGAATAAAGAAAAATACCTTTTATTCCTCCAGTTAATTGGATTTCCGCAAGTCAACCCCAACTATCCAGAAGTGCCACAAGGTAGCAAGTTTAGCTAACGGGATTAATAATTTTTTTAAATGTTTTGTATGCTTTAAAATAGCCAGTGTCTGGTCCTAAGGAAGTATCAGCTGGATCTCAAATGTAATAAAGATAAGGCCTGGTTAGTGTGCAGAAATTTTCGAGTGTACACTGTCCAGCTATATTAGATATTTGCAACCATTTACAGGAAAAGAGGATAGTTCATGTGCTCTGCATTGATGGAATTGACTCCCAGGGATTTAATTCACATGGTTTTCAGGAAACATTTTTTCTTGTTGTCTTTACTTTCCCTTTATCACTCCTCTGTAGTGGACCTGTGCAATTCAATTTATTAAAGCCTTGCTTATTATTAATTTTATTATTAAAGCTGATACTGCAAAACATTAGCTTCAAAACTAAACCAGTGTTCAGAATTAACAGGAAAGAAGAGATGTACATCTATTAATTTTTTTATTTTTTTTTTACTAAAGAAAATCTTCCATGAAGCAGTGCTCAATATACTGGTGTCTGGTGTTGGTAGGCCTGTTCCTACATCATGTTATGTTGCAAATATCTAGAGGCACAATAGCATGCTAAATGGATGCATTAGTCTGCATCTACATTGCAATAAAAACCCACAGTATCGAGTCTCAGAGCCCAGATCAATCAACTTGGGTTGCAGGGCTAAAAATTGCAATGTAGATGTTTGGGCTTGGGCTGGAGTCTGGGGTCTGAAACCCCATGAAGGGGGTGGGTCTCAAACCTGGGCCAACCGCGGCCATGCCAAGGGTCTTTTCTTGCAGTGGAGATGTACAAAATATTTGTAAATATATACTAATAAGCAGTAAGGATTGCTGATAAACTTCCTCATACTGTTTCTGGGTGAATCCTCTGTTTTTGTGTGTTTGTTGATGAGGTTCTTAATGAAGACAAGGGAAGATGGATTTAGAATATCAGATAATATCTTTGGATATTGTAAAAAGATGAAAAAAGGGTATCTGACTGCACGGAGGGATACTCGCAAAACATAAAACACACTTATCCAGTTTTTTAAAGCACAATTTCTTGGTGTTTCATTTTTCAAGTTGCTTTGTACATTTTTTTTTTCTTTTTATGAATCACGATTTCCAATATGGCTCCGTTGCTTATTGCTTCACACAGTAACTAGAACAGCTGTGTTAATTAAATAGATATGTCACAGCACTGAAGCAAGTGCCTGCTGCTAGCATACATGGGCCATCAAGACTTACAACAAATAGAGCTTTGCAGAGGCATTAGCAGCATAACACCAAGTCTAGTGTAAAACAAAACATTGCAAAACCTAGATGCTTCTCAAACCTAATATTAAGCACAAGTACAAATTCAAAATTATGTATATTCTTTAAATGATAGCATAGGACAAGAAAATACATAGGAACTAAAAGCATCTCATTCTGTAGATGTCAGACAGAATAATGTATTTTCCTTGTAGCCGAACCACCTTTGTTGTGATCTTTTTAGATCTCTCAAGCTAAACTGGGTCAAACTAGATTATTATTTTAATGGGAGACCTCGAAGAAACATCTAGGTGATGCAGGAAGTTGATTTTTTTTTTCATTTAATAAGTGGCTCATTCCTTTGACTCAGTGATGAACCAATGCCTGAGTGCAATGTTAACAATATCTGCAAGGGAATCTTTATGGAAATGAATTTCCCCTGACTACCCTCTGTAGGTTTTTCCATCTGAGTTGATGTCTAGGCCAAGCTCATTACAGATTTTGTAGAACTTCTCTGAGGATGAGTGTTAACCCCCGCATCCTGACCAAATTTGAATGAGTAAATGACATTCTTACCAGTTCACTGCCTGCTGTGACAGTTACATACTGTAGAAAAAAGGAACTAGGAAGAAGATTGTGACTCATGCAGCCTTTCTCCGTAATACTACTTACTTTCACATCACTCATTATCCGTAGAGCAGCCTGTCAGTTAATTAAGCCAAAAACCTTCTAAAGAACTCCACTAATAA
>NW_020664435.1:6923244-7099562 GCF_002925995.2 Terrapene triunguis | reverse complement strand
ATCCGTCCCTGCTAATAATGACCACTCATTGCTCTGCATTTGTACTGCACTGTCTTCAGCCTTTAGAATGGATGATCTTTGGGGCAGAGATCGTCTTCTTTGTTTTACACATGCTGACCAATGCAAAGCATCCTGTACTCTTACGATACTATTTGTAAATGTACTAATTTAACTACATTAAAGATTGAGGCACTCAGATACTACGGTAATGGGGGGGGGCATAAAAGTACCATGTAAGATGGATCGATGGATAGATTTTTCTCATGAGGGAACAATGCTGCCATGGGGGAAATTGGACCCAGGGAATAAGATGGAGGAACTAGGGCCAGCATATTCAAATTTGGTTAACTGAGGTTGGGCACCTGATTCAGTATTTAGGCACTTGATTAGGTGTCTTGAATTTCAGAAGTGCTGAGCATGTGTAGCCTCCATTGATTTAAAAGGTTACTGGGTAGGGGCTAGAGCTGGTTCTGTGTTGTATTGTTGAAAAGGAACCCCTAGATATTGAACCCGGTCCTGGTTGATGCCAGCTCCACCTGGCAGAAGGGTTACACAACCATGACCAAGAAGCAGCTCTGTGGTATGTGTTTCAAGATGTGGCACTGTGTCACTCTCTGTGATGTCCCTGATACAGCCTGGAGGATGCCTCTGTCCCTGGGTGACTCTGTCCCCAACTTAGAGGACATTGTACAAACCTTCTTTTCCTAAGCAGTCCGATGATTTGCAGTGGAGGATCTTTCGTAGCATTGTTACAAACTATTGTTTTGTATACCATATTAGCCCTCAGGTGTCTGCGCAGTGCTCCTTTTGTTTGGCTTCATGCATTTTGTTTCATTTTTTTCCTACACTGCCCCCGTTTGATTCCTCTTTCCTTTTTTTTTCTTTTTTGGCAGCAGCTTTTCGGCGGTTTGCTACTGGTTTTCTCCAAGTCCCTGTTTATTCTCGGAGTGACAAACAGTACTCATATTCAGCCAGTTTGTGACATGGCTAACTTTTTGCTGGGTCAGGAAAACTAGCCATTTTGAAATCTCACCAGAACAGAATGGCCAGGGTCAAGAAGTGTAAAGTGCTAGGTCGAGTCTGTGCATTGATTGTCACCTTACTGCAGATTGATTATACTTTTTATAAATAGACTTGGAACCTGGACACTTTTTGGTTGAGTTGGTGTGTTAATATTTTAAGTGAACTTGGTGATAATGCTTTAGTGATCCATGGGTAATGTTTGCTGAAGACATGTTTTACTTTATTTTATTCATGTCTTTTTATGTATATATTGTAATTTAATAACATTATTAATAGTTTTTAATGTGATTTTTGTGTTCATGTCATGTATGTCTCTTCATTGAGTAGTGATGATGCTGAATTTCTTAGCCACTAATCACTGCTCCTGATTCATTTTTTTGTTAATTCAAGTAGGGAGATGACAGACGGACACACACAGTAGATGGAGGCAAGTGTAGTAATGTCTATTTTTTGAGCAATTTCTATTTCTATAATAACACAGTTTGAAATGTAAAAACTCTAAAATATTTTGTGGGTATTATGCTAAGAAGTGCCACAGGTTTCACCATCCCTAAACTCATCCTGATTCTCCCATGCTGAATACAAAGCTATAGCAAACTTCAGTGCATTGTCCTACATATTACATTGAGTTGTCTTTGAATATGTGATATAGCATGAGATTATTCAGTGTGACAACACTTAACCTAACATAATCCAGTTCAGTGCACTGAGAAGTAGAATGATAGATTATCTTACTAGAATGGGTACCCATCTGTTGTCACTCTAGTTACCACAGAGTACCTGGATAGGAATATAAGAACAAATGTCATATGAGATCAGATCAATGGTCCATTTAGCCCAGTATCTCGTCTGTGACAGTGGCCAGAACCAGATCTTTCAGACAAAGATAGAGTATTTTCCATCCTATTCCTTAGCATTTTGACAATTACTGTAGTTACTTGCATTTGTGTTGGTAAGAGGAGGTACTTTTATAGTGTGAAACAATGGCCTGTGTACATAAAGAGAATTTATAGTTTAAAAAAAAGAAGCCGAAACAAAATGCACAAAAGTATGCAAATAAACAGTTAAGGGAAAGTAGGTACATTTAATATAATCTATTAACTATATTATGTTAATGGGGACCTGAAAAGTGCCTTTAAATATTTGCAGCAGTGAGGCTTAGGTGTATGATATATGGAGGTATATGAAGAACAGTTACCAACTATAAGAATTGTCTTAACTTTTTTCTCTGTTAGTATTTTTTATAGTTTATAATTTTGACCCTTTGTAGCTTAGGGTCTGCATTTCTCCTTGTTCTTCATCCTAAGTGGGACTTTTGCTTACATGAGGAATTATTCTTAGTGGAGGATTCTGAACTTTGGAGTTTGTTTTTCCATTGGCTCAATAGACACATTGCAAAAACTATGCTTTTGTTTGCAGGGATGAGAATTTTTACTATTATTATTTGATTCTGTATCCATCCAAGCGGTTTAATGCAGTGGATTTATATCTTTTAAATACTTAGATTTGGAGGATGCAATAGGTATATTTTATAAACTGAATCAGTTAGTAAGTATTGTCCTTATTGAGCCTGCATGCTCTGGTGATGTGCAGTGAGTGATTTTCAGGTGAAATGAAGATATGTGCTGAAATGTCTTTTTGCTCTGTTTGCTTGGGGAAACTCTTTTTAAGGCTCCAGTCTTGTATCTGATAGTGCTCTGGCAGACTGCTGCACCTGTGGGGAGCCCAGTTGACTTTAGTCCACTCACTCGCTATCAGTTGCAGTATTGGGGCCTCAAGTTATAAAACTGATAATATGCAGACATTTTAAGGGAGATCTTTCATTTATGATGAACCCCAATCATTTCATTTATTGGGATATATTTTTCGTTGGTTGTATAGTTTTCGATCTCTAGATCCTATTACTTTCTTTTTAGTTATTTGATTGTTTTTATTAAAATTTCATAGCAGACATTGTCCACTTTCTTAGGTCCCAAAATAAGTAATGAAAACCATCATAAAACCAGGACTTGAAATTGATTTCTTGAGTTTAAGATATCTGAGGTCTTCAGGGATCAGTATCCTTTACTCTGTTATACGCACACGTATGCTGCTGCCATGAAAATAAATAACTAAAACTCTTTTTAAGGTCTAGTTTTTAAAAAAAGATGAAACATTTATTGGCTACTATATTTTGGACATTATATTTTTGAAGCTGTATTTGATGCTTTGTGTCTCATAAAATAAAAATTACGAGACTGAAGTCTAATAAAAAAAAAAAAAAAAAGGCTCAGTGTGTCACTCTATTGCCAAGAATACATGCTTCTGGTTAAAACCAGCCTTCTCTTTAATGTGTGTCTATTAATTTTTAATGATAGCTAATAAATCAAAAATTGATAGGCCCAAAAGATGGATTATTCATCTGGTTCTCCTTTGTGGTTCTGTGCTTCAGTGCATGGATAATCTTTTAGAGCCCAGTGGTTGGAATCTAATTCTCAGGTGTGGATTACAAATCACAAGCTGTTCTCTGAATTCCTTAACTTGCAGTGGCTGTGTATCTTCAGTGAATACTAGAATAATGCTCAAGGACACAAATTTTGGATTTTCCATATGAATAGGATGTTATAAAGAGGAACAGAAAAATGATTGAAAATTTTATTTCCATTATGAATATCATAAGGTTTCCTGAAGGTAAGTCACTTTCAGTCCTGGGTGAGCTTGCTTGCTCCAGCCAATCCCACCAGGTGCCGCTGTAATGCAGTGATGGTTAAGAGACCTAAAAGGAAATGGAAAGATATACAGTCCAAAATTACTGATTAATACAAATCAAAGGGCAAAGGAAATTGCAGCATGTGCCCTGTGACCTGACCAAGTCAATGTGAGTCGCAAAGGGAACCTTGATTAATCTGGAGTGATCGCCTAAATATGAGAGGTAATACTGCACTACGGAATATTATACCTGCTCAGATACAGATTGGTGCAGTGTGGCCATATCACAGCAGCAGTTTGATGAGAAGGGAAAGGAAACTGAAGAGTCAAGCCACAGGAATAGATCAGAAATGATTTACAAAGGACTGGCTGAGTGGCCTAGAGATAGTGTTATGTCTCTCCAAGTATGAGGTCCATATTTAAATCCCAAAGGTCATACATTGCGTTCCCTGACTGAGGATGGTGGAGAAGAGGCAAGGATATTCTTCATTATTCATCATCAGAAATGACAATTAGACAGGAAGGAAACTGCATAAAGAGAAATCATGGCATAAATTGAAAGATGGCATGCTACCAGGCACCCCATTGATTTCATGAGGGCTCCTGATATCATGGCTCAGGCAGATTGCTCCTGCATAGCAATGGCCCATCCTTTGTGTAGTGAGGGAGGAGGTTGTACAGCACAGGTTAGAAAGATGTCATATACTGCATGTGGGGTTAGAGACACCTGGTGCTGCATTGCCATGGCGAAAGAAAGAAGAAGAAAAGAGAGCAGCAGATATGTGTTGATGTAATATACTAGTATTTCTCCAAGGCATGTGACTTAGCACTACGTGACATTTTGTTTAAAAAAGAAAAAAAACCCTTGCATTGTATGGAATTAACAGGGCACATATTAGATTAAAAACTGGCTGGCTGAGAAATCAATGTTGTTGCTAATGGGGAAATATCATTGAGTGGGGCCTTTTCTGGGGTGGGGGGTTCACCAGGGATCTTAGTCCAGTGGTATTTAATATCTTCAGATCTAGATTATGATATAAAATCTTTGCTGGTAAAATTTGCAGATGACATAAAGATTGGTGGGATAGTAAATAATGAGGAGGACAGATTGCTGTTTGCAGAGTGGTCTGAATCACCTGGTGTAACAAGTCTGGCCTTCTCCCTATTGATAATGGACCCACAGTCAGACCCAGAGTAGGGTTGCCAACTTTCTAATTCTAGAAAACCGAACACCCCTGCCCCGTCCACTGCTCCGCCCCATCCCTGAGGCCCCACCCTGCGGGCGGGGGCTGGGCAGCACGGAGACCTTCCTGGTTGCCCCTACGCGTAGGAGCTGGAGGAGGGACATGCTGGCTGCTTCCTGGGAGCCATGCGGCGACTAGCAGGGCGCCTGCCAGCCCCGCTGTGTGGTGCTGCTAACTGGACAACGGCCAGCAGTTTGATGAGAAGGGAAAAGAAACTGAAGAGTCAAGCCACAGGAATAGATCAGAAATGATTTACAAAGGACAACTGTCAATGGCCCGGTCAGCGGTGCTGACCGGAGCCACCAAGGTCCCTTTTTGACTGAGTGTTCCTGTTGAAAATCGGACACCTGGTCACCCTAACCCAGAGTGTCTTTCCAGACCGTTTTATTTTCCTAAATATAATCAAAAACAGTTCCAACCCCTGCCCCCCCAGGGTACAGCTCCTATGGGGTTTTCTCCTTTACCTTTCAACCCTTCCTGCTTTCAGTCTTCTGCAGGAATCTTTCATGCTTTGTTCCCTGAGCACCACCACCCAGGTCTTTCTCCTTGGCGGGCCCTTTTCCCCCAGCAGGTTCCCAGTGCTTCTGCTCCTAGAAACTTCTTGTAGCTCTCTTGCTCTGGTTCACCAGGTGTCTCTCAGCGGATTCCCGCTGCCTCCCTGCCCAGAGAACTCAGTCACTTCTTTTTAGCGTATGCATAACGTGCCTCAGGTGGCACATGACCAGGATTCATCACCGAATTTGGTCTGCTGGGTTGGATCATTAGCTTCCCTGGGCCAGGCCGGGTGTTGGCGGGAAGCGCAACATGAACGCTGATTCGTGCCCCCAACCCAGGGAGCTTCCTGCTTCTGGTCTGTTTCCCTATTCTCAGGGAGCTGGCAGTGAGAGCCCCATGTCTGCTTTCTCTCCCTAGGAAGGCCACTTGTCTGATATTAAACTGGACAGTCTTCTTTTTGAGAGGTTTGTCCCCTGTGCGGTACTGGGAGAAAACTGGACGTGGTTTTGTCTGGTATCAGATGGGGGATGCTGCTTCGCCCCCTCCAGCTCTTAAAAATGGCACCCCTCCAATGTGGCATGACCTCACACACATCATGAGTATGACATCATACTAGTGGAGGCGGGGCGCTCTTAAAGATGGTGTCCCTTGTGTAGTGTGACCTCACTGTCACACTGGTGAGGGCAGGGTCATGCCATTCCTGGAAGAACCAGAATGTCCAGTATTCTGGGAACGTGTGAGTAGCCATCTTATCTCTGCCCCGTTTTTGTCTGACTCGCCAGCCTGGTTCACCCAGGCTTCTACCTCTATATGGTCCAGGTGCCTTTCTTATAGCCCTACTGATAGTCAGCTGATCAGGCACAGGTGCACTGGCCTTGCTACTTCTTAAAGGGCCAGTGCCAACCTGTGATACTGGTTAAATGGTCACAATCCAATAAAATATGTTTGAATATAGCTAAATAAGATAATACATATGGGAACAAAGAATGCAGATTATACCTACAGGGTAGGAGACTCTCTCTTGAAAGCAGTGTCTCAGAGAAGGACTTAGGGAATCGTTGCAGATAACCGCCTTAGCATGTGCTGTCAGTGCAGGGCTGTGGCAAAAAGGGCTAATGCAGTCCTTAGATGTATAAAGGGAACATCAAGCAGCAGTGGAGAAGTCATCTTGTCTCTGCACACAGCAGTGGTAAGACCTTTGCTAGAATACTGTGTCCAGTTCTGATGTCCACACTTCAAGAAGGATGTGTAAATACTGGAGATAATTTGAAGGAGGGCCATAAAAATGATCTAGGGGGCTGGGAAAATAAGCCTCATAATGTGAGGCTTAAGGAGCTCAAATTATTCAGTTTATCAAAGAGAAGGTTGAGAGATGACAGTCTCTGGTCATTATAAGTACTTACAGATGGAAAAGATAACTTCTTCAAGTGCTGGTCTCTAGGTGTATTCCGCTGCGGGTGCGTATGCACTCCAAGCACCTGAAGTCTGAGAATTCTTGGAAACAGTGTCCCTTATGTGCTCTTGCTCACCTCATATTTTTAACCGAGGAGTGGACCAACTGCCTCTTCCCAATGCGGCAGAGAAAAACACTATTTCATTCCAGCTAAGGGAGTGGAATTTCTCTTTACCCACCTTGTGCCAAACTCTCTGGACATCCAGGCTGCCACAGAGAGATCTAGACATAATCATCCTAAATCCACTCCTTCTGACAAAAAGGCTAAATGTCTAGACCTGTTGAGAAGGAAGGTCTTTACACCTACTAGCCTTCGTTTTTGTACAGTGAACTATCAAGCTGACTAAGTATGACTATCTAAATTATTCCAAATTCTCTTGCTGTGATAGCTTGTCTAAAATGTCTGTGAATTTGGAATTTGAAAACTTCTTGTTGTTCCTTGGGAATCTAACAAGTAGCAGATTGAAGCTGTCTGATTTCTGAGGTAAAATAGTAAGGGAGGGGTGACAATAACGGTGGAGGAAAGAGTGGCCTTTGTATTAGTTATGGGCAACCCCCCAAAAGGTTTGGGTCTACCTCTTGTGCAGGTCTATGCCAAGATATAGCATCTTCCCAACTTGCCTTTCCTATGTAGGTCTGACCCTTTACCTTTTATGAACAACCAGATGCCCAGCAGATCACTTCTTTCTCTACTGGGCCCAGAATGTTTTCTCCTTTCAAATAATCTGGGATTCCTCCATTAGTTATGCCCCAGAATATATTATGCAGCTTTAACAGAAGCAAAATTCCAGAGATGCAAATGAAGTGAGAAACTAGCCTGGGTCCAGCAGCAAGACCGGAGATGTGCTAGTCTGTGATATATTTCATCGACAAGAATGGGTTTAGTGTCATGACTATGAAAGTAGTAGGAAGGACTGAAGAAAAGCTTAAATCAATTGGATTGAACTGATAGTTCAGTTTGGCAGGAGGGTTAAGATTGAAGTTCATTCTTGCTTGAGAGAAGCAGGATTTAAATTTTCCTGGAACACTGCTCCCATTGAGGGTTTTTTGTGTGGGATCTATTTTCAGGTCCAAGTCCAAGACTTGCCACCTCTGCTTTTTTGAACTTGCTTACTCCAGTCTGAAACACCCAAGCACAGTGGAGTCCCTGTGGAGGAATTGGATCTAAGATCTGCACAACAAGAATCCTGGAGTCCTATTCTTAAGAATTTATTGAAACTAAATTTTTCTCACACACCCTCGTAAAGCCTCTTTTTATCACCCTTTGCAGGACCTATCTCCATGTATCCAGTTTATGAGTATGTCTACACTTTGAGCTGTGAGTGTGAGTGTAACACACTCGTGATAGCTCTCTTATCAAGCTAGTGCACTAAAAATAGAGAGTAGCTGTGGAAGCGCAAGTTGTGGGAGGGTCTAGTCGCCAAGTATATATACAGCCATGTATCCTACATACTTAGTTGGGCTGGCTAGCCCCTCCCATGACTACATTCCATTTTTAGTGCTCTGGCTTGATGACAGCTAAAGTGAGTGTCTCCTTGATCTGGGAATCATTCACCAAGTTCAAAGTGTAGGCACACTCTATGGGTGAAGGCTATGTCTTTACATATAGCAGGTAGTTTTTGGCAGATAATATAAACTATCATGTGAACTCAAATATTAACAAACTCAGAAATTATCCATGCACTGGTCTGAAACAAGTGAATTTGCACCTGGTTAATTAATGTTGGATATTTACAGCTTGCAAAATGCCCAGTGCCTTGGGAATTTCATTAAACTTCAATAGACATACTTTCTCACACTTTCTCTCCAGTCCTTATATATGTGTCAGACAGCTGCACTTGAGGCTGTGAGCCTGTGTGTAACATATTTTCCAGCAATTCTATTTAGTATACAATATTTTGACAAAATTATCTGTAATGAACAAACCCATCAGTGAAATTAACTGCTTTCTTGTTAACGGTTCATGTCCTCAAACTTGGAAGGTCCTCCATAGTGTTAGTAACTGGGTAGAGGCTAGCTTGAAAAATGGTTAGTTTTCACTGGGATTTGTAGGGCCATGGCTTCTAGGCTATTGACAATGCAATATTCAAATCATTGCTTTTTGGAGACTTCAGTTCTCATATGCACACCGTACATTAAAGAAGAAAATATCAAGTGTTCATCAGGGAGCTTTTAACTGTTAAGAATGGTGGTTAAGCTTTATACTGGAAGCCTGACAATGGGGCACACAGAACTTAAAAAAAGGAACTTTAAAGCTGAAAGCAAAATTGAGTTAGAACCTAGGAGTATGTAATAAATGTAGCCTGCTAACCAGAATAGGTGGGATATTTGCATGAATACATTTTAAATTAAAATGTTTAAAAAAAGATGTTTTAGCCCCGATGAAAAACTAATACTGTCCTAGATTTGCTAATGATGCTTCAGAACGTGTACAGATGCCAGACATTCATGAGTGCGTGCTGAAACTGGGGCCAGATCCTCAGCTGGTGTGAATCGGCAGGGCTGCTTCTTCAGTGGAGCACCAGCTGAGGATCTAGCCTATGAGATCTGTAGGTTCTAGATCTATAGAATATATTCTGTGGCATATCTAGTGAACTTGGCAGAGCCAGTGGACTTCACAAAGGGTTTTTTTTTAACGGTTGATTGGACCTCACTATATCTATCTAATGCCTGATTAGCAGGGAGCATTCATTACATATCTCTGGAATTAACTCAGGTTTTGTTTTCATCAGTGATTTTTCTTTTAAGAAATCATGTGGCTTTGGTATTATTCCCTATTGCCCTTTGAATACCTGTGTCTCTTTTTGTCTTTTCTGTTTCTGTCTTTCTTTTTTGATGTCAGTAAGTAAGTAGAAGTAGCAGCTTCTGGGCTATATCTATATATATATATCTATATATCTGTATGTTAATGTTTATAGAATTGTAATAAAATTCTTTCACAAAATATTTTTATGACAGAATCCTTCTAATTAATTATAATCTCTCTGCTAAAGAAAGTCACATTCTTTGCCTTCCAGCTACAACAAATGTCTTTTAGACACCATAAATTAAATGAAAAATTACCACACAACAGGCCTGGCTAGGGAAGATCTCCTGGTTAATCACCCTTTGGGTGATATTTGCCTCTACAACTGTTGAACTTTTAAAAGCAAAATGGTG
The DNA here is from genome assembly GCF_002925995.2 of Terrapene triunguis. Taxonomy (NCBI): domain Eukaryota; kingdom Metazoa; phylum Chordata; order Testudines; family Emydidae; genus Terrapene; species Terrapene triunguis. The sequence goes on along the minus strand of NW_020664435.1, from coordinate 7,089,500 downwards.
TGAGTTCCTAGATTACTATTAAAGGCACTAGGTCACATTCATCCATGGTATTAAATGTGTGCAGCTGCATCCACTTATACCAGGGCTGCATTTGTCCCATGGTTGGCAAATACTAAGCCAAAAATATGCCTGGCTTTATATGCATGGGGGAAAGCTCTCACACTCACAGCGGTCAGAGAGCCTCCACATTACCCTACACAGTACTCAATAGGTCATCCATTGGGGTGCATTTGGGACAGTTGTAGGAAGGGGCCACTGTATCCAGTGGTCCCACACATACAGTACCTCCTGCAGTTATGGAAGGAAATTAGCTATGTTTAGTTCCCTGTACGAAGCCTATTTACTTATGCTTTGTGAGGAGATAAATGAATCTCACTGACTGAAAGATAGGGCCCAACAATGTTGCAGTTCTCACTTCGGCAAAACTCAAATGCAGATTCAGTGGAGGTTTTGCCTGAGAAGGGTCTGCAGATTATGGCCTGTAGAACCTAACCACTTTTCTATTCTTTCTGAAGCCAATGATGTCCATAACTTCAGTATTCGTGAATCTAAAATATTTGATGGGGTTTGCTGAAGGATTCCAACTAAGCAACCTAATGGAGAAGCTATTGAAAATGTATATTAATGAGAATATTAATGTGCCCTCTTCATACTGAAACCAGGTTTGAAAATGTTTATGTAGCCTAAGGCCTGAAAGATGATGTTAGTAAGAAAGAGGCAGATTGTTTAGCTGAGAGCAAAGTTAAAACATGTCATGTCTGTGTTTCTGTTCACTAGCTTTAACATTTTGTGCAGTCACTGTGCTATAGGACTCGTATTGTACCTCTATATGTGGATAATTTCTTATCCACAATCTCTCTATATGGAAGTATAACTGTACAGAAAACACAAGGTAGCTCTTCATTGCAGAGAAACTAATTAGGGTGCAGCTTATTACACACCTGAGATTTGAAATGACAAATGTTCAGATAAAAAGGTTCTTGATCAATAAAATGTGAAAGGACCTTTCAGTTTTAGTCCACTTGGATTTGGGTAATGTGACTATCCTTATTTCAGAGAGAGTGTAATCTTTTCCATCAGAGTACAGACTACTCTCTGTTTGGCATGAGGACTACACGTACTCTATCATGTGAAAAGGCAACTGTGAAATATGTTTATTTCTCTTTCTTGCAGGATTGAGGGGGAGGTTCACTTCACTATGGGCTATATCATAGCCTCATCTCCCAAGCAGCTGCATAGTGTGAATAGCAGGAGTAAGGAGACTCTACATCTCTTTTCTGCAGCCCATGTAAGAATGGAATCTTTGTGCTTGGGGCTGATAATGGAAGTGCACTCATAAAGAATATGGTGGGAAAGGAGCAGGCAGTAGCTGGAGCTGGGGCTTAACCTCCTCTGCCTCAGCCAATGTAGCTGTGGCTCTACATTATTCCTAGTGCATAACGGTGGCTCAATGCCCCAGTCTAGGCCTAGAGGTCATTCCATTATCAGCATGTTGCAGTAGGTTTCTTCAAAGCAGGGAGTGGGAGTTGTCCTGAACTTGTTTGCAGTGTTTTGTTCTGAAACTGCAGAACGTAGGATTTTGATCTTGGCCACCAGACATGTCAGTGCACAGCCAAGCCCTTAATTCTAATCCATAATTACTTGTTATATCGATTTCTTCAATAGTTCCATGCCCCTCCGATTAAAGCACATTTATCTTGCTCTGCAAGACCAATGCATTGGAGAAATAGATCTAGTTACTGTAAAAATATTTTTTGGAATAATTCTGGTTGGGTTTCTCCTTCCGTCAAGAGATGCTAACTGTAATATGTATCCCCCGAAATGAATAATTTCAACAGCTTGAAGTAAGGAGAATGAGTCCAAACTCTGGGAGCTTCTATTATAGTTTTTTTTTCAGTGCCAGAAGTGACATAAATTTATTTACACATACATACATTTACACGGAAATAAATGGATGAATAGATAGTGTAGATAGAATGAAAGAACGCTGCTCTTTTAAATTGAAGTGCTTTTCACTGACGTTAATTTAGATGTAGTATTAGCAAGGCTCTTAAAGGTCAGGTTTCCCCTGGAGCGTTAGTTTACCCAGGACATTTTTACAGATGATGCGCTAAAGATGTAATGCATCTAATAACTACATTTTGGCTTCATCTACTTGATTCATCAAATACCTTTCTTCTCAAAACTGAGCATTCTATGACATGTCATACGTGAGATGCGGGAAGACAGCCTGTTAATACTATGTCAACTAGAACTGATATTTTGTTAGAAGTGTGTTTAAAAGGGCGGAGGAAAAAAAGCTACAGGTCATTTATTGTATACGAGTAGACTACTGCTTCTGAAAATAGGAGAGAGACAAGGTAGGTAAGGTAATATCTTTTATTGGTCCTACCTCCCTTGTTTCTCACATATCCTGGGACCAACACAGCTACAACTCTGAAAATAGGGTCAATCCATTGCTTGATGAAAGGGGAAATGGTTATGAATGGCAGTTCTCTCTGTGTGGAAAGTGGCAGTCTCAGGATGCCTGGTGCTTAGTGTTTTTAGTGGATGAACAGCATGAATACTACAGGCACAGATGGGTTGCAAACTGATCACATTGTGCACAAAAGCATACCATATACAGCCAAATTATATTTTCTGGATTCATGCAAAGTCATAGGTGGTTAAGTGCATTGTTATCACAAAGAGAGAGCATAATTCCTGCAATTATCCTCTGGCCTCCTGTTAACAAGGATCCTTAACATGTTTTGCTGGCTTTTATGGGCTGAATGTGACTACAGTAGTTGACTGGAAACCAGAAAGGGTCCATTCCTATGATTAGTAGGATTGTTTTCCTCATAAGAAATGGTTTGTTTTCCCTATTTTACATGAACCTGACTATGTTGTAACACCACTCTGGGCTCTAAGCTATTCCTGTTCGAACATATTCTACCCTTCTCAATGGGAATTTTACTTAAAGATCCAGAGTAGAATATTCATTCTCAGTAATGAATCAGGATCTGAATTCTTGGTCAAATTGCAGCAGCATGGGCCCAAAGACAGGGCACTGGACGGGGAGTCAGGAAACCTGGGTTCTCCTTTCTGCCATTGTCTCACTGTGTGACCTTGGGCATATTGCTTACCCTCTTTGTAGCTCAGTTTTCCATCTGTAGAATAGGCTTAATGACACTTACCAACCTTTTGTAAGTCCCCTCAGATCTTTGGATAAAAGTTCTATAGAAGTGCTAAGTATTTATCAGTTTTGTGCTTTTTGTGGGGCAAATCCTATCCAGTGCTGTAACCTCTGCTGGAACGTGAGGCCTGAAAGGCAGTAGAATGGGTGTGAATCCACTGGATTGGGAGTGGAATATTCTCTGTATTCCTTTTTCCTTAGCATGGGTTATGGGTACCTGACAAAAGGGATCTGCATCCTCTTCTGAGTTGTGAACAGTTCTTGGTGAGGTACTACAGGAGAACCTCAGTTACGAACACCAGAGTTACGAACACACCTCATTTGGAACTGGCAGTACGCAACCAGGCAGCAGCAGAGACGGGGTGGGGAGAGGGGGAGGCAAACACAGTACAGTGTTAAATGCAAACTACTAAAACAATAAACTTCTGCGTAGTAAAATTTCAAAGCTGTATTAAGTCAATGTTCAGTTGTAAACTTTTGAAAGAACAACCCATAACGTTTTGTTCAGTTATGAACGTTTCAGAGTTACAAACAACTTCCATTCCCAAGGTGTTTGTAACTCTGAGGTTCTACTGTATCATTGATTCCATCAGTGGGTTTTTGGCAGGTCAACTTGGTTGCTCTGTCAGCACTGATCCCACTGGCTAACTCCCCTCCCCACATGCCCTATATAGAGATGTAAGTTCAGAGACTGTTGCATTTCTGAGGCTACGTCTACTCTACAGCCAGGATCGATGATCTGAGATCGATCCACCGGTGGTCGATTTAGTGGGTCTAGTGAAGACCCGCCAAATTGACAGCAGATCGCTCTCCAGTCGACCCCTGTACTCTACCCCCAACGAGAAGTCCCGTCGACCTCCCCGTGGTGTAGACCCCGTGGTAACTCGACCTAAGGTACATCGACTCCAGCTACGTAGTATAGGTCGATTTACCCCGGTAGTGTAGACATAGCCTACGCCTGTGGAGTAACATGGGATTAGGATTTTGTGCTCTGAAAAGCACCCCTGCACCAACCCCATTTATTCAAGTATGGTGTAGTGAAGAGGATTTGACTGTGTGTCCTTTGTCCAAACTTCATTCTTAGAAAACAGAGGCAAAATACAAACTTGCCTTTATGTTTATTCCTGCAGTTGCCTCTTGTGTGTATGACCATAAAACAACATCATGCTTGAAGATCTTTAAGCAGTTCTGCTCCTGCAGCCTAGGGGCTGTTAGTATAGAAACTGTTTCAGAATTTAAAGAGGTTTGAACTTACGATTGATTTTAAAAGTGATCCTCATTTAAACATCGAAAGGGAATAAATAGTGTCTTCAGATATTGAACTAGTTTTAAAGTTAAATGACTTGAACAGTGAACAGTCTCATGGGAAACTATATTCTCATTTCAACCCCTAAATTCTCATGCACATTTTAGTGTACCTCATTTGAGCAGTGTGCTTCAGTGTTTCCTTAGACTGCGCTGAGCAGAGAGAGTAGAGATTTCTGTACCTGTACTGTAGTCTGATGATTTCTATTAGCTGATTTAAAAAAAGAAATGCATTGAAAATATTGAATCCAATCTAATATTTTTTTCAGGCTAATGGAAGTTCTGCAGAAAGATATAAGAAAAGAATTAGCGTAGCTGTCTTAAGAGGGAGGGGGAGATTTAAAAAAAAATTAGCATAGAGATATAGTAAATGAAGTATGGGATGAAGAGAGAGCACTATGTAATTGGTGAAGACTGATCTGTGGGACTTGGTGGTTTTCTTTATTTGGCTTATATGCCTCAAAAGTTGACTATTTGTGTAATTCATGTAACATACACAGTGTCCGATATTAGTAAATGCTGTTTAGCCTGTGCACTTGGGTTTGTCCTGCTCTTCTAGCTCAGTCCTCTCCATTGGCTATATATCATTTAATGAAAGTCTTACATTGGAAGCACCAAGAGCTACATTTGAGGACTAGATAAAGTATAAAATGAGTAATGTGTGTGCTCCTGTCTTACTGATCTTAACATTAACATTCTTTATATGGCTTATCTTCAAGCTTGCTTTTCACTTTACTGACACTTGAGGGCATAATTACTTTAATTGAATTGATAGCCACTTGAGCATATTCTCTGTATTCCTTTTTCCTTAACATGGGCCCAGAATAATGGATCAACATGACATTGCTGTTACTCTAAGCTTGACCCAGTCCACTTGGCGTTTGGCTTAGGTAAGGAGTAGGAGAAACTGTAGATAACTTGCCAGCAACTTAAAAAAGTATGGATTGATGAATGGACTATGAGGTGGATAGAAAGCTGGCTAGATTGTCGGGCTCAACGGGTAATGATCAACGGCTTGATGTCTAGTTGGCAGCTGGTATCAAGCGGAGTGCCCCAAGGGTCGGTCTTGGGGCCGGTTTTGTTCAACATCTTTATTAATGATCTGGATGATGGGATTAATTGCACCCTCAGCAAGTTTGCAGATGACACTAAGCCTGGGGGAGAGGTAAATATGCTGGAGGGTAGGGATAGGGTCCAGAGTGACCTAGACAAATTGGAGGATTGGGCCAAAAGAAATCTGATGAGGCTGAACAAGGACAAGTACAGAGTCCTGCACTTAGGAAGAAAGAATCCCATGCACAGCTACAGGCTGGGGACCGACTAGCTAAGCGGCAGTTCTGCAGAAAAGGACCTGAGGGTTACAGTGGACGAGAAGCTGGATATGAGTCAGCAGTGTGCCCTCGTTGCCAAGAAGGCCAACGGCATATTGGGATGTATTAGTAGGAGCATTGCCAGCAGATTGAAAGAAGTGATTATTCCCCTTATTCGACACTGGTGAGGCCACACCTGGAGTATTGCATCCAGTTTTGGTCCCCCCACTACAGAAGGGATGTGGACAAATTGGAGAGAGTCCAGCGGAGGGCAATGAAAATGATTAGGGGGCTGGGGCACATGACTTACGAGGAGAGGCTGAGGGAACTGGGGTTATTTAGTCTGCAGAAGAGAAGAGTGAGGAGGGATTTGATAGCAGTCCTCAACTACCTGAAGAGGGTTCCAAAGAGGATGGAGCTCGGCTGTTCTCAGGGATGGCAAATGACAGAACAAGGAGCCATGGTCTCAAGTTGCAGAGGGCTAGGTTGGATATTAGGAAACACTATTTCACTAGAAGGGTGGTGAAGCACTGGAATGGGTTACCTAGGGAGATGGTGGAATCTCCATCCTTAGAGGTTTTTAAGGCCTGACTTGACAAAGCCTTGGCTGGGATGATTTAGTTGGTGTTGGTCCTGCTTTGAGCAGGGGATTGGACTAGATGACCTCCTGAGGTCTCTTCCAACCCTAATATTCTATGATTCTGTGATGTCCCAACGCTGGTATTTCTGTTCCAATAGTGCTTATGAAGCAAGGGTTTTCAGCAAACTTTCCTGTAGTGAAAAATGTTTGTGGTGAAGCCACTATTATTACTGGAATGTAACATTAGGACTACTGTTGCAAGAGTTGAAGCTAAACTGTACATGCAGTATTAGGTGGTAGTCTGGACTACTTCATCTCTGTTATTTGCTTCCATTTCTTGAACACACAATGGAGTGAGTTTTCAGGGAAATTTACTCTGTTGCCTCTAGTTTAAGTCTGAAACAGTCACTTAAAACATATTAACATTCCCTCAAGAAAAAGATTGTGACTTTTTGGGGCCCTGTGACATTTTTTCAAGGTCACTGGGTCACTGATTTGCAATGTTTGTTTCGAGGTTAGTGGATAACTAGTTGACGCAATCAAAAAACAAACAAACCCCATGACCTTAGTGCACACAGACAGGTCACTGGCTTTTGAATGTTACCATCATATATAAACTAGTAGGGAATTGATGGAGCCTTTCTCTGCAGAGTCATAATTTAATTCAGACAGACTTGGGAAATTATGATAGATATGGAAATTTGATTCATAGATTCTAGGACTGGAAGGGACCTCGAGAGGTCATCGAGTCCAGTCCCCTGCCCGCATGGCAGGACCAAATACTGTCTAGACCATCCCTGATAGACATTTATCTAACCTACTCTTAAATATCTCCAGAGATGGAGATTCCACAACCTCCCTAGGCAATTTATTCCAGTGTTTAACCACCCTGACAGTTAGGAACTTTTTCCTAATGTCCAACCTAGACCTCCCTTGCTGCAGTTTAAGCCCATTGCTTCTTGTTCTATCCTTAGAGGCTAAGGTGAACAAGTTTATGAACAAGTTCATAAGGTCCCTCCTCCTTATGACACCCTTTTAGATACCTGAAAACTGCTATCATGTCCCCGCTCAGTCTTCTCTTTTCCAAACTAAACAAACCCAATTCTTTTAGCCTTCCTTCATAGGTCATGTTCTCAAGACCTTTAATCATTCTTGTTGCTCTTCTCTGGACCCTTTCCAATTTCTCCACATCTTTCTTGAAATGCGGTGTCCAGAACTGGACGCAATACTCCAGCTGAGGCCTAACCAGCGCAGAGTAGAGCGGAAGAATGACTTCTCGTGTCTTGCTCACAACACACCTGTTAATACATCTCAGAATCATGTTTGCTTTTTTTGCAACAGCATCACACTGTTGACTCATATTTAGCTTGTGGTCCACTATAACCCCTAGATCCCTTTCTGCTGTACTCCTTCCTAGACAGTCTCTTCCCATTCTGTACGTGTGAAACTGATTTTTTCTTCCTAAGTGGAGCACTTTGCATTTGTCTTTGTTAAACTTCATCCTGTTTAACTCAGACCATTTCTCCAATTTGTCCAGATCATTTTGAATTATGACCCTGTCCTCCAAAGCAGTTGCAATCCCTCCCAGTTTGGTATCATCCACAAACTTAATAAGCGTACTTTCTATGCCAATATCTAAGTCGTTAATGAAGATATTGAACAGAGCCGGTCCCAAAACAGACCCCTGCGGAACCCCACTCATTATGCCTTTCCAGCAGGATTGGGAACCATTAATAACAACTCTCTGAGTTCGGTTATCCAGCCAGTTATGCACCCACCTTATAGTAGCCCCATCTAAATTGTATTTGCCTAGTTTATCGATAAGAATATCATGCAAGACCGTATCAAATGCCTTACTAAAGTCTAGGTATACCACATCCACAGCTTTTCCCTTATCCACAAGACTCGTTATCCTATTGAAGAAAGCTATCAGATTGGTTTGACATGATTTGTTCTTTACAAATCCATGCTGGCTGTTCCCTATCACCTTACCACCTTCCAAGTGTTTGCAAATGATTTCCTTAATTACTTGCTCCATTATCTTCCCTGGTACAGAAGTTAAACTAACTGGTCTGTAGTTTCCTGGGTTGTTTTCATTTCCCTTTTTATAGATGGGCACTATATTTGCCCTTTTCCAGTCTTCTAGAATCTCTCCCGTCTCCCATGATTTTCCAAAGATAATAGCTAGAGGCTCAGATACCTCCTCTATTAGCTCCTTGAGTATTCTAGGATGCATTTCATCAGGCCCTGGTGACTTGCAGGCATCTAACTTTTCTTAGTGATTTTTAACTTGTTCTTTTTTTATTTTATCTGCTAAACCTACCCCCTTCCCATTAGCATTCACTAGGTTAGGCATTCCTTCAGACTTCTCGGTGAAGACCGAAACAAAGAAGTCATTAAGCATCTCTGCCATTTCCAAGTTTCCTGTTACTGTTTCTCCCTCTTCACTAAGCAGTGGGCCTACCCTGTCTTTGGTCTTCCTCTTGCTTCTAATGTATTGATAAAAAGTCTTCTTGTTCCCCTTTATTCCCTTAGCTAGTTTGAGCTCATTTTGTGCCTTTGCCTTTCTAATCTTGCCCCTGCATTCCTGTGTTGTTTGCCTATATTCATCCTTTGTAATCTGTCCTAGTTTCCATTTTTTATATGACTCCTTTTTATTTTTTAGATCATGCAAGATCTCGTGGTTAAGCCAAGGTGGTCTTTTGCCACATTTTCTATCCTTCCTAACCAGCGGAATAGCTTGCTTTTGGGCCCTTAATAGTGTCCCTTTGAAAAACGGCCAACTGTCCTCAGTTGTTTTTCCCCTCAGTCTTGATTCCCATGGGACCTTACCTATCAGCTCTCTGAGCTTACCAAAATCCGCCTTCCTGAAATCCATTGTCTCTATTTTGCTGTTCTCCCTTCTACCCTTCCTTAGAATTGCAAACTCTATGATTTCATGATCACTTTCACCCAAGCTGCCTTCTACTTTCAAATTCTCAATGAGTTCCTCCCTATTTGTTAAAATCAAGTCTAGAACAGCTTCCCCCCTAGTAGCTTTTTCAGCCTTCTGAAATAAAAAGTTGTCTGCAATGCAGTCCAAGAATTTGTTGGATAGTCTGTGCCCTGCTGTGTTATTTTCCCAACATATATTTGGATAGTTGAAGTCCCCCATCACCACCAAATCTTGGGCTTTGGATGATTTTGTTAGTTGTTTAAAAAAAGCCTCATCCACCTCTTAGTCCAAAATAATTGACTTTTTTTTCATAAAAGCAGTAACTTCAGAAAACTATTAGAGGGAACAGCCAAACAGCTTTTGTGGTTGAAGGTATACAGATTGTATCAAGTGACAATCACTTGTGAATTATTGCATATTTTCCTGTCTGTTAGCCAAATCCTCTCTTTCTGGTGTAAAATCAGTAAATGGGCTTTTTGCAGGAAGGTTGCACACAAGTCTGGAGAAAAGGGGACTGAACTCTGCCCTTTGCTGATATTGCAGCCTCGTGGCAGCTGAGGGGGCTGCTGGCAAATGAATCTACAAGTATGTGCTATGCACTAGCACTTCTTCTGGCCCACCTGTAGCCTCTCTCAAAAACTCCTGTACAATTGGAATGATTTAGCACTGTGAGTTCTTACAGGTTGTTGATCCCCCGGACGGTTCTGTAGATCCTGCTTCTCCAGTGCTGAGAAGAATTGTGCCATTTCTTTTGTAATCAGGCATTGCACAGCCCTCATTTTGGCTAAAGGATGTGATCCTATGAGCACTGCCGCTACTATTAGTGTTAGTGACAATAAACTGCAGAAATAGAGGGCGGAGACTTACATCAACAACACTGCAGCTAGTCTTTTCCAACAAATTTACAGGACATGAGTGTGACATTCCATGGATGCAGAGAGCACTGTATTTGTTACTGGTTTTTTTTCTTCTTTTACTGGGTTGGTCTTTAGAAATACTCACTTTATTTTTAGGTATACTGACCTAAGAGAGTATTGAGCACATAATCCTATAGATCATGGACACTGAGGTGCACCATACAAGGCTGGATCCTCAGCTGCTGTAAATCAGCATAGCTCTGTAGGCTTCACTGGAGTTCTGCTGATTGATATCAGCTGAAGAATTGGCCTGAAGTGTTACTTTACCAGTCAGAATATCTAGGGTAGATAAAAATGATAGTGAGAGAGACTTTGTTCCTAGCAAGCTCAGGAATGGATAAGGAGTAGCTTGAAATTCTAGAGAGAATACAATTGAGGACATTTTAAGGAAAGGTCAGCACAGCTTTGCCAAAATGGAACATCAGGTGTGTTGAGTGCAGTCTCTAAGTAAGGCCTGAGGGCCCTGGTAAATCACACATGACCATGTTGCATGTCACTGAGTCTTGGAGCTCAGTTCAGGCCCAGGGGCTATTTGGAAAGATGGATCAGTTTGTGATAACCGAACAACAGTGACATGTTGTTCTAATGAAGTCTATGAAAGAAAATGCAGAAATATGATAAATATGATGTATGGATCTTGTAACCTTAATTTAACCTTAGTGAAGTTTTTTTTTGTGTGGGAATATATATCGTATTGTACAGCTGAGTGTAATCCATTGAATGGTTTATGGATATGCTCCTCCAGGGGGTGTTAAACAGTCACTACTGAGTGCTAGATTTTGCATTTGGATCTCTGATTTAACTGAAAAAGGTGCAAAAACTGATTCATCCAGCCAGTGCTCTATTGGTTATACATCTGAGGCTCAGGATCTTCATTTGTTACTTTAATATTATTGTAAATGTTGTAGATATGTCGCTTGTTGTTGTTTTTTTTAAATGTAAAGGTCTCCATTTCAAATACGCAATGAAAAATCTAAAGAAACAAAACAAAAAATTACAAGGTTCTGATAGAAATTATGATTATACTAGTGGCTGCAGAACTGCCTGTTTGAAACAGTAGCCTATGAAGAATTTATGTAGTTTGCAAAATCCACTTACTTTTGCTCTCATTTTCCCTCTTTTTGGGGGAACCAGCCACTTCAAATGCAGGAGCTATGCATATCTGGAGATATGGTGCTTTTTGTTGACTGCTGGAATGGGATGGATTAATAGTTTAATTTGATTAATAGTTTAATTTCTCACAGCCTCTTTTATGCTTTAGGAGATTCACAACAGAAGGCAGAATAGACCCCTAGTGTCTAATGATGGCCAGTGGTGATTATCATCATTGTCCAAATTCTGAGGTTTTATAGTGCCCACAAGAGTGCTAGGTGCTTCACAGAAAGTGTGTAAATGATAGGTCCCTGAATCAAAGAGTTTACAGTCGAAGTGGTAGGATTGACAAACTGAGAAAAGAAAGAACATTGAGGAGGAACATGGGTGGTGGATAAAGGATAATGCCGTTACTCACTTCACACATATATACATCTTAGAGGGTAAAATGTGGTGTGTATGAAATACTCACTTTTTTGTGTGTACTGCAGAGTGATTGGAATGAGGGAAAGACTTGACAAATAGATTTTGGCAGTCCAAAAATAAAAAGTGTTCTGTAGTAAACATGGAGATGTCTGAGAGAAATAGATTAAAAGGAGTACCAAGGTTGGCATCATTGGCAAAGTGGAAAAGGCAAGGGAAATGTAAAAGGAGACCGGGTCAGAAACGTATACTGGAACTACTATAGTGTGGCACTTGCTTCTCTGCATTGCCTTAGGCAGCTCCCTTAGCTTTCACTGGAAGATTTAATTATTGCTGTATTGGCTCAGCATGATGCACCCTAAAAAATCCCATTGTCTGATATAAACCCTGAATAAAGCAAGGTAGAATGTAATCCATAACAGGTGCAGAGAAGAGCTACTAGGATGATCAGGGGAATGGAAACCTACCTTATAAAATAGAGTCAAAGAGCTTGGCTTATTTAGCTTAACCAAAAAATAAACTGAGGGGAGGTATGATTGTTCTATATAAATACATCAGAGGGATACCAGGCAGGGAGAAGAGTTATTTAAATTAAGCCCCAATGCTGACACAAGAACAAATGGATATAAATTGATCATCAACAAGTTTAGGCTTGAAATTAGATGAAGATTTCTAACCGTCAGAGGAGTGAAGCTCTGGAACAGCCTTCCAGGGGAGCAGAGGGGGCAAAAAACCTAACTGGCTTCATGACTGATCTTGATAAATTTATGGAGGGGATGGTATGATGACACTGCCTACAATGGCATGTAGCTGATCTGTGACTGCTAGCATCAAATATCTCCAATGGCTGGTGATGGGACACTAGATTGGGAGGGCTCTGAGTTACTACAGAGAATTCTTTCTCATGTGTCTGGCATGTGGTTCTTGCCCATGTAGACACGATAAATCAATCCCAGATAGATCGATCACTACCCACCAATCCGGTGGGTAGTGTAGACGTACCCTAAGTCATGATTTCTGTTCTTCAGTAATGTAGCCAAAGGTTGTGGGTCTGTCACAGGAGTGGATGGGTGAGGTTCTATGGCTTGCAATGTACAGGAGGTCAGACTAAGTGATCATGATGGTCCCTTCTGGTCTTAACGTCTGTGAGTCTAATTATGAGATTCCATGGTCTTCTGGATTTGTATCTAAAACATAACATTACTCAAACATATTTTTCTTTTTTCTTTTTACCAGTTTTTTAAAATAAAAGCAAAGAAAGAAGAAAATAGTTTGAATGGAAGTGTCCAAGATTCCTTTGTTGTGTGAATCATTGAATCATTCAAAGTGGGTAATCACTGATTCAGGTATGTTATAGTTGATCATATCAATTTGTATTATTGGGGATCATTAACACATGTATAATTGACAGTGTAAATCACGATGGCTGTATGTGTGAGATGCTTATTTATAAGAAAGGATTAAGCACTGTTTGGATAATGCAGCTGAGAGCTCCGCGCTGAGCCAACAGCCCAGGCTCTCGGCATTGGGCAGCTGGGCTCCCAGCTGGGAGCTCTGTGCCGAGCTTTCAGCCCCCCACACTATCCCACTTAAATTGGTGCAAGCACTTCTTGGTGAGGGTGTGCACCATCGGCAGAAGGAGCGTAGTATGGACATGAAAAATGCAGTAATTAGTGCAGTGGCTGTATGTCGACCTAACATAGGTTAACTTAATTGTGTAGTGTAGACAAGACCTTAGTGTTAAGGCTCCACCTAGCAGGAAGCAAAAGCCTTGTAAGGAATTGTCCTGCCCTTGGGAAGGGCAAAGAATAGTGGAAGAAAAGGAAAAACTGGAGGAGGGGATGAAAAAGTAGAGGAAAGGAAAATATAAAGGACAAGGAAGTTGAAGAATAACAGTACTTGCAGGGTCATTACTTATGTCTTTCCTAAACATTTAAAACCCTTCAAACTACCTGCAAAAGGTGAGAAAATTCCCCACCTCCCTATACAGACAAAATCCCAAAATTAAAACTCTGAACATTTCTACAGAAATCAAACTATAAATGCAGATTTCTAGAAAAAATGTTTCATAATGAAACCTAGGAAACCAACCAGAAAATTCTGTGCATAATATACATAAATTATGTACTTTTCTGAAATTGTGTGGAATAATACCTTAGGTCATCGTTTCATCTGAATGTTGGTTATATAATTTTCCCAGGTGAGAAACACTTTGACTATTTTGCATGCAAAACAATTGATTAGGATATAGTTTCCTCACAGTATTTTTTTGTAGTGAGAAAAGATGCTTTTTCCCATACTTTGGAAGCTTCTTGAATAGTGGTATTATTACAGAGAGAATGTGTCGCTTCATTGTACTGTAGTTCATTTAGTCCCAGGTGTACTATGTGTGTGTTCGGTCTAAGAGAGGGCATGGGAGTCTTGCCAAGTGCTTCAGTTTTTCTTGGCTCCCTGCCTAAGTGCTACATTTTTCTAACTTGTGAAATTAATTTCAACTTGTAACCTGTGGCACTTTCAAGGTCATAATTGGAAGGTGTCAGGTGTGCTTTAAGAATTGCTCAACAAGTACAGGGTCTATTAAAAAAGTTTCTTTTTAAATAATTGCTGGCTTACAAATAGCTCAAAAGCAAACTAGCATGAACTCTTCAACACCTCTCCAAATTCAACAAAACTGACATTTATAGCTTTATTGTAGCAGAGACATGGCATTTGGATTCAGATTGTTTGGACTGCAGAGCGTCAGTATAAATAGCTATGATTGACTTTTGTATGGAGCACATCTGGAAGCAATTTATGGCATTCCAGCTAGATTAAAGCATGTTTTAAAGGAATTTCACCAGCTCTTTTTTTTCTGGCTATGGTGAATAAAGTTTCAAAGAAGGTTTAGCTGCTGTTCCTGTTAATGTGGACTGTAGTGAAGTCAAACTAAGGGCAAATGGAACCCCCCCCCCCACACACACACACACACAGAGTTAGTGTATTTTTTTCCAAAATAGGAAAACATTGAAGTGAGTAGTATTGGATCATTTTCTTCTTACTGGAAAGTAAGATGAAAGCATCTGACACCAGGATACTGTTATACACTGAAAATAAGTAAACTAAACCTTGATTAATGGGCTGGAGGAATTGACTTACGAGGAAAGATATTTATAAAAACCTAAATATTGGCTAATGACGACTAATTGTTTACCTATATTTGAATGATGTAAATACCAAAAAGGGAGAGGAATTGTTTAGTGTATTCCAATGAGGCATAATTAGTATAATATGAAAAAAATATACTAAAGAAATTTAAGCTGAATATGAAGGAAAGTTTCTTAATGGCTTAATCTATTGCACTTTGTCACACAAGGGAACTGGGAAAAGCCTCATTTATTGAGTCACTGAAAACCGTACTAAATGCTGTAGGATACAATAGATTATCAGGAAAGTCTGGCAACAAAATAGGCCAGTTAACCTCATAAATCTTTTCCAGTTCTGATTTCTGTAAAAATGTATTTAAAAATGTAACTTGCATGTTTTGTTAAAATATTTTTCTTAACTGATGAGCTGTAAATTGCACCACCAAAAATTGCTAAAATGTATAACATAGCACGCAAGATTCAGCTGAGGAAAATTAGCTGTCCGTTGAATTCTAATTCACAGGGATTTTTTCCCCCTATGTTGCATGTGCACATTGAAACTGTTGGCCTACGTTTGCTTGAGTGTTCGATTAACACAGTGATTGTGGCAGATTGGTTTTTGCTCTGTCACATTTAATATAAAACATAATTAATGTCACATGAGAAGTCTAAGAATTATGAGTCCCATCTCTTCAAATATTATAAGCAAAGGAGACCTGAGCTGTCTGTAAGGTTAACACCATTGGTGAAGAACTGCACAGGATGGGGGATTGTAAATGTGAGCTGAAAGTACTCCATTCTTTGGAGCTACCTTCAAAGGTTATATGATTCAATGGCAGGAGCAAGAAAACAGAAACTGAACCCGCTTAGCCATATTGAATATAATCCTGAATGAATTTGGGAAAAGATTCTGGGGGAACACACTTTGTGGTGGGAGGGGCCTGGTCTGAGAATTAAGGCAGTGAAGTCAAAGGCACCTGAATGGCAAAGGAAGGTGGAATGTTGCTTTGACACACTGGATCAGCTGGGAGACCAGGTGAAAGTACGCTGTAGTTGTTTCCGTTTTTAAAAAAATCACTGTAACTATAATTTAGGGCATGTCTACCTATGGACATTCAGGAAAGTTAACAAATCTACTGAAAGTGTGAAGTCAATGTTTAGAAATTCAAGTTTGTTATACCCTCATGTAGATGCTCAGGAGTAATATGGCCTTAATTCTCTGTAATTTAAGCCTCCTTCAAGGATTCTGGATGATCAGATTCAGAACATTCCTTTTTTGGTCTTTAAATCTATGAACATCCTTACGTGGTCAATTTCATACTACAAATGGATGCAACAATGTGCCATTCACAGAGACTATATCCAGAATTCTGCTGCACAGTTGCACAGAATGAGAGCATCCGTATGGAGTTTTAACTCACTTTAATTTATATGCATTGATTTCACACCTTTAGTTGATTTGCCATAAGTTTCTTGAGTGTCCCCATGTAGACATGACCTTAATGTACTGCACCTATTTGTCTTACTATATGTTATACAGACAGTTTCTCTTGTTTTGATCTGGTTTAATAATCTTGTTTCTGATTAGATTACTTGAGACTTAAACTGCTATTTGGGAATTTCATGCAGACTGTTCAGAGAGGTGAAACAACCTACAACCTCTAAGAAGAGGTAGTGAAAGAAGGATTCCTAGAGCCTAACCTGCTTTGGATTTTCACTCAAAAGGGCATAGACTATGGAGTCCTCTCCTGCAAGGTAGGCTGTAGTCTGATAGATGCACAAAAAATGTCTGATTACATGGACAAGAGCTAAATAAGGAAACACTTACATTGTTTTGAGATTGGATCTTGTCTGTCCCACTGTTATGCATCTAGTTAATTATGTCTGCCTTGTCTGGGGCCCTGTGTATTTTCTGATTCTGCAGCTTGTAGAATTTGCTATGGAATCCCACATTTTTCCATAGAATTGTGCTTCAGACTCTAAGGTTTATTTATTTTTTATAAATCTTTCTAGCTTCTGTATTTATGAAGATAACCATAAAACTGTAAACTAAATGTAAACAAATGCAGTATTGTGTTACTGAAACTTCAGACAGTTGGAAACTATAGTTGTGAGAGATTAAAACTGCCCCAATCATCTAAGCGTTAGATCTGAAGCCTTTGGATGAAAATTCATATGGCAATATTGTTAATTATTTCATTGCTGATCATGTTAGTAGACATAACACCAATAATAAATGGTCTCACTTGCTAACACATAAGCTGTGATCTTCAAACTACAGTATTCTGTTGAAGCACAAGAAGAAAATAGACTGCAGCTCACTCTATCTGAATTGTGTTGACTCTGCAGTGCTCATAGTAGTAAAAAGCAGTAAAACTTTTTTCGCTAAATTTTATCTGAAGATCTTGGTCCTGAGACTGGCAGTGTTACAGAGACAATGGGAATTTTTTTAAAGAGAGCCTAGGTGACTTAGGAGTTAAGTTCCTCTAACTTTCAATGGGACGTAGGCTCTAAGTCACATAGGTGCTTTTGAAAATGGGACTTAATGTGCTTGCTTTGACTGTGGGAAAAAAAGATGGATTTGGGTGAGAGAGGGAGACTGGGTCAGATTTTGAAAGATATTTAGGTGCTTAAAGGTACAGGTGGGCGCCTAGGATGATTTTTAAAAATGCCTACTCAGGTAAGTGCCTTACTCCCATTGAATTGATTTCAGTATGAGTTAGGTCTCTAACCTGCTTAGGCACCTTTGAAAATCTCATTAGGCACCGGAGTCTCTAGATGCCTAAATACCTTTGAAGATCTAGCTACTATTCCTTAAATAATTCGTGTACTGTCCTCTGCTGATGAAATAAGGTAGGGAACTGCATCTTGTTCTTCTGGCCAATTTAAGTTACTAATCATGTGCTACCGTGGGATGTGGCACTGGCTTTTCATTGTCACATGAGGAACAATGTTGGAATATGTGCATTGATTACATCATATTCCACCCTTGATATTTACACTGGACTTTCATGGATGGCAACAGTATTTGCGTTTATAGAACAATGGTAGGCTATCACCCTGAAAGTATGAGCAGTGAATTTGTTCACGAAAACGTGATTACCACAGGGCATCTCCATTTTAAATGGTATGATGTTCTAGCAAATAAACCCAGAAAACCAAGGGCCCAATCTGCTAATGCTTAGGGTGAAATCTTACCTCTATTGACATCAATGGCAAAACTCCCATTCACCTGAATGTTGTCAGGATTTCACCTCTACCTCTAGTAGTAGTGTTTGTTGCCAGCCGTAGTCCCATTAAACCCAGTGGGACTCACCATAGTAGTAAGCACTACAGCTAGTATTGTTTCCAGGGTTAGGCCCTAAAAGAATAACACACAACACACGACTGTAATTGATTTATGTTGCCTGGTTATTTCATTACTTTTTTCTTGACAAGTTCATTGAAAGGTAATTTTCTGAGAGGTGATAATATCCACAGAATAAAATATGTTGGACTGAACAAGTTCAGAATCCTAAATCACGAACAGTACTGCTGCAATGAGACCTGGTTCAGCTTTTCATTAGGGACTGTATTCTGTCATTATATGACATCATTACTTATGCTGATTGAGGCAGGGGAAACTTTAATGACCACTACAGTAGGCATTGGGAGCATATTTTAACTTATGGATGTAAAATACAAAAATAATTGCTAGTACCGTATTACCAGGATTAATAGAGGCACTGTAGATGTTTTTTTTTTATTACTCCTGTACATAGATCTCAGGAATTATTCTTGGCAGGCATAGCATTGGTAACGTTATTTTCCTATTTTTTGGTTGAAAAGTTTTGACAAGATATTATTTAATATTATTTGTAACACTTTTCTTCTTTAATATTAAATTCATAATCTATCTTTGTAATATAATTATTTAGCAGTTCCATAAAAAGGATATCTGGTCATCTCTTAACAGGCTCATTTAGTCAGATGTATAAAATTTGCATTCTTGCACAAGTACCTAATTTATAAATAGCAATAAACATGCCAGGCAACATGCCAGGTACACTTCAGAGGCTTGTAATCTGGTAATAGTTAGAGTAGACAAAGGTTGTGAAAATTCCATGCTTTTTTAATAATTAAAATATTGCGGTGTTTTTTTGCCTGATCCAAAACCAGTTGGAAGTGAATGGGAGGCTCTTCTCTGTCTTCAGTGGACTTTGAATCTGGCCCTTTATAATTGGTCCCCAGGACAACTTCTTTGAGTATCTCACAATTATCCCTTATTCTATTGATTTTTTTTTTTAATGGCCACGTTCATTGGGGTTGAATTTAGCCCATTGCATGTATGTTTTATAGATAAATTAACAGAAAATATTGTTTTAGTATGTTTTACTGATGCACTATCATATGCAAATGTAAATGATGCCTGTTCCCTTAAAGAAAGTATAATGTAAATTAGAGGCGACATTTTACAAGGGAGTAGTTGAGGGAGCATGTGGGAGTTTGCTTAGTAACAGCCAGATTATATTTTAATATTTTAGAGAGGTTATTTAAATGGCAGGCAAGAATCTTTATAAATAAATGAGACATTAGACTTATAACAAAGCAGTATAAATTATAATGATGATCATGATTACCCTTTACACTGACAGGCATATGTAATGTTTTATTTGTGTTTGAACTGAAGGAGTTTGATGATGTATTTTAGAAACAGGTAATGAAGAATTAATTGTTTCTTTATTAATATTAGTGAAGTTTAATGTTAATATATTCTCTAGCTCTTAGTGTGGATGTGTGGGTGACATTGTTCAGAAGTACTTTTCAATTATTTTAACAGGAACCATATGTACAAAGGGTAGTTGAAGTGCAAGATATCAAGTCAAAGTAATTGATGCTATGCAGACCTTATAGACTTTTCCATTTCTTTTTTAATTAAAGTTTCAGTCCAATGAAATCCTTTAAAGTAAATTAAAATTAATCAGAGGGTAAAGCTGTTCTGTGGAGAGCATAAAACAGCTAAAACTGTTTTTCATATTGTGCATATATTGGTCTTTCAGACAATATTAATTGATTTATTTGTAAATGTACCATGTGAACTATTTGTGAAACTTAAAAGATGTTAGATGTGAATCTTATTAGGGCAACAGTATTCAGTCATTGATTTGAATCAATAATTGCTTGAACAAATTACAGCTATATTATTGTATTGGTTTTAGCTATGTAATTAAACTTCAAAAACTATATTTTTATCTTTAAAAGGGAAATTTTAATTACTTCCCCCCTATTTACTAAAGTTTCACCATACCTTTTTATTATGATGACTTTCTAGATGGAAAATATAAATGCTTGGGAAACATTAACAAAAAACATAGACTTGGCTTTATTATACATATGAATAACGTTTGATGAGAGAAAGAAATGCTATTTACAACAGTTATTAAAGCCCTCTAATAATATATTTTTCTCTGTTATTGAAAATCTGTAATGTTTCCCTGAATGAGTTCTGGCACTATTTAAATATAGTGGTGAAACAAGTAATCTTTTACGTTACTTAGTGATGTATCACAAAATACCGTTGCTTGTCATCCATGCAAGGCCTATTGAAGTCAGAGGGTGAAGTCTTAGACCTCTGGGAGTTCAGTGGGGTCAGAAATTCACCAATAGAGGTCTGTCTGAGTAGGAATGGGAGTAAGACGGTGGGAGTTAAGACTTGGAGGACCTCCACTATATCAGGTAGTCTTGATGGCTGATGATGATGATTTTAAAAAGTCCTAATTATGGACAGATTTTGGGGAGTTGGGAAAGGGAAAAAATGTTAATGCATGGGACTGGGACTCATGAAATCTTGGTTCGGTCCCTGATTCTGCCACAGACTCCCTGTGTCCCCTTGGGCATGCCATTCAGGCTACGATTTTCAAAGGGCCGTTAGGAAATGAGGCTTCCAATTTGCAGTAGTCATCATTGGCAGCTGAGCACCTAAATCCCTTGGGCCCTTTTGAAAATCTCAGCTATAATCTCTCGGTGCCTCCATTCCCCATATCTCTCCCCAAGGAGGTTGTGAGGATGTACATTAAAGATTACTAGTTGTTCAGATTCTACAGTGATAAAAGCTGTATAAATATCTATCTGGGTTCAACAAGTGATTACTATGTCAACATTATTCCTTAAAAAGCATTTTTTGCTTTTGGGTAAGTAGATAATTCTAGGGAAAATACAGAGATCATTTCATACTTGGGGGATTGACCTGGCATTCACTAAGTGATATGATTTTATTGAGTAATCATGTATAGTTATTACTGAGGGCTTGTCTACACAGTACATTAATCCACCCCAGAGGGGTGTAAATTCTAGTGCACATTAATATGTCCTACACTAACTGGACCGTGTGGACCCTGCTGGCGTGCACTAAGTTTCCTAGTGCACGTTAATGTAGTAGTGTTTGAAACTGTACTTTGACAATGGCAGCACAACAGTGACACCCCTTCACTCTCAATCAAGGAGGAAAAGGAGGATGATTACACATCCGTCTCTTCTGCTCTTTGCTTATTTATGTGTAATGGTTGGTTTTTTGGGTTAGTTTGCTGTGATCTGTCAGAAGAATCAGAAAGGTTGGATAAGTAACTGTGGACGTACTTTGATCCCTTTTTTTAAGCTTTTCTAATCATGCTCTTCGCCACAGTAATATACTCACTGAAAGAAGGACCATCTAGGGCAGTAGACACCATCACTCAACTGGTAAGTTGAGCTGGTTAGGCTGGGGGAACTGAAGTGTACTCCTACATGCTTTCCCAGTCGCCGGACCATTTACTTGACTACTTCTATATAATCATAGGGTTAGAAGGGACCACAAGGGTCATCTTGTCTAACCCTCTGCCAAGATGTAGGATTTATTGTGTCTAAACCATCCAAAAGAGATGACTATCATGCCTCCTTTTGAAAACCTCCATTGAAGAAGCTTCCACAACCTCCCAAGGCAGTCGGTTCCATTGTCCTACTGTTCTTTACAGTTAGGAAGTTTTTCCTGAGATTTAATCTAAATCTGCTATGCTGTAGTTTGAACCCATTACCTCTTGTCCTGACCTCTGTGGTAAAAGAGAACAACTTTTCTCCATCTTTTCTATGGCAGCCTTCGAGTATCTGAAGACTGCTATCCTGTGTCCTCTTAATCTTCTCTTTTCCAAACTAAACATACCCAGTTCCTTGAGCCTTTGCTCAGAGGGCTTGCATTCCATCCCTTTGATCATCTTTGTCGCTCACCTTTGGATCCTTTCCAGTTTCTCTATATCTGTTCTATATATTGGTTACCAAAATTGGGCACAGTACTCCAGCTAGGGTGACCAGATGTCCCGATTTTATAGGGACAGTCCCGATTTTTGGGTCTTTTTCTTATATAGGCTCCTATTATCCCCCCACCCCATCCCGATTTTTCACACTTGCTGTCTGGTCACCCTAACTCCAGCTGAGGCCTAACCAGCACTGAGTAGAGCAGTACTCTCACCTCCTGTAACTTGCATGCTATGCCTCTGTTAATGCAACCTAAAATTTCATTTGCTTTTTTTGCAACAGCATCACACTGCTGACTCATGTTGAGGTAGTGATCCACCACAACTCCGAGATCCTTCTCAGCAGTGCTGCTGCCAACCAGTTTTTCCCCATTCTGTATTTGTGCATTTGTTTTTTCTTCCCTAAGTGTAGCATCTTACATTGGTCTTAGCTGAATTTCATTTTGTTGTCTATAGCCCAGTTCTCCAATTTATTAAGATCCCTCTGAATTTTAGCTCTGTCCTGCAAAGTATTGGCAAGCCCCCCTCACTTTGTGTCATCTGCAAACTTGATCAGTATGCTTTCTATACCTACATCTAGGTCATTAATAAAGCTTTTATACAACACTGGACCCAGAAATTGAATGTTTTATACATTATTTTAGTAGCTTCCCAGGTATTGAAGTCAGGCTGACAGATCTGAAGTTCCTCGGTTCCTCCTTTTTAAAGATGGGCACTGTGTTAGCCCTTCTCGAGTCTTCCGGGACCTCTCCTGTCATCCATGAATTTGTAAATATTATTGCCAGTAGCTTCGAGATTTCTTCAGCTAATTCCTCCAGTACCATCGGGTGAATAGCATCCAGCTCAACTGACTGGAATTCATTCAGATTTCTCAGAAGATCTCTGACATGTTCTTTACTTATCCCAATCTGCATCTCTTCCCTTTTAATATCTGTGGTAACTTTGCTAGCTGTCCAATCAAAGTTTATCTTTTATGAGAAGACTGAAGCAAAGTAAGCATTGAGCAGCTCTGCCTGCCTATCATCTTCTGTTAACAGCTCACCTTCTCCATTGTGCAGTGGACCCACACTGTCCTGGATCTTTCTTTTTTTTTTTTGTCTGACATATTTGAAGAACCCCTTCTTGTCTCTAACGTTTCTTGACAGCTGTAACTCATTCTTTGCCTTGGCTTTCCTGATGTTCTCCCTACAGACTCGTGCTGTTCTCGTGTATACTTCCTTGGTGCCATGTCCCTCCTTCCATTTTCTGTTTGTATCCCTTTTGGATTTTAGATAGCTAAAAAGCCCCTTGTGCAGCGACATTGGCCTCCTGTGGCTCTTGTTATCTTTCCTCTGCATGAGAATAGCTTGATGTTGAGCTCCTAGTATTACATCTTTTAAGAACTGCCAGCCCCCTTCAGCTCCTTTTCTTCCTAGTTGGTCTTTCCATGGTACCTTGCCTACTATTTCTGAGTCGGTTGAAATATGACTTTGAAGTCTAGTGTCCTTGTTTTGCTGTTCTCGTGTCCTCCTTTTCATAGGATCTTGAATTCTATCAGATCATGATCACTTCCTCCCAAGTTCCTGACTACCTTCATGTTCACAACTAAAGGCTGGTCTCCACTATTGTGGAGATCCACGCTGCTGCAATTGATGCAGCAGGGATCAATTTAGCAGGTCTAGTGAAGACCTGCTAAATTGATGGCCGAGTGCTCTCCCGTCAACCCCGGTACTCCAGCTCTCCAAGAAGAGTAAGGGAAGTCGACTGGAGAGCGTCGACTCAGCGCTGTGAAGTCACCAGGGTAAGTCGACCTAAGCTATGTCGACTCCAGCTATGTTATTCACATAGCTGGAGTAGCATAACTTAGGTCGACTTACCCCCATAGTGAAGACAAGCCCTAATTCATCCCTGTTGGTAAAAATCAGATCTAAAATGGGCAAGCCCCTAGTTGTTTCCTTAGCTTTCTGAATCAGTGTGTGATTAGCTAGTGTTACCTGCTTGTAGAATGACTCATCTACTTCCTCTTCCTGATTTGGTGGTCTGTAATAGACCCCCACCATAACATTGCTTCTGTTCTTTTCTCTTGTTATCCTCACCCAGAGACTCTCAGTAGGTCTGTCGCTCACTTCCCCTTGGACCTGAGCGCAAGTGTATAGATTCTTGACGTACAGCGCAACACCATCTCCTTTTTCCCCCCATACATATCCTTTCGGAACAAGCTATATCCCTCAATGCTGGTACTCCACTCATGGGAGTTGTCCTACCAAGTCTCTGTGATGCCAGTTAAGTCCTAATTTTCTTTATATACCATGACTTCGAGTTCATCCTGTTTGTTCCCCATATTCCTTGCATTTGTATCCAGACATAGAAGATATTTTGCAGACTGACCTGTTGCTTTTATTTTTGCCTTTTTAATGCACTTGTGATTTCTAGACTCTTCTCCAGCAATTAGCTCCTTCCCCTTATCTTTGTTACTTGAGCCTAGATGCGCATTGACTGGATTTTTGTCACCATCCCCCCTAGAACCTAGTTTAAAGCTCTCCTTATCAGATTAGCCAGATAATGTCCAAAGATGCTCTTCCCAGTGTTTGATAGATGGAGCCAATCCCAGCACTATTCAACGGCCCGTGTCTTTCAAGGGTACATTTAGTGAAGTGAAAAGAATGAGGAGTACTTGTGGCACCTTAGAGACTAACAAATTTATTTGGGCATAAGCTTTGGATGAGTGGATGGGTCATTACACAGAGTAAAAACTATTTCCCCATGCTAATTTTCCCCCTACTGTTACTCACTCCTTGTCAACTGTTTGAAATGGGCCATCCTGATTATCACTACAAAAGTTTTTTTTCTCCTCCTGATAATATCCCACCTTAATTGACTAGTCTCGTTAGAGCTGGTATGACAACACCCATTTTTTCATGTTCTCGGTGTATATATATCTTCCTACTGTATTTTCCACTGCATGCATCCGATGAAGTGGGTTTTAGCCCATGAAAGCTTATGCCCAAATACATTTGTTAGTCTCTATGTGCCACAAGTACTCCTCGTTCTTTTTGCTGATACAGACTAACACGGCTATCACCCTTAGTGAAGTGAGTGTCCTCAGAGGTGCCGGCGGACTGGGGTCATATATCAATGATAAAAGCAGAGTGTCTTGTTCACAGAGGAAATGGAGTTCTGCCTTGCCTTGCTTTTAAGAATATTGACCTGTACTATGAATCTACTCACCTCTGAATAAGCCTCTAGACCCATTCATGGGGATGTGGCTTCCTCTTAGGTTTCTTAGACAGCTCAAGCAGGCTTATGTCATAGCAGAGTTGTGTCCTGCCTTGCCTCCATGTGTGTCAGGGGTGTCAGAGGAGAATGAGATGGAGTGGAGGATCTGATAAAAATGAGAAGAAAGGGAAACTTCCTGGTAGAATCCCTGAATCTCCTGGGTGAAATCCTGGCCCCATTGATGTCAGTGGGAGTCAACTTCAGTGGAGCCAGGATTTTACCCAATGTTGAAAGAGACTGAGAAGCAGGAACCTTTTTTGAGCATCTTTCACGATAGATTGGGAGCTGAGTTAGATGAGTGATCCCGCTAGGGCCCCAATTCAGCAAAGCACATAAGCATATTCTGAACTTTAAGCATGTAATTAAGTCCCATTGACTTTAGTGGGACTTAAGCAGGAGTTTAAAGTGCTTTGTTATTTTGAGGCCTACCGTCGGCTGGCCCTTGTTCAACAGCTCCAGCAAACTTCATCGCAACACTAAAGAGATTAAACCGATAATACTGGGATCAGCTGACAGGCCCTTCTCAGAGAAGATAAATTGTCAGAGAAGGCAAAAAATTTCTGTGCAAGCCAATAGTTTTTCCTTTGTCGTATGAATAAGTGCTCTTTGGAAATGGTAAAATCTCCCCTTTTTGTTCCGTGCACTGTGAGGGGTTTAGTTCAAGTTAGAGAGCTTGGTGGGGTTTTAGGTTTTATGGTAATCAAAACACAGATAACCTGCACAGTTTTGTGAAAACATGAAGAGCATGTAGAGTGCATGTGAATGAGTGAGTTAGGCTGAAAGTGTTTTTAATGAGGCCAAATGAATAAAATAATCTTTTACTTTCTCCAGGCAACCATTTATCAGTCAGTAAGAACAATTAAATATACGAAATAAAATCGAATGGTCTTTTAAGCAATCAATGTGAACTTCTGTACTAAATTACTGAAGAGAAAAAATATACTGTGTCATCAGTCTTTAAATACTTTGCTCATTAAAAGGTTGTGCACTAACCTCTGATCCCTAATCCTCTGGATTATTAATATTAATTTATTTTTTTTAAAAGGACAGTGGAAATCAATTTCAACATTGAACAAATTAGAGCATGGCTTTCAGAAAACAAATGTTTAAATTACATCTCTTGTAAAAAAAAAAAATTATTTTCTATTAAAAAAATAAAATTTTGTTTTTGTGACATGCAAGTATGTTTAACAATTTTATGCAATTATTTATTTTAAAAAACAGACACACGATTCACGTTGTTCTGTCTAAGAACTGTTTGCTCACTGTAGACATTACTTAAGAATCGAGGGATTAATTCTGTCCCTGTCTCCTTGGCTGCAGAAGCTCTCGGAAGTGGAATTGGTGTGGTTCACTGCTCAAGGAGGGTATTCAGGAATGGGGGAAGAAGCCTCAGATAGACAATACTTCTCCTATGTGCATCTGCCTAGTACCTGACCCAGCTATTTGACTCCTTAGCGAACTATGGGATGACAGTTCATAACAGTAAATAATATATGTTGGGCCCCTACCAGATATAAGCTGCTTCCTGGAATGTTGCTGCTGTTTGACGGAATTTCTACTTGCTTTCAAAGTTATATGCAGCCATGTTGATTGCTTCCGACTCCAGAGGGGTCCTTCCCCATCACTAATGGCTATATAACGCCATTCAGCGGTTACATAACTGCCTATGACCACTACTGGCTTGTTGTATATAGCAATTGGGTCAAGGAAATAAACTTAGCAGTGCATGCCCCTCTAATACTGGGGCATGGGTCTGACTTATTCTGTGGATGAATTGTATAGGGATCGTGATCTCCTGAAGATGGCACTTATTTCTTTGGCAACTGAGTTCTGCTGCTCAGGGAGAAAAAAAGGGTCCATTGGGGGCTAACAGGCACCCATTTTCACCATAACCAAAAGGTGATCTGGGGAATGGGAAACCCTGTCACACTAACATTGTGCTAGGAGTGCCAAAGGTAATCCAACCTCTCACTTAGAACAGAGAATGTCTGAGCCAACTAAGATAAGAGGGACAACACGCAGGGAACTATTTACTATGAACTAGATAACAAGGGACAAAATAAGTTAGGAATGTAGAGATGAGGAAAAGAGGAAGTTGAAGCATGGACAGCACATGCTGCACAGGGATTGGTTCCTGAAAAGTAACCAAGCCAAGCAAAAAAAGTGTGATCCAATGTATCGTAAATGCAATGAGAGGTGTAATATCTAGCTAGCTAGCTAGATAGATGAGATAGATATTACACCTATAGCTAGCTATAAAAAGAAAGAAGGGTTCTCTGTAATTTTGCAGCTGTGATGTATCCTGCATCCATTCCCCCTGTGTTTGAGTCTGATCAACTCAGCATAGCACTGCTGTATGCCATATAAAGAAAGCTGTGTGATGAAGGCTGGAGTTGAGCTGAGTTCTTGGGAAGTCAACTGGAAAGAGGTCTCGGAGGGAGTCCCAACACTAAGAAGGCAAGACTTTGAGCTGTGGGAATTCCTATCAGCTATGTGACTCCACGGTAGACTGACCTTAAGTTCAGGGTACAGGAGAGCCAGCGTACACATCCTTCTACAGTCTGCTTGGCTCAGAAGGCTGCAAATATACCAGGCTCACTATTGCCTTTATTTTTTCTTAAATGTTTTTGTGACCATCACTTTACTGTTCATGTTTTTCTTATTACACAAAAATAAAAGTAGACATTGTTTGCTGTCGCAAATATTGATACCGCCCATGAACATTTACCCCCATAGGGTAAAAACCATACAGGTATCTTTCTGTTGACTTCAGTGGGTTTTGAAGCAGGTCATACCATACACTTAAAAAGATAAAACTTTACAATAATAAAGTAATATTCACTGATTCTTCCGGTATTTATTGTAATGCCATTACTTACATTGACATTATTTAGTATTAATGTGAATGTCATAAGCTCTTCTACAGAATTTTCCATCATTGGTTAACTGGAGTATTACTTTGAAACCCTTTAGCTCAGAGGGGAACCGGGAATGGTCTCACCACTGCTTTTAAATGTAACAAGTGTGCCTGTCAAGACAATTTTCCAACTGAAATACTAAACTTGATGTGAGAAGCACATGTCAAAACTGGAGACCAGACCATACAATAAAAATGTACATTCTGTCTACAGCTATGAAAGTGGTAAATAAACAATTTAAAGGTGGTTTCTATGGAAAATGTTAATGAACTGATTATAAATTCAAATAAGATATATCACCCTTAAAAAGGACCCTATTATATTTGTAATTTCAACTTTCAGACTATACATTTTAGTTTTGCATTAACATTTTACATTTTTTTCTTTCTCTCTTTTAAAATGTTTTCAAAGATTGATGATTTCATGGTCGTTAATATTTGAGAACTTTATTAAAACACAAGGCTAAGAAGATAAGCAATATACATTTCCTTCTAACTTGTTTTCCTTTCAATGGTGATGCCAAAATATTTAAAAAATGTCTAGTACTATATGTCATATAATATATAATTTTAGTTTCTGTTTGTAAAATTATTGGAAATTTGAAAGTAAATATTCTTCCCTGGGTGCTTGTTCTTTTTCTCATTTTGCAAACAGATTGATTTGCTCTCTGAGTAATTTTCACTCTGTTTTTTGCTTGTGAAAGGGTGATGAATTGGCAATCCTATATTCTTTAGTCTTCCGTCACTCTATAGAACATATGAATATAATGGGTAAAATCCTGGCCCAGCTGAAGTCAATGACAAAACTCCCATTGACTTCAGGAGGGTCTGGATTTCACCACAGAGTAGGGTCTGGATTTCGCCACACATCGCTTTCTTTAATCATATAGTGGATTCTCATACAGGATCTGATTCAAAGCCCATTGAAATAAAAAGAAAGACTACCACTGACTTCAGTGAGCTTTAGATCAGGCCCATAGTGAGCTGTTTGTTTGGGTTTTTATTTTCCTTTCACAAAAACTTCACCGTAAATGTAATTTCACTGTAATAAAACTATTGCCTACTTGACATGCTTCTCCTCCGCAGAATGGCAGGGTCTCTTTTCACCCCATACAGTACAGTATACAGCAGCCTTGTAGTGTAATGTCATTTTTCTTCATTTTCCATTGGCAGAAGCACTTGTGTGACTAATCTTGTGCTGAGTTGACCTCCAGTTGTTTTTGAGCTCATACCGATAGGTACTGTGCAGAACTAAAAGTATAGTTCAAAGAGGACTTACTTCAAACCATTTAGGTCGTGTTTTTTTAAAATTGCAGTTTAAGATGAAGTAAACCGCTGACAGGATTTACATTTTAGTGCTTAGCTGAGGATCACTGAGTGGAATGAAAATGGGCAGACATTACATTTAAGTCCATGTGATTTGAAAAGATTATTTTGAATGGAATCTAAATTATAATTGAAATGCAGTTGTATTTAAAAAAAAACATGTTCACAGTATTTCTTTATTTTAAATTAATGTTTTATTTGGTATGAGTGAAATTCATTCTATCGCAGTGGAGGCTTTCTGCACCAGTACAGCAGCACGTATGGATTTAAGGCCCCAATTCAGTACAGTCCTTAAGGGTGTGTAAGCATGGTTAAGTACATGCTAAAGTTCTGTTGACTTTAATGCAACCTAAGCACATTTTGAAAGATAAAATTTTCTAAAGCACCTAAGTGAGTTAGGAGCTTAAATTCCATTTTCAAAAGTGACTTGGGATCCCCTCTGAAATAGCATGACTGTCAGTGAGACAAAGGCTCTTAAGGGACAAATTTTCAAAGCTATTTTAAGTACCTAAAGATGCCAAAGGTGCCTAACTCCCATTGATTTCAATGGGAATTTAAATAGTATGGAAAGCTTTGTGTAAGCTCTCTTCACTGGAGTAAATTTCACCCTAACTAAAAATATATAGCCATGTGAATTTTGTACACGCTAGAAATCAGTTAAAGCAATGAACTCCATAGGTTACTATAACCTTGTATACATTTGTTATGTAAATTCAGTGGGTTATGATCTACAGCTGAATTCCACAATATTTCTGTGTTCTTTCAGCTATGTATTATTCAAAATTCAGAGCTCCTTTATGAAATTACTTTTGCCTGTGGAGGGGGGGGAGGAAAGAGGGGGAACAATGTATATTTATTTGTGTGCTATTCAGTAATATGTATAGATTTAAGTAGCACATACCTATATTTAATAGGTCTCCTATATTTCATATTTCATTATCTTTGTCCTATACGTTTTATTTTCTCAGAAGACCAAATGGTCTCTAGCTTTTGCATAAGTTTTTAGGGGGTGCAGTTAAGGGCAAGAAGAATGTTCAGCCCTCAGTAGCCCCCTGTATTCAGTGCAAAGGCTCAAGAAAAATATTTTTATGAAAGAAAACATTTAGAGTAATATTTTCAAAAGTGCTTGGCATTGACTTGACTTTGCTGCCCCTGGGGAGACTGCATTGGGAGCAGAGACAGGCCAACACCAACACTGAGTGCTTTTGAAAATCCCACCCTTACAATCCATGTTGAGGTACACTTATGAATGTGCTATTTAATTCTGAGCATTTTATTCCTGTACTGGGAACCCCATGATAAAACCGATTGGGGTTGAGTTTAGGTTTAGGGACTTGCCTGCGTGGTTCTCTCTGCAAGTTCATGGTTTTAGGCCTTGTCCACACACACAACTTGTACAGACTTTTATATCAGTTTAGAAACTGTTTTAGTAAAATTGGTGCAATCCCCCTGAGTGGACACTCTTAAAATTGGAATAAAAGTTCCTTGAGCAAAATCAATATAAGTCAATTCCTTACCATTAAATTGGTACAACTTCCTTGTGTAGAGGATCCTTAAATGTATGTATTGATAATGCCTGAGAATCAGATCTAGTTGAAAGTAGACGTCAACAGGAAGAAGAGGAGAAAGGAGGACAATTTTTTGAGTTTTCCTATTAAATCTGATTTTAGTGGTTACAATATTTAGCTTAAAAATTACGATAACAAAACAACTAAATGCTTATTTTGGATTAATTTGGGGATTTTAGATTCTATTACAGGGATAATTTGATATATGTCTGTATATTATCTAGCACAGTAGGGTCCTGGTCTTTGAGTGTTCCCTCAATACAAATAAGTAAATAATAATAATGATGGCTATATCCTCAAATTATAGTACAAAGCCTATATTTGTTTTAACTTGATTTTTGATTAAATATGTTTGTGTGGTTTCCTTTAATGTGCATAAAGCTGATAATTGAACACACATTAGTTATTGTATTTATTGGATCGTATACCTTAAAAAGTGTCCTCTGATACAAAGCTTGTGAACATACTTGTGTATATCAAATAAATTAAGTATAAGACATCACATTATTTGTTCAAAAATTGATTTGTATTTTTAAAAATTAAATGAAGCTGAGCCTGATCCATGTACAAATATCTGCAGACTTTTGATTCATGTAAGCAGTTGAAGGTAGGATAGAAGGACCCTACGTGGCTCCATACATATTTCATACCTACTTATGTGTGGGATTTTGGAGGCCAGTAGATACTGTTATTCTGCTCTGCTATTCTGAGGAAAGCTCAAGTTGGGACATAAACAGACATTAGACCTTTATCCCTCAAATTCTAATTGTGGAATCAACAGGAAGGCAGGGAGTTCATGCAAAGCATCTCCCAACCTCTCGTGCTCTATTATTGCGAATTCAGGGGCGGGGGGGAATGTCCTCTGAGTGATTGCGTTGTTAATGAAGCTCTAGGCTTGAATTAAGTCTCTCGTGTTTGTGGATGGAAGAAACTGCCTTGGGTGTGTTCTATCAGCCAGGCTTAAAAAGTTGTGGTTAATGGAAACTTTTTGCACACCCTGTCATTGGTTTGCTACATGTCACTTCACTCCCCATTGCCAGTTTGCTGCAGGGTGCTTTCTCTCCTACACTGTTCTTCTGCATGGAGACTCTCATCAATCATCAGTTTGCTATTGAGGGCTCTCCCATCCATCATCAATCTGCTGTAGGGTGCACTTGTGGTTTAGACTTCTTATATGGACACTTTCACCCATCTCTTCTTTTATTCTTTTCTGGGCTTTTAGATGATGTGGAGAGGATGTGGTGAAATTGTAATAGTTTTTCATTTCTAAGCTACCTGGTTCCCTAGTTTCATAGCCCCTTTCTCTGTCTCCCTAGCTGATTTCTGAAACAAAATTATCAGCCAGAGAGAGCCTAATAACTGGTCTGCAGCTTCTGTAAAATTCTTGCTCATCGGACTGAGGTTGAGAAAAGAAACTGCTATTGTCCCCGTTCTACCACAGAGACTGATTGCCCCATATTATGATCAAATTTGCAGATTCAGGGCTGTGAAAGACATCCTTGCAACCTCAGACATTCAAAAAATCTGTGTCAGACTCCTAAAAAACCTGTGGTTGCCTTGAAAATTACATATGTTTTCTTTGAGCCTTTAGAGGGAAGTTGCCAACATCTATACTGTAAATGATCATCTCAGGTGCAAAATTCAACCTCAAATGTATATGCTAACATATGGACCTCCTCACGGGCTATTCAGAGGTGATCTCCACTGTCTCCTAACTGCTGAGGTGGGGTTAAAGAAATAGGGTCAGATCCTCACTGGTCTAAATTGGCATAGCTCCATTGAAAACAGTGGAGCTAGACCAGTTTATGCAAGCTGAAGACCTGGCCTAAAGTTTTTTTTTACTAAGGACTTTACAGTTTCACGGCATGAACTTTCAAACACTAATGTGAGTAATTGCACTGTTCATGTGAATAGGGATTGCTTGTGTGAGTTGTTGCAGGATCAGGCCCTAACTGAATTATGACTTGATGCATGGAAATTGATACTGAATGAGGGAGAGGCAGGCTTACACGAAATAAGGTTCTGGTATTGCTTGTGTCACAGAGTTGTCAGTTGCTTTTGTTTTTAAAGTTAGATTTTATTAGCACGCTGTGGGAGTCAGGGTCATTATTGTAGGACTACGTAGGTTTTGAGTACAGATATGAAGTAAAGGGAGGAGGTTGCATTAGGGAAGATATTCCAGGCATAGGGGAAAACATGGCAGAAAATGTGGTATTGAGTAAGATGCATGTAGCATTATACTGTGTGGATTCTGGTTGGGTGGGATGGAGTAGGATGAGGGGGGTTGAAATTATGGATGCTTGTGGATAAAACAGAAATGAGAAATATCTATTCATTTTTCCCCAAGTCAATTGTGCTGGCTGTTGATATACATTTATACAAATACTTCAGGGATAGATTTAGCAAAATGTTAATAAAGTTCTAGTTGAATATTTTATATTGTATTATAAAGACAGTTAAGTATGATTTACAAATATTCTTCAAACAAAAATATTTTAGTGCTACTGGAGGTAGTATCAGCAGTTTATGTTTGAAAGCTTCAAAAACTACAACCTGCTTCAGTTATAAATAATCCTAATGAAGATAAATAGTCTTACACTGATTAAAACACTGGACATATATTTTAACAAGGCCTGAGACATACCAACTCAAACGTCTCAATGGCATGATTCAATATTTAATATCCTCCCATGCATGTAGTTGGATTGTGAAAGTGACTTTTCCCCAAAGCATGACAAAGATTTATAGCCACCTCTGGTATTATTAGAATTGACAAGAAGTAAAAACTTCTCAAATATTAAATGTGTAGGTGTTTTAAATATATCACAATTTGTGAGAGAGGCTGGAGAAGCTGACAAATTATGCGGATGTGTTAACAGTATATTCCAAATCTAATAAAAACCTACAAGTTATAAACTGTCTCTCACACATCCACTTGGTGGGGAGGGCTGTTCTCTGCATTAACGATGCTTAGCTCAACTCCACTGGCTCCTGCAGGAGTAGTAAGTCATTGCTGTGATGATGTGCCTCAGTGATTTTACTGTCTCTGAAATAGAGACCATCTTCATATGAACCTCTAGGGGTTCTTTGTAATAATATTGTATTTTTAAAAAATGGCACTACCTCTCTACATAATCTCCACTAATCGGTACATAAACTCTGTTTGGCAGTTTAAACTGTATGCACACAATATGAGATTTGGCTCTGCCTATGCCAGTAGTGAAAAGGTTTACTCCAGTGTGAACCGTTGATTTCATTTTTTTCATTGTACAGTACACAGGCCTGTCTCTCTTGTTATGCCTGGTACCTAATTTCCCTATTTTGTAATATCTTCTAGAACAGCAGTTCTCAACCAGG
Source organism: Terrapene triunguis (assembly GCF_002925995.2). Classification (NCBI taxonomy): domain Eukaryota; kingdom Metazoa; phylum Chordata; order Testudines; family Emydidae; genus Terrapene; species Terrapene triunguis. The sequence goes on along the minus strand of NW_020664435.1, from coordinate 7,054,950 downwards.
AGTCCTGGGCCCCCTGGGGGGCTGTGAGCAGGTTTCAGGGGTCCACCAAAATAAACCAGAGAGCAGGGCCAGCATTAGACTCACTGGAGCCCAGGGCAAAAAGCCGATTCCTGAGCCTGGCTGCCAGGGGCTCCTGCCGAGTAATTTAACTTTGCAGGCCCCCTGTGTGTGGGGCCCTGGCCAATTGCTCTGCTTGCTACTTCCTAATGCCAGCCCTGGCTTTTAATCTACTGAAAAACAGTAGTTGTGGCACAGGTGGACCATGGAATTTTTATAACATTGTGGGGGATGGGGGGCTCTGAAAGAAAAAGGTTGAGAACCCCTGTTCTAGAAAACACATTTTTTGATAAATTTAAGGATTACTTTTGGAAATACAAAGTCTTGCTCTGTAGCGTTTGAATAAACTGTTCTAATCTCCTTTCTTCTTTGGAGTTGATCACATTCCACATCCATTATTCTCGCACATTCATCAAGTTATCTTGTGTCCGGAGCCAGTTTTCTTCTATTATTAATAAATATTTCACTGGTGGATGGGTTTATTTTCTATCAAAATCTGGCAAAAAGTGTATAGTATTTAAGCAAATTACCTTGCTAGCCCATGAAAAAAAGCACTTAATTTAATCTATTTTGGGATCCTGAATAAGAAATTTCTTTTCCTTTACACAAGTAATAAGAGGTAGGTTGTCGATTAAATAACCTTCTTCAAGACAGACTGGAATGGAGAAGAAGGACTTTAAGAGCTGGCTCCATATAGATGGGATTGAGGTTAGAAGAAGGATGACTTGTCAATTAAATAACCAACTGGAAGCAGAGAAGGACTTTGAGACTGTGTGGTTTCAAGGCTTTGGACTGTTCAAAAAGGCACAAAAGCCTGAAGGAGTTCTGGAAAGAAGCTATTGGTCTTTGCTTGGCCATCTTTTATCTCAGTGTTGCACTTGGCATTAGTAATGGAAGCAGGACTCAAATGTCACACTGGCTTCAAAGCAACTTTTCTTTGTATCTTAGCTTTCTTTTAGGCTTACTTCTTTTGAGTATGTTTTTTGTAAAATATTAGACTGCAGTAAGTACATTGTGACATTTTATGTCTAGTGTTCATTGTCTAGCTGTTGTAGAATGAGGCCTCTGATATCTGTCCATAACTAGTGAATGCAAAGCCACAATTTGTTCCTGAGATTGGATCATCTGCATGACGGTATATAGTAGTGGCACATTGTCATCAACAGGAGAGCCCTTTTGCTTCTCCTTCTCCTTCTCCAGGACATCTGTCATAGGCTGGGTGTGCCTGGCACAGTGAGCAGTTTGCTCCTTGATTCACAGTTGTTGTAAAAGATGCATGGATACAGACATATAAAATATAGTTTATCTGTTAATTCTTGTCATTTTCCAGATTTATAACAAAGAGATCCTGTGGTAGAATGGCAACAGGTGGTCTTACAGGCAAATAGGAGTTCTTTAAAAAATGAAACACATTTTTCAGTAGAAGCTTGGGTTCATTGAAGCAGTCCCAAAGACAGGCTGCACATCTGCTGAATTACCATTACCTTTACAAAAATCTGTCTGACACTGGGTCACGGCTAATAAGCAGGGATGAAGATAGGAGAGGGTAGGGGGAGAAATAATGATTACTCAAATGATTCCTCTTCTGAAGAATGACAATGAAAAAAATTATTTCTTGTCAGACCATCTCAAAATCCTGGCATGCCTCTCATTAGGAAGCCAGTCTGATATCCCAGTTTATAAGGAGCTCAGTCACAGCTGGTTAGGATTACATAGAGGATAAAACTCCTCTATTTATTTTTATTTATTTAATTTTATAAAGGCAGTTAAAGTGACTCCATCTATGGTCTGGGTGCCCTCATAATAAATTAACAAATGTTACAAATGGCAGTAGATTATAAAGGATGGTTCTTCCCACCGTGACAGAAACATACATATTCATGAGAAAAAATGAGGATAAAATAACCCCAAATGTTTCCAATCCTCAGCCTGTGGAGTCAGGTGGGCTTCGTGTCCTTGGAGGATTCACAAATGCAGGTTCCAGTGGACCAAGGCAGGCAGTGAGGTGCAATGTAGAGCTCTCTCTAATCTGCAGCAAGAGAGTTTCAGCTTGAGCACCTCACCTGATCACAACTGGAGTAATGCGGCAGAGACAAGTATCTATCTAGTAAATAGGGCCCAACATAACTAAGGTTTTACTAGACAAGACCAAGAAATTCCACCTGGAAACCTATTGGCAGCCGGCACAGAACATCGGGGGAATTTCCACATAATACTCCACTTTCTAAGTAAGTGGCAGAATTCTGCACTCATGGTCTCCAGCTGCGGCCCATATAGAGTGCATCTCTAAGTGACAAAAGGTGACAGTAGTTGGGGGCAAGGTCTGCATTGGAGAAGAATGGTCACACACTTCTTTCCAGACACAAGTGGGGAAAAAAGTACCCATGACCACAGCTGCTACTTGGACATCCTGGAGTAGCCCAAGATCTAAACAACCCAGAATTGTGCATTGTGTTATAAATAGTGGCTACACTACAAAATAAGTTACAAGGATTCTTCTCCTAACCTACCAACATTATCTCAGTCTTGTCTGGACTGAGTCAGTGAGCTTAGTCATCAAGCAATACCCAAGTTCATAAAGGATATGTCTATATTAGAGGTTTTTTTCTCTAGTTTAGTGGTTTTCAACCTTCTTTTATTTGCAGACCCCTAAAAATTTTCAAATGGAGGTGTGGACCCCTTTGGAAATCTTAGACATAGTCTGCAGACCCCCAGGGGTCAGTGCACAACAGGTTGAAAACCACTGTTGTATGATAACGACAACCTTTTGTGGACCCCTTGGACATAATGTGCAGACCTCCGGGGACCCACAGACTACAGGTTGAACATCACTGTTCTAGTTAAGTGATTTCCAGTAAACTAGAGGTAGTTAACATGTTTGTAAAGACTTTTTGGGACACTCCTTTAGTGTTTATTCCAGACAGGGAATTTACCCTATGGCTTACCCATATGAGGGAGTTCTTCCCTGGCTGAATGACAGGTCTGATTCTGAAAGCATGAGTGGAGAAGAACACTACAGTCTGGAGATATGCCTCTACTTCTTGCAACACATTAGTTTAACTGCAAGAATAATGTATTTGCTGTCATTTCTTCCTGCCCCTTCTCTGGCTGATATCTAGAATGAACCTATCATTTAGTCAGGTGTGTGCTGTAAACGGCAAAAGACTCTAATTCTGGAGAGAAAAAAATCCTAAAAAACAAAGGGCATAGTTGACATTAAGCATTTGTGTCTGAGGTAAGATCATTTGAATTTTACTAAGAGTTATTATGGTCTTAAAAATTGCTAAGTTCATTAAGATTCCAGTTCTTGATTTACGGGCTCTTCTACAAGTTGGACAGAGGAAAGCATTACTGTTGATGAATCTGTAACTCCTGTGCTTCTAACTTGAAAAGCATTCTGTTCTTTTAATGTTGATTTACACATCTTGTTTCATAATTTTTTGCACGAGAACTTACTTTGCCTTACCAACCCCTTTGCTTTACCATCTACTTATGAAGAGGATCTTGATGTCACAATGGGTAAGGTACTTTTTTCTTTGTATGTCTCCCTCTGACTGCCTCTTGGCCTTTTGTCCATTCACTATATGTTATCTTCTGTGGCAGCCCAATAAGCTCCATATGGGTGTGTCCTCTCCAGTATGACTCTGCTTTTATAAACATTGCTTCAGCACTGGCTTTGGAACTCTTTACATACGTACATTTTCTCATAGTGCAAAGGACCATAGAGTCACATAACAATTAACAATAAACACAGCACATGGGAATCATTGGCCAGCAATCTTCTGGAATATCTTTACAGTTTCTTACTATTATTAAAGTATTTATTTGTATAGCATCAACAGTATTGTCTTCTGACATATCTGTAAAGAAATGACCAATTTATTTTCCTGTTTATTTTTTGTCGTATGACTTCCTCTTGCCACAAAGATTAACATAAAACATAGCTTGAAAACCAGGTAGGAAGAATCCTGTTGTCTGATGGTTTTGATTTACCACAAACTATCCTACATCAGTGAAATTTAGGACTTGATTTTCAGAGATGGGCATATGGATAATTGCATAGAAAAAACAGAATCATGGGCAAATGGTCTATTAAGCATCTAATTTGCCATTTACATGTACAGATAGTACAGTTCCATGCAAAATTGGGTATTGTCTCCATGGGGACACGGCAGACAGTTAAGACAAACCAACAATGTGCATAAATTAAAGCATGTTAAACCATGTATGGATACTCTTTCAGGAGTACAGTGGTCTTAGTTTGCTGTAACTTAATCCTTCTACCTCAGCTTTCTTGAGATTGCTGCTGGAGGATAGAAGACATAGATATGCATGACTGGTCTGTTGTTTTATTTAATTCCACTTCAGGCATCCAGTAGCATTCCATAGTGCACGTGGCTAATCATGTATCACTACAAAAAATTGTGAAAACTCCATTTTATTGTTAAAAACCAGAGTTGGGATTCAGGTTGTCCTGGGACAAAAAAAAATCATAGTATGCTTGAATACATTATTGATTACTTTTTTATTTACTTCTTTGATGTGTCAGTGATAACTTGTGCATATTTAACAGTTATAGAGGAAACTGGAATGCACTGTAGCATGGTTAATATATACATACTGTTCTTGTTCACATTAATAAAGTTGCCTATAGACGGTTGTAGGTGGCCTAATGCATCATTAATAATAAATAATTAATAGTGTATTTTATATGATATTGTGCTGGTTCCAGATGCAGTGTGTCAATCTGCTGAATGCAGAATACACCTTTCAAATTTGAATGATGACTTCTTGATCACTAAAGGCAGTATTTTAACAAAACCCTTACAAGTAAGTGAAATCCATTATTCCACTGAGTTCATCTCCATTAATTGTCATGCTAGGTCTTGTATATCCTTTCTCAGATGTAGGCTGGTACATTATCTCGTTTTTTTTCAGACTGATGTTTAATCCATAGTTTTTTAACTGCCTCAGCACACTTATTGGTAATGAACTTGAGGTAGGCAGTAGTGTGCAAACCAAAAGTCCAGTCATATGCATATTGTTGAATTGAGACTGTTGATTTGTTCAAGGTAAAGATCTTCTCAAATGTTTAAAATATAATGAGAATATTCCTGGCATCATTTTTGTAAAAAAAAGTCCAGAAAGAATAGATATTGAAATGCAATAGCCTGTATTATACAGGAAGTTGGTCTAGCTGATCAGAAAGGTCCCTTTTGGTTTTTAAATCGATGAACATCCTTGCTTGATCCATTTCATACGACAAATGAATATACCAAAGTGTCATCCACAGAGATTGTATCCATAATTCTGTTGTACAGTTGACAGATGAGCTACAAACATTTCTCTAGGCATTTAAACTTTTGCAGGACTTTCTACAATTCAATACAGCTGATCTCAGTAACATTTTAAAGATCATGCAGCTACATATAGACACATGCTCTGTTACCTACATTTTTCCTGTTACTATCAAGCACCAATTACTGTTTAAAGCCACACTGTGTTTCTGGGAAGATTTGACTAGCTATTGTCATCAACGTGTCAAGGAGGACTGAGAAAAATATTTTTTCCTGCAGCTCAGATTAAGAGGAGCACAATAATTGCCAGACAGTTTTCTTCCCTTTATATTTAGAGATGATAGTGATGGTTACATCCATGAGATAGACAAGATTATATTGCCTTAAAGATATGTTGCCCACTAGCAAATATATTGGCAACTGTATTTGTAGATTTTTTTTTTTTTAGGGTATTGCATCAAGACCTGAGAATTTTTCTGCTTTACCGTTTCATCCAGAATATTTTAGGTGCATCCATGTCTTCCAGCAAAATATGTTAATCCTGTACTAATCTATGAAAGGCTTTGTTCATGATGTCTGTTAGAAACTTAAGGAAATACCCGAAGGGCCAGATTTTCCTTTTAGTTACAATGGGGTAAATCCGGAGCACTTTACTGACATCAGTGGACTTAGTCTGGGTTTGCACTAATGTAATTGAGAGAAGAATTTGGCTCAGAAAACTCAGAGAAGGAAATTTTTGTCAGAGATATTACCATTCTATAGTGAAGTGGGTTTCAATGTATATACAATATACATAATACATACAAATGTAAAATTAATATATGTATATACAGTAGATCCTCAGAGTTATGGACACCACGAACTGACCAGTCAACTACACACCTCATTTGGAAATGGAAGTACGCAATCAGGCAGCAGCACACACAAAGGCAAATATATTACAGTACTGTATTAAATGTAAACTTCTAAAAATAAAATGAGAAAGCAGCATTTTTTTCCTGCAAAGTAATGTTTCAAAGCTGTATTAAGTCAATGTTCAGTTGTAAACTTTTGAAAGAACAACCATAACATGTTGTTCGGAGTTACGAACAACCTCCATTCCCGAGGTGTTTGTAACTCTGAGGTTCTACTGTACATGTATAACACACATACACTTTATTATACACATGTAGATATATAAAAAGCGTGTACATACATAGGGCCAAACGTTCAGCTGATGTAAATTGTCATAGCTCCGTCGGCTTCAGTGGAGCTATGACCATTTATACCAGCTGAGAATCTGGCCCATAATTTAGATAGTTTCTTTTTTAAAAGATTGTATATTAAGTACCTGAAAAAAATTTAAAATATACATGTGAGCCGGGGTCTGAATGAGCTGTCCCCGGCCATCTTTTGTTGAAGTGAAGGAAAAGGCCTCAGGAGCAGACTGTATTTGTAGAGATACATCTACTTTGCCTAGGTTATCAACAGACTGAGCTGCTTTGCCAAAGTGATAGGCTGTTTTGGGTTAAAGTGCACTTGAGTCATGGATCCAGAGAGCATGAAATGTTATACTCATCCTAATTTTAACTGCACTCACTAAGCAAGGGGTAATAATCCCAAATTCAAGTAAAAGAGAGGGTGCGGACAGGTGTTCCTACCTGGTGGTGGTGACTCTGTTTAAAGAGTCCTAGATACTATATGACCCTCCCTCTCCAACGTTTAAAGACAAAACTGATCAGACTCACTTGAGAGTCCTTGTTTCTGCTCAGCAATCACTAGAGTTGAAATGACTGATAAAGATGGTCTGGGGGGCTGAATGCAGTGAAAGAGTGTGCAGGGGATGAAGCAAATGCAGCAGCAGTGAGGTTCCCCATTACCCAGTGAGCTCAGTAAGAGCTGAAGTCACTAAAAACGTGGTTAAGGGGTGGAACCTCAGAACACAGGACTGCAGCTGAAGGCAAAGGTGGCAGCAATAGCAGCAAGCTGCAGCAGAGATGACAGCGACAGCAGTGAGCAGTGGCAGCGGTGAGCAGCGGCAGCAGAGGCACTGCTCAACCCTCCCCTCTTTCAGGAGTGGGAGGTGAACCCAGATGAATGCAGCCATGAATTCTTGGGCAACCACCTGTGAGTGGGATGAAGTGGAGGGAAGGGAGAGTAGGATGTTCAAGGGACATTCATCCATCCAACTTTCATACCACAAGCTGGGAAACTGAGGCAAATGAATAGTGCCCAAGATACTGTGGGGCGGGTGTTTACTTAATGTGACATTCTTTTGAATCATTGTTGCGATGTTTCCTCACATTAATGCTGAGTACCCTCTCCCTTTTAATACAAATTTTATTTAATTATACATAATTTCAGTGCTTGTGAGTGGGGAAGTATTGCCTCTTAAATGCACCCATGGTTGGTGTTTACTTTTCCCAAATTACTGGGTGAGGGTTTGAGCTGGATTTGTTATGTAATGGTAAGAGGAATCCCTAGATATTGAATCTGGCCCTTGTTGCTGCCAACACCATCTGGCAGAAGGGTTACAATATCATTAAAAGACATTCTCAAGGCATGCTATGTTAGATACTTTATTTTCAGGGAAGTATATCCACTCTGTTCTTTTAAAATATATAGAGAGTAAATTTAGGTGAGAAGCTGGAAAGATAGTTGGCTCATTTTTCAGCTTCACATCACGCCTTCATATTTAATTTTGGACATTTTCTATCATCAAAAAATGAGGTTATGCTTCATTAAAATGAAGTTAGATAAGCTAAACATTAGGTGTAGTATGTACAATATGTTTCAGTAGCATTCTAACTTATGGAACTCAGTATTCTAGTGAAAGACATTGGGGTGCTTGCTTGCTTCTGCCATGTTTTACTCACATATGCATTCAACCTTTTCAGGATTTTAGTTACACTCTTGGAATGTCTCTTTGCTCTCAGATCAATATGAAATAGTTTAATATTATTTATAAACATATAAATATACCTAGAGCATTTCATGTTGACCTTAATTGAATAAAATATTATTTGAGAAGAGTGACCTCCACGTAGAACAAACATCCTATCATTTTTAGTCCTGATATAGCTAAAGTTGGAGATCTGGCAACATGTAGCTGAAAATAAAACTGCTGGCCCAGTGATGCCATAAAAAAAGAAAATTGTGTTGCCAAAAATAGGACTGACATTTTCTCCAACACTAGAGGATAATTTTCAGCATGATAGGTGCAGATTTAGCTCTGTGGCTCCAATGGATTATTCTCCCTATTAGCCCTGCTTGTAATGTTTTCACATTTTTATTCATGCATGACAGAATATTGATCAGTAGTTTAACAGTTATTCAACAGCATCATGACATACAATCATACTGAACCTAAAACAGCACTGTCAAGTCATACCTTTATTTAGATAAGCCTACATGAGCTCATTGCTTTTGGCTTCTGACATAATTGTTCACTGAAGAAGGCAAATGTAAACAGGAGGCTGCTACTTCAGAAAATCACTCCTTCAGCTTCCTGTCCACCCCAAAAGATCGTCACTAAAAAACAACTGCTTATCAGTGGTGACAATGAAAAACAACAGCATTGAGACTTCTGGTATGGTTAAGAAGTTAGGGTTCAAAGTTATAACAGAGAAATGTCCTTTAAGCATCATTCTCCAAATTTTTTATAAATAGTTAGAAAAGTAGAAGGGGTTCTTCATAAATGCCTACAGTAAAGAAATTTACAATGATTTTTCCTTTATTTTTTTGTTCTTGTTGCATCAAGGTGTTTTCTAGGAGAGGGTAATCTTTTCCTAGTAATGCCCAGTTTGTACCACTTCTGTTTTACTATGTATCTAAGGTGCCCCTCATTACCATTGTACCTGAACACCTCACCGCCTTGAATGCATTTATCCTCACATCACTCGTGGGGGTGGTAGGGAAGTACTATTATCCCCCCATTACAGATGGGGGACTGAGGCCCAGATCCTCAAAGGTATTTAGGTGCCCGAGTCTCATTGATTTCAGTGGGAGTTAGGCAGCTAAATACGTTTGAGAATCTGAGCCTAAGTGATTTGCTCACAGTCACACAGGAAGTGTGTAACAGAGCAGGGACCTGAACCCAGTCTTAGTCCAAGACTAGCACCCTAACCGCTGAACCATCTTTCCTGTCTGCTATTCTCCGCTATCAGACAGTTTTCTGTTTCATACTTATTAATCATCTAATTTTTTGTGGAAAATATTGGATTAATTCCTGTTTATCAAGGGACAAATTCTGAGCCCAGTATCCAGCCCAGGTTCCCAGGCTGGGGCCTGGGCAGATCACAAGAGTTAGGAAAGAGGAATCCATGTACCCCCAACTCTAGCAGTAGAGTAGCTGTGGTGCTGCTCAATGGAGGTTTCTTCAGTCCAGTGGCTTAGAGTATCCTCCATGGCATGGTTGTGGAAGGGAGAACAAAGGAAGCCGGTAGCAGCAGATCCTCTGTTTTTTTTTAATACAGGGTGTTTTGTAATTCTGAAAAATTACAGACAGGATGGTTCACGGTGCAGTTTACTTGTAAATAATTGTGTTTAATCCACTCCCCCAACCCTGATTTTCATAAATTCTAGTTTTGTGTATGTGTGTGTGAGAGAGAGATGAAAAAGCAAGAGGTGTCTTCAGTAAATTGACTTGTCTTTTGAAAAAGCAGGGCTGACCTGACACACTTTTTAAGGGATGTGTGGTTTTTTCAAAAGGGGCAGAGCTAATGACTGCAGATGGAGAGTATGATGCATCCTTGCAGTGGTTTCTAGTCACACTAATTAGAATGTTGAGTGCTCTTGGTATGGTGGATGAAGAGGGACAGGGTGCTGTCCATCAGCTTCAGAAGGCATTATAGTAGGCATATTATAGGATGTTAATCTAGAATATGTCAAAAACTGATCTTGAGAATAGGAGGCGATCCTACCAGAACCTGGCTCTTTCAACAGAGAGCAAAAGTATGCTAGCTTTGGAGAAGTATGAAGTCAATTAAGGAAAAAATGAACACACAGGATTGCAGGTATGGAGAATGAATTAAACATGAGAAGGAATCAGAGCAACAACATATAAGGGAAATATCTGTTGGTATTTCTGATGAAAAGGAATGGCAAGTAGAGAAGATGCTTCTACTTTTTCTTTTATAGACAAAGGCTAAACAATCAAAGGACCTGTGTTCCTTGTGGCAGACGGTCAGTTGAATCTGATGCTACTAAATGAATATTTAAGACTTTACCACATTAAAGGACAACAATAAATGATACTTACCACATTAGTATGCCAGCTAGTGACACAAATGCTTCAAAAGGTATTCTAGTAAGGCTAGGAATGTACACTAAATCAGTTAATTCTCATTGGGGGTAACAGTGACAGTTAAAAACAGTGCAGTTAAAACATATTTTATCAAGATTAGAACAGAACTCATTATTATGATTAAAGATGTACTAGTCATGACATGCTAGCTACATGCTGGTAGCAGAAAATACCTGCTGTTTGTGGGTTATTATCAACTTCCTTTGAAGAAAATCAGCCTTTCTTTACATTTGCAATGCAATGCACCCCCAGGCATTGCTTTGCATGTATAATTTAAATATGTTTTACAAAGGCAGGTACACAGCTGCAGTAAGCAGCAAAATACCCATCTCATCAGCACAGGGTAGACAGGCACTACATATTTTCTGCCATCCAGATTAATAGCTGGTAATTTTACAAATTTCCATGTTGAGCTTTTAGTAGTGTGGTAGCAACACGAGGGATTCTACAGAACTATGGTATGAACCAATAAAACACAGGAAAAATTGCTAATGTTGCAGTATACAGTACTAGGAGATGTTTTGCACCATAATTGTGAATATTATTGTTCATGTGATACAGTGTAATAAATAATGTTACAGAAAATTGTCAATATGAAAAAAGTCACTAATAGGTACAGTGTTCTGTAGAAGTCCCTGATTTCAAAATATAACTTACCTGTTATAGAGCTTGATGACAAATAACAGTGCAAACAACATGCAAGTTCAGATATATTCAAAGCTGCTCCAAAAGGAGCTTTTTCTGGGTGCTTGCTATAATTATTTTGATGGAGAACTGCATATTAAATGTCAGCTCTACAAACTCAAGTTGCTCCATCAGATAGATGCTGTGCAAATACCAAACTGACTGCTTTGTTTGTGAACCAGCAGATATATCACTCTTCCTCCTATCTATATTGTTTTTTAAATTATTCAGTATGTCTGTTGTACTGGCATTATAACATGAACAGTCCCATGCTGAGGATTTTATTTTGCCCAAGAATAAATTGAGTATTGTGATTTGAAAGGCTGTTGATAACACATTGTCTTTTATGACCAGCTATTTTCCCCTCTTTAGAAAGGAAAACATTGCAGTGCATAGTTGCCAATATGAATGTTGAAGGAACAGAAAGTTACTCTGTTTGCAAGTGTAGGTATGTAGAGTCAGGAGCCTTGCCAGGAAAGATAGAAACTCAAGATCATGGCTCCCCATATTCCAAGAGTTCAGTTTGTGGCTGCCATCTGACAAAATGATTAAACTACAGTTATATTTCTCCTCTCTGTGTAGTTTTCTTTTTGCTGTTTTTCCTACTTCCCTACCTTCACATATTCCTCCACTCCCCAACTCCACTCCAGTCAGGTGACATAAATGAAGCTTTCCATCTCCTGTGCCCCTCACTGTTAAAACCTACCTTGAGTGGCGGGTTATTGGTTACTGCCTACAGGAGCTTTTTCCATGAGCTAATTTAGCTGTCAGTCTGAAATTGGTAAAAAGGATGAAAGATGGATCATAGGCCTGGGGCATGCTTAGACCAATATCTACTATAGTCCTATTTGGAAGTATGCTTATTAAAGCGGATTTGAAAAATATTTTTTCCAATCTTGCCCTGCCATCACTTCATCCAGCTAAGAAAAACATTTCTACAGTGACACTGCTGATTCTGCGGCAGCTCTTTTTCCAAGAGAGAGAAAACAATATTTAGATACAAGATCAATAGAAAAACAAATAAACTCTTACATTCCCTGGAGAAGCCCCTAGAGAGAAGACTGATGCATGGAAATTTAATATTCTTGTAGGCAAAGATCACAAACATGGGGGCTCCATGCAGCTGAAATAAACTAGAAAAAAACAGACGCTTTCATGCCAGGCTGCTTGAGTTTCTTCCATGATAGCTGCTGTTTATGACTTGGTAATTCTTTCAGACAGGCATTTTGTGACCATAGATGATGTTTGTTAAATTTAAATGAATTAGGCTTAACTTTGTTGGGTAAAATGAGTTTTCCACCCTCCTGATTTTTGTAGACTTCCATATCCAGGTGCCAAGTTCCCACAGAGAAGTAAATTTTTTAACATCTGTTTTAGCTTTCTTATGTAGCTACTTAGGCCTGGTCTACACTAGGCTTTTATGTCGAATTTAGCGCCGTTATATCGAATTAACCCTGCACCCGTCCACACCACGAAGCTATTTAGTTCGACATAGAGCTCTCTTTAAATCGATTTCTGTAATCCTCCCCAACGAGAGGAGTAGCGCTAAATTCGACATGGCCATGTCGAATTAGGCTAGGTGTGGATGGAATTCGACGCTAATAGCTCCGGGAGCTATCCCACAGTGCACCACTCTGTTGACGCTCTGGACAGCAGTCCGAGCTCGGATGCTCTGACCAGCCACACCCCGGGAAAATTTGAATTCCTTTTCCTGTCTGGGCAGTTTGAATCGCAGTTTCTGTTTTGACACCGTGGCGAGCTCAGCAGCAGTGGCAACGATGCAGAGCTCTCCAGCAGAGATGGCCGTGCAATCTCAGACTAGAAAGAGGGCCCCAGCATGGACTGATCGGGAAGTCTTGGATCTCATCGCTGTGTGGGGAGATGAGTCCGTGCTTTCCGAGCTGCGCTCCAAAAGACGGAATGCAAAGACCTATGAGAAGATCTCTAAAGCCATGGCAGAGAGAGGATACAGCCGGGATGCAACGCAGTGCCGCGTGAAAATCAAGGAGCTGAGACAAGGCTACCAGAAGACCAAAGAGGCAAACGGACGCTCCGGATCCCAGCCCCACACATCCCGTTTCTACGAGGCACTGCATTCCATCCTAGGTGCGGCCGCCACCACTACCCCACCCCTGACCGTGGACTCTGAGGATGGGATATTGTCCGCGGCCGGTTCCTCAGCGGACGGGGAAGAGGAGGAAGGAGATGAGGAGGACGAGGCAGTCGACAGCGCTTACAACGCTGATTTGCCCGACAGCCAGGAGCTCTTCATCACCCTCACAGAGATCCCCTACCAACCCTCCCCAGCCGTTATCCCAGACACAGATTCAGGGGAAGGATCAAGCAGTAAGTGTTTTAAATATCTAAACATTTATTCATAACATAACTGGCATATTTAAAATATTAACAATAGCTAAAGTGCTTTAAAACATGTAAACATTTATTTACAACAAAACAGGAAGATTTAAAATATTAACAGTGGGTAAAGTGCTTCAAAACATGTAAACAGGAAAGTCCAACAAAACGGGAATCTGTGCAAAGTGTATCATGATTAGTCTGTCTTTGGGCGCTTCAATATATAGTCTATTTTCAAAAAATTTCACAATGTCCGCTTCATGATTATACTGCCCAAAACGCTGCACTCTTTTGTCCCTCCAAGGGCACCTAACCCAAAAACTGGTCAATGTATCCGGGGATAGAGGCGACATCCTCCGGGGAGAACTCCTCATAGGTCTCCTGCAGGTGTTTTTCAAGCCTCATGAGCAGGTTCCTGGGCAGGGAGAGCTTGTTAGGCCCACCGTGGTATGAGACGTTTCCCTGCCACAACGCCAGCAGGTACTCGGGGATCATGGCCTTGCAGAGCATTGCAGCAAATGGCCCCGGTTTCTGCAGGCTGTCACGAAGCATCCGCTCCTTCTGGCTCTCCGAGACCTTCAGGAGGGTGATGTCTGGCATGACTCCCTGCTGTGAATTAGGTAGGGGAAAGTTAGTATTGGGACTGCTTGCCCGTCCCTTTACAGAACTGCAACCGCCGGTTTACAGCCACGCGGTTTACAGCCGCGAGGGGGTGGGACAGGGCCAGAGTTCATGCTTGCAGGATTGCTGCCAGCAGAGACTCGCATTGCCTTCTATGCGAAAGGAGGCCAGTGCCACTCTTAAAGTTTTAAGCAGCCACAAGTCTACGGCTTACCATGTTTGACAGCTAGACAAAGTCCGGTGTCCTGCCCTGCTCCTCAGCTCGCCACAGCAAGACCGCAGGCACTGTAGGCGAGGGCCGAAAATTCGACCTTGTCCTCAGTGCGCGTGTGATAGGTGCTCTGCATGGTCTTGTTGAAAGACTATGTTCTCTGTTCACAGATACATTGATCTGTCTCAGGAATTCACTCCCTTTTTCCAATTCCCACAGCCACATCTGCCCAGAGGCTAGCGCACATTAGGAGGAGGAAGAAGAGGACACGGGAAGACATGTTTGCTGAACTAATGGGATGCTCCCGAGCACAGGCAGCCCAGCAGACACAGTGGAGGGAGAACTTGTCCCAAATGCACCGGGCAAACATTGAACGGGAGGAGAGGTGGCGACAGGAGGACTGGCAGGCTACTCAAACGCTGCTTGGACTAATGAGGGAGCAAACGGACACGCTCCGCCGCCTTGTGGATGTTCTGCAGGACCGGAGGCAGGAGGAGAGAGCCCCGCTGCAGTCTCTCTCTAACTGCCCTGCCCCGCCACCAAGTCCCATACCCCCCTCACCCAAAGTCCAAACACGGAGGGGCGGAAGGGGCCGTGAAAAATTTCACTCCACCCCTGCGGACTGCTCTACCACTAGAAGGCTCTCATTCCCCAAAATTTGAAAAGTCCTTTCCTACCCGCCTCACACAAGACCCCGTCCAAGTTTCACCCCCCCGTTCCATGTGCGGTTGTTAATAAAAAATACGTTTCTGTTCATTACTGTTTCCATCCTCTTCTTTTGGAGGAGAGTCTGTCTGAAGGGGGGGGGAAGGGGCTTGGTAATTGGACAGGACAGTCACCTTTAGCAGGGGGCAGGTCCAGCAGCAGGGCACATATACAGTGCAGTGACTAGTTATCCTGGTCAGTCTGGGAGGTGGTTTTCATGTTCTGTGTGGTGGGGGGGGTGGTGTTGCTCTGTGACTTGGTGGCGGGGGAGGGCAGTTACAGATCTTATGCAGCGGTCCTTACCCTGGATCACAGAGCCGCGCAGCAGGGGATCTGAAACCCTCCTCCCCCTGCAAGACAGTCACATAGCCGACACATACACGCAGTCCCGGCCAGGAGGGCTGGCAGGCTCCGTTGAAACAACCAGTCCACCACCGCGGAGCCTGTCATTCCTGGAGTTTAGAAGCATCATTTGCATCACAACACTAAACCCGCCCCCCGCCACAGTCTGCGTCCCAGGTTTAAAACATTCCCGCGAAAACAGTAATAAAGACAACGGTGTCCATTAACAAAACAGAACAGATTTTATTTTTTGGGAAGGGGGTGAAGGGGGTATGTAACTGGAGAGGATAGTCGACGGCAACTGGGTAAAGAAACGGGGGCAAGTTCAGCTTCTGTGTCCACAAACTTAAAAGTCACTGGGTACCCTGCTCAGCCTTGAAACTGGCTTTCAAAGCCTCCCGGATGCACAGCGCGTCCCGCTGGGCTCTTCTAATCGCCCGGCTGTCTGGCTGGGCGTAATCAGCAGCCAGGCTATTTGCCTCAACCTCCCACCCCGCCATAAAGGTCTCCCCCTTGCTCTCACAGAGATTGTGGAGCACACAGCAAGCTGCAATAACGATGGGGATATTGGTTTCGCTGAGATCACAGCGAGTCAGTAAGCTTCTCCATCTCCCCTTGAGACGGCCAAAAGCACACTCCACCACCATTCTGCACTTGCTCAGGCGGTAGTTGAAGAGTTCTTGTGCAGTGTCCAGGGCCCCAGTATAGGGCTTCATGAGCCAGGGCATTAGCGGGTAGGCTGGGTCCCCGAGGATCACTGTAGGCATCTCCACATCCCCAACAGTTATCTTGTGGTCCGGGAAGTAAATACCTTCCTGCAGCCGTCTAAACAGACCAGAGTTCCTGAACACGCGAGCGTCATGAACCTTGCCCGGCCATCCAACGTAGATGTTTGTAAACCGTCCCCGATGGTCCACCAGTGCTTGCAGCACCATTGAAAAGTAGCCCTTTCTATTGATGTACTGGCTGGCCTGGTGGCCCGGTCCCAGGATAGGGATGTGGGTCCCATCTATAGCCCCACCGCAGTTTGGGAATCCCATCGCAGCGAAGCCATCTATGATGGCCTGCGCGTTTCCCAGGGTCACTACCTTTGACAGCAGTACCTTGACGATTGCCTTGGCTACTTGCAGGACAACAACCCCCACGGTAGATTTGCCCACGCCAAAGTGGTTCGCGACTGACCGGTAGCTGTCCGGCGTTGCAAGCTTCCAGAGGGCTATGGCCACTCGCTTCTGGACAGTCAGGGCTGCTCGCATGCGGGTGTCCTTGCGCTTCAGGGCAGGGGACAGCAACTCACAAAGTTCCAGAAAAGTCCCCTTCCGCATGCGAAAGTTTCGCAGCCACTGGGATTCATCCCAGACCTGAAGCACTATGCGGTCCCACCAGTCTGTGCTTGTTTCCCGGGCCCAGAATCGCCGTTCAACAAAATCCACATGCCCCATTGCCACAGTGATGTCCTGGGCGCTGGGGCTCGTGGTTTCTGACAGCTCTGTGCTACTCTCCGACTTCAGGCCCTCACGGCGGTGCCGTAGCCTCCTCGCCTGATTTCTCTGCATCTGCCTCAGGGAAAGGTGTATGATAAGCTGCGAGGTGTTGAGAACGGCCACAACTGCAGCGATGGTCGCAGCGGGATCCATGCTCGCAGTGCTGTGGCGTCCGCGCTGTCACTGATCAAAAAGTGCGCGAACTGATTTCCCGCCGGCGCTTTCAGGGAGGGAGGGAGGGCGGTAGTGACTGACGGATGACGACAGTTACCCAAAAGCACCCTCGCCACATTTTTTTACCCAGAAGGCATTGGCGGATCGACCCAGAATTCCAATGGGCGGCGGGGACTGCGGGAACTGTGGGATAGCTGCCCACAGTGCACTGCTTCCAATGTCGACGCTTTCCCTGGTAGTGTGGACTGACAAAGTCGAATTACTGTCCTTAGTGTAGACACATACGTTCGACTTTCTAATATCGATTGCACATATTCGATTTAACTAAAATCGAACTACTCTCGTAGTGTAGACATACCCTTATATATCCCTCCATGACGTAGAACCAAGTACTATTAAGACCAGAGATAGTGTCCATATTGGTATTTCTTTTACATGAAATCTGTGAAAATAAAGAGAAACAAAATGTGAGTTTCATTTTCATTGGAAAGTTAAATATGCCTGGCCAAATTCTGTCCTTTGAGGTTCCTGTTTCCTTAAATGGATTCCATTTATGCATGTCCACAGACCGAATTTGCCCCACAGTTAGAAGGGGAGCAGCTCTCATGTTTGAGGTTGAGATTGTGATAATACAAATGTATCTGCTTTACAGATACCAGGAACTAGCAAAAAATAAACTTAGTTTTAAAATCAATACAAAAAATTAATGTTAATGCAGTGTTAAAGTAGAGAAATCAAGCACTGAAGTCAGGAAATACAGACATAACGCTGAGGTAGGAATTCTCTATCTGATTGTCCATGGAAAAATGACTGCTACCTCAGTTTCCCCTTTTGGGTGTATTCATTTAACACTCCTACTAAATCAAAATTCCAGCCCAAAATTCCAGTCTGAGGCCAGATCTTCTTCAGTTGTTAGCCAGGGATGAGGAAGAGTGTCTGCCATCCAAGTCTCAGGAGATCCAGAATGGGGATTGTTAGTAGTAGTATGTACTGCAGTAGCAACTAGAGGCCTCAACCACGTCAGGCCCCATTGTGCTGGGCGCTTAACAAATGTAGTAAATAAGAGTACCTTATTTACTCCCAAAGAGCTTGCAGTTTGAAAGAAAATACATAATACTTGGATGAGACAGACAAACTGGTTGGGATGAGGTTAGCAGAGAAGGGGAAACAAAAATATGTGCGCAGCGCAGTTCTTATGTAGAGTGTTTTCAAAAGTGATGAGCATGTTGAGTCAGTGGATTAGGATGGAAACTGTTTTGCAACCTTAAGTTTAGCTGTCACTACAGTGACTAGTATAATATTCAAAATTGTATTTTGTCCTTGTTTGTGTTGACTACACAGATTAACCCAAAATGGAGCTCTGTGTTAAAGACATTGTGAACAGTAATTTTAAACAAATCAGTGTCAGTTCCTCCACAGGTGGAAATTGTCATAACTCCATTGCAGTCAATTTTGCTACATGAATTTACATCAACTCTGGCATTGGCCCAAGGGTATTTGGAAACCTATTTGTGTGTTTCTAACAAGTCCATGGAAGTTCAAAATTGAAATCTGCTTTCTCATCAAATATTTCTTTTTTTATTAATTCTCTCTCACACTCACACGTGTGCACACACACACAGATTTTTTAGCTCATGAGTGCTAGACCAGGGGTTCTCAAACTGGGTGTCGGGACCTCTCAGGGGGGTTGCGAGGTTATTACATGGGGGGTCGTGAGCTGTCAGCCTCCACTCCAAACCCTGCTTTGTCTCCAGCATTTATAATGGTGTTAAATATATAAAAAAGTGTTTTTAATCTATGGGGGTTGGGGGGGGGGTAGCACTCAGAGGCTTGCTATGTGAAAGGGATCACCAGTACAAAAGTTAGAAAACCACTGTTCTAGACTTTTGGCTGTGTTGGATTTTTTAATGGAAAAATAGTACTGAAATAAATCCAGACCCTGAGTCTGAATATGCTTATGCTCGTAAGTAACTTTACATATAAGGGTATTCTGTTTGAATTCAGAGGAATTTATTGACATGAATAAAGTTACTCACAAATGTAAGTGTTTGTTGGATTATGGTTTTAGGTAGGGTAGAAGTGAACCTGACATACTAAAAATTATTCAGGATTAGTTTATTTTTAAATATGCACTAGTAATAGAGAAAAGAAATTACTTAATGTGGAAACTGAGAAGGAACAATACACCTTTCCAGTGGGTTTTTGTGCATTTTTACAAGTGCTTTTTTTATTCACACGTGAAAACACATGGGAAGGGAAGCCCATTTTTGCAGAAACATCATGGGCATTGCTCATTTGAATGTATTACTTATGAGACAAATCACATAACTGCTGGAGAGGGAATTTCATTGTGTAAAACTAGGAGAGTATATTTAAAGAACTATATTATATAGTAATCTTTGTTGCAGTATGAGACACCCTTTTTTAGCCTGAAAGAAACTAGTGATGACAAAAAAATACTTACTCCATTTTGTTTACAAATACTAAGTAATTAATCTTTACAACCCCCCTGTGAGGTAGATAAGTACCGGGTATTTATTATTATTCCATGGGACAAATGAGACCCAGAAAGCGTTACGTCCAAAACCAAACCTTGGGGTTTCAAGGTAGGCAGACCTAAATACCTATTTGGGCACCTAAACTAGTTTGGTTTTCAGAGGGGTTGAATATCTGCAGTTTTCATTGATTTCATATGGATTTAGGATGCGTAATTTTTAGTTACCCAAGTTTGACATTTGGATTAGAATTCAGGATTTCCCAGATGTCAGCACCATCCTCTTATTTATGACCATTCAGCTTTTGTATTGAAAAAAGAATATGTACTAATTAATAACAGTAACACTGAATGTAGCACAACAAAAGTTAATTAAAATGAACCAGGACATTGTTTTGTGCATGGTAGATTTTCTTAAAGGACAAAAATATTAATTATATCAAGGTGCTTTTGAATGAATTAGAAAAGGATGTAAGTTCATGTCTTGTTTTTCAATTTTAGATTTAACCCCCCGCTTCCCCAGATCTGATTGTGCGTCTTAATTGTTTTCTTTTATCTTTTTCCTCTACAATCCTGGTTGTGAGAGAAACTCAAACGTATGTATAATATTTGGATCTCAGGCCTCAAACAAGCTCAGGGAGACTGTGATATACAGTATTGATATTTGGGAAGTTAGTTGCTTTGCATATATTTATCATTTTCTAACCTGGCAGGAATCAGTCTGTTGTTGAGGTGAGTACAACACTGGTGTTTGCCTTGGCGACACAAGAAAAACAGTATGTGGTGGCTGGTAATCAATGATTGAGGGGAATATTTAAGGGGGGAAATAGAAAAGTAAATTCTTTGGAAAATCACTTTGTCTTTAGCAGTTTTTTAAACTATATTCTGTGTAGAAAAAATATCTTAAATGAAAATATAATATTCAGTTTGACCTCATTATGACCTCAGTCCTGCAAGTTGCTGAGCACTGAAACCATTCAGTGGAACTATGATCAGCTCTCCTGTTCCTGTCCAGGTGCTTCCAGTTGGGCCAATTAAGAGGGTGGGGCAGCACCTAGGGGCTATAAGGGGGGGGCTATTGTGTAATTAGACACCCATAGTTGTTCTGTGCCAGCTGACTCAGGCTTGCAGGGCGTGGGCTGTTTAATTGTGGTGTAGACGTTTGGGCTTGGGCTGAAGCCTGAGCTCTGGGACCACGGTGGTGGGGAGGCCTGCAGTGTAAGAGGCCTGGTGTTAGAGCAGACTGAGTCAGTCAGGGGAGTCGAACAGGAGAGGAAAGCTGCCAGGTGATTCCTGTGAGAAGGCTGAAGGCAGGAAATCAGCAAGAAGGGTTTGCTTGCTTGCATGCATGCCTCCTTCTGTCTCCTCTCCTGTCTGACTCCTCACTGACTTAGTCTGTTCTGCCTTCTGGGGTGTCTTTCTTACCTGCCCCACCCTTATTAAATGGGATGAAATTCAATAAGGACTGTCATAACTATAAAGGGAAGGGTAACAGCCCTCCTGTGTACAATACTATAAAATCCCTCCTGGCCAGAGACTCCAAAATCCTTTTACCAGTAAAGGGTTAAGAAGCTCAGGTAACCTGGCTGACACCTGACCCAAAGGACCAATAAGGGGACAAGATACTTTCAAATCTTGGTGGGGGGGAAGGCTTTTGTTTGTGCTCTTTGTTTTGGGGGGAGTTCGCTCTTGGGACTAAGAGGGACCAGACATCAATCCATGCTCTCCAAATCTTTCTGAACAAGTCTCTCATATTTCAAACTTGTAAGTACAGCCAGGCAAGGTGTGTTAGTTTTATCTTTGTTTTCTCAACTTGTAAATGTACCTTTTGCTAGGGTGTTTACCTCTGTTTGCTGTAACTTTGAACCTAAGGCTAGAGGGGGTTCCTCTGAGCTCTTTAAGTTTGATTACCCTGTAAAGTTATTTTCCATCCTGATTTTAAAGAGATGATTTTTACCTTTTTCTTTAATTAAAAGCCTTCTTTTTAAGAACCTGATTAATTTTTCCTTGTTTTTAGATTCAAGGGGGTTGGATCTGGATCCACCAGGAGTTGGTGGGAGAAAGGAGGGGGGATGGTTAATTTCTCTTTGTTTTAAGATCCAAGGGGTTGGATCTATGTTCACCAGGGAGTTGGTGGATGAGTCTCTCAAGGCTACCCAGAGAAGGGAGTTAGCCCATTTGAGAGTGGTGGCAGCGGACCAGATCTAAGCTGGTAGTTAAGCTTAGAAGTTTTCATGCAGGCCCCCACATCTGTACCCTAAAGTTCAGAGTGGGGAAGGAGCCTTGACATGGTGGCAGCGGTGGGATCATTTTAAACCAAAAGCCAGTAAGATTTTTTTCTCCTTTCTAGCTGCTTTCTAGCAGAGCTGAAGGTAGATGCATATCTTATCTCATCCTTGCATGAAGGCAGAGGTGTTATGTTTTTTTAACAAGGGTCTTTGTTAAGAGAAGGGTTCAAGCAATGAGCAAGCAGCTGGCAAAAGGAATTTACAAGCTGGATTGTTTTTTTTTCTTTCTACCTCTCGGGTATAGCTAGTTAAAAAGTCTCTGTTAACTAAGCCAGCCCTGAGCTGAGTGCATCCCAGTTTCAGTGAACTGCAGAGGGGTGTGGCCTAGCACAAAAAAGCAGGAAAATGACTACCAGTGAAGCAGCAAACAAACTAGAACTGGCTAGACTGGAAGCAACAGAAAAAGAAAACCAACATAAGAGACAGATGGAACTAAAACAATTAAAAATTAAGGCAAAGGAGGCTGCCCACAAGAGAGCTATGGAGGAGAGGGAAAGAGAGAGGAAGCATGAGCTGAAATTAGCAAGGGCTAGGCCGGATATACCAGCCAACCCTAGCAACCCCTCTCCAGGTACCGCTTCCCATCCCAGAAAATTCCCCACCTACAAGGCAGGCGATAATACTGAGGCCTTCTTAGAAAATTTTGAAAGGGCCTCCCTGGGGTACAGCATCACTACAAACCAGTACATGGTGGAGCTGAGGCCACAGCTCAGTGGACCCTTAACAGAGGTGGCAGCTGAAATGCCTAAGGAACACATGAGCAGTTATGAACTTTTTAAAAACAAGGCCAGAATCAGAATGGGGCTAACATCTGAGCATGCCCGTCGGCGGTTCAGAGCCCTAAGGTGGAAACCAGACGTGTCATTTACCCAACATGCCTACCACATTGGAAAAAATTGGGATGCCTGGATATCAGGAGCAAGTGTTAAATCTACAGAAGAGTTGCCCTTCCTAATGCAAATGGAGCAGTTTTTAGAGGGTGTTCCTGAGGAAATAGAAAGGTACATCCTAGATGGGAAGCCCAAAACTGTAACCGAGGCAGGGGAGATTGGAGCCAAATGGGTGGAGGTGGCAGAAAAGAAAAAAACTAGTAGCAGTTGGAGCGAATATCAGAAGGGGCAAGCCGAAACAAAACCTTATCACCGGGGACAACCCAAGGCCCCACCTACATCCCAAGGGAAACCCCAGATGCCTTCTCACCCCACCACACCAGTCTCCACCAACCAACATCGCCCCAGTGATACCTTAGCAGGGCGATGTTGTAAATGTAATGAACTGGGACATATAAAGGCTCACTGCTCCAAGAACCCCAACCGATTACAGTTCATTACACCACAATCACACCAAAGATCCCCAGGCCCAGATGCCTCTCAAATATCCTCGGAGCGAAGGGAAACCTTGAGAGTGGGCGGAAAGAAGGTTATCGCGTGGAGGGACACTGGGACACAAATGTCGACTATCCACCAATCCCTACTGGACCCCAAACTCATCAACCCGGAGGCTCTGGTGACAATTCAACCCTTCATGTCACACTCTGTAACCTTGCCTACAGCCAAGTTACATGTCCAGAGCAAGGGCTGGTCAGGAATGTGGACTTTTGCAGTCTATAACAATTATCCCATCCCCATGCTGCTGGGGGAAGACTTGGCCAACCATGTGAAGCTAGCCAAGAGGGTGGGAATGGTCACCCGCAGCCAGGCTAAGCAAGCTTTCACCCCCATCCCTGTTCCTGAGCCGTCCACCAGGGCCCCGTCTGTGTTACCAGAGACCCAGACAGAGGTGGTGGAACCGGATCCCCTGCCAACGACTGCAACAGCCGTAGTGGATCCAATCCCAGAGACCCAGCCAAAGCCAGTCCCAGAACCGGAACTGGCAACACAACCAGCACCAGAACCATTGCCAGCACTGAGTACAGCGTTTGCAAACCCGTCTACAACTCCAACGCCAGAGGGCACCAGCGAGCCTGAACTGGCAGAAACAGTAGATGACCCTACCCAAGAGGCTCAGCCAGAGCCTGAAATACCACATAGTGTACCAACGGACAGCGGTTCACAGTCAACGGAAACAGCCCCAGCACCTGCATCGCTTCCAGAGGGACCAAGTCCACAGTCCAAGGAGGAACTGATGTCTCCAGCATCAAGGGAACAGTTCCAGGCCGAGCAAGAAGCAGATGACAGCCTTCAAAAAGCTTGGGCGGCGGCACGGAGCACCCCACCACCTCTCAGCTCTTCTAACCGATCCCGGTTTGTTGTAGAACAAGGACTTTTATACAAGGAGACTCTTTCTGGTGGGCACCAGGAAGACTGGCATCCTCAAAGACAGTTGGTAGTTCCCACTAAGTATCGGGTAAAGCTCTTGAGCTTAGCCCATGATCATCCCAGTGGCCATTCTGGGGTAAACAGAACCAAAGACCGGTTGGGGAAGTCCTTCCACTGGGAGGGAATGGGCAAGGACGTTGCTAATTATGTCCGGTCTTGTGAGGTGTGCCAACGAGTGGGAAAGCCCCAAGACCAGGTCAAAGCCCCTCTCCAGCCACTACCCATAATTGAGGTCCCATTTCAGCGAGTAGCTGTGAATATTCTGGGTCCTTTCCCAAAGAAGACACCCAGAGGAAAGCAGTACATACTGACTTTCATGGATTTTGCTATCCGATGGCCGGAAGCAGTACCCTTAAGCAACACCAGGGCTAAAAGTGTGTGCCAGGCATTAGCAGACATTTTTGCCAGGGTAGGTTGGCCCTCCGACATCCTTACAGATTCGGGAACTAATTTCCTGGCAGGAACCATGAAAAACCTGTGGGAAGCTCATGGGGTAAATCACTTGGTTGCCACCGCTTACCACCATCAAACCAATGGCCTGGTGGAGAGGTTTAATGAAACTTTGGGGGCCATAATACGTAAATTCGTAAATGAACACTCCAATAATTGGGACCTAGTGTTGCAGCAGTTGCTTTTTGCCTACAGGGCTGTACCACATCCCAGTTTAGGGTTTTCACCATTTGAACTTGTGTATGGCCGCGAGGTTAAGGGGCCATTATAGTTGGTGAAGCAGCAATGGGAGGGGTTTACGCTTTCTCCAGGAACTAACATTCTAGACTTTGTAAGCAACCTACAAGGCACCCTCCGACACTCTTTAGCCCTTGCTAAAGAAAACCTAAAGGATGCTCAGAAAAAGCACAAAGGCAAATACTCCACTTAGGAAGGAATAATCTGTTGCACACATACAAAATGGGAAATGACTGCCTAGGAAGGAGTACTGCGGGAAGGGATCTGGGGGTCATAGTGGACCACAAGCTAAATATGAGTCAACAGTGTAACGCCGTTGCAAAAAAAGCAAACAGCATTCTGGAATGTATTAGCAGGAGTGTTGTAAGCAAGACACGAGAAGTAATTCTTCTGCTCTATTCTGTGCTGATTAGGCCTCCACTGGAGTATTGTGTCCAGTTCTGGGTGCCACATTTCAGGAAAGATGTGGACAAATTGGAGAAAGTCCAGAGAAGAGTAACAAAAATTATTAAAGGTTTAGAAAACATGACCTATGAGGAAGATTGAAAAAATTGGGTTTGTTTAGTCTGGAGAAGAGAAGACTGAGAGGGGACATGATTTTTAAGAACAGGTTAGACAAACACCTGTCAAGGATGGTCTAGATAATACTTAGTCCTGCCATTAGTGCAGGGGACGGGACTAGATGGCCTCTTAAGGTCCCTTCCGGTCTTATGATTCTATGATTATCTCTAGCCTGACTCCTTCTCCAGGCTGTCTGCATAGGGTATGTATTGAGGAGGCCGCAGAGATGTCCTTCCCTTCGTGTAACACTGGGTAGAGCTGCATAGAGGATCCTTTCCTTACTCTTGCCTTTAGGGGACCAATAAGGCCCTCTGTATTTACATGTGTGATACAGGAGCTCTTCAGCTGTCACTTTGTTACTCCTTTAAAAAGGAAGCTTTTTAGCATGTGCTGCATACCTCCGCATGTGGTCTAAAGGGGTTGGAGGGACTGGCCAGCCACATTTTTTTAGCCAGAGGGTTAAGACTTAGTGGGTTGGTGGTGTGCTGGCTGGCACGGAAATTACATCTTCCTGTTAGCTCTTTCCTGGATGCTAGGTAGCACCTTGTCCTGCTGCAAGCTGAAGAGGCTCATAGCACTGGGAAGGACAGGTGCAAATGTAGCGTAGGGAGGATTTGACCCATAGACAAATATAATACTGCCTAGAGCTCTTTGGACAGTGGCTGTACAGAGTTGCTCAGAAGTTGTCTAATGGAATGCTTAACAAATATCTGCAGAAAATTAATTTCTTGCTGAAGACTGCTGAGCCCTTTTCACATCACAGAACAATTACTGATTCACGCTTGTTGCTCAAGAGGAGGGTAGGACTGAATTAAATGTCTGTGGTGATCAAGACTGGGCCCAGTAGCAGAGCTCCATGAGGTTACTTTGGACAGCAGTTCCCCACAGTAGGACTGACCCTGTGTTCTTTGTGCACCCCAACAGTAAATTGGAGTTCTTGGTGCCCAGGGAAAGCAGGATCTGCCCCTTATGTGTAGGTTTGGCTGAATTTGTTTTTTATTATAATTTCAACAGATAACATTGTGTTTATTTTAAATGTCTTTTCTATTTGTCTTAATTTAAATTGTGGGGAATTATGAGGTGCGGCGTTTGACAGTAATTAGTGGCAATAGATGAGAAGGTTCAAAAAGTTAAAGCTGGTAACTGTTACAATACAAATCGTCAATATCATATGTCAAAATACACAGTGTAAATATCCTTACATCAAACTTCAATAAGTTCTCCAGCCGCATTTTTCTTACTTCGTCTTTCAGTAAATTTGGATTATTATAGATGGAAATATTTTTTGTCTCTTTGTGTGTATGGTCAAATTGACATTTACCAACATTTATTGATAAAACTCTAACTTACCAAGCCTACTTATATGATTCAAGTCAGTGTTACCAGTCCCTCACTTTCACGAGCACCTAATTCATGCATAAATTTTAAAACAGACCAACAAGCCCCACTCCCCAAAGAATCATTAAAGTAGCAGGGTCTTGAAAAGGAAGAAAATAATCAAGGAAGGCCCTGACATTACTTTTCTTCCCATATCCCTAGGGTTTTCTCCAGTCTCTCTTTTAAAAATGGATTTTGTCTGAAAGTTTCAGCTATATTTAAAATAACAAGAGCAGAATCATCTGTAGTACAGAAGCAAAAATAGCAAAGAAAGCAAACCGGCAAGAAGATGAAATATGAATGAGATACATATACCACTGTTTCATGAAAGAGAGAGCTTCAACCCCAAAGCCAAGAATCACAAATCTAAAGTAGTGAAATTCAGATGGATACTTTTTTGATTTGTGTTACAGTATTCAACTAGCTACAATATGGAATTGCTTCATTTTTTTCCTTTAAAAAAATGAGAGGGAAAGAAAGAAAGAGAAGGAAAACCAGCTCACTGCTTATTTCTTTTTTCCCACTTGCTGCTTTCTGTTTCAGTTAATTCAGCAGTAATTGGATACACTGTGTCTAATTTTTAATAAATCAACAGAACTTTATAGTGATAGTGACAGTGGTTTTACTAGCCCCATTGGTTCTATCAAGAGTTTTATTCTGCTTCAAAACAATTTGCTGTGAACGCCCTTGTTTGTTTGCCACACTAGTCTTTGTTCTGGCTCAAACTTTGATTTATAACTATATATAATTGATGGCTGTGGGGTAGGTGGACTATAGCTATTGCTCCTCCTCTTTTAATCTAGCTTTGCCTAGAAATCCATGTAGTGGCGCATTCTCAAGGGAACCAGGCTGGGAAATTTTCTGTATACCCAATGGGAGGCCATTAATCATAGTGAAGAGTCTCTTACTGGCTGCAAGCATGTTTGTGAAAGTAAGGAAAACAAAAGTGGACCACCTCAAAATGACTTATCAAGAGAATGGATGTTAAAGCTAATGTATTCATTGTGATACATCAAAAAAGAATAGTTTATGCATTGCTAATGGCATTGAAGCATATTTATTCAAATAGATTTGGCACTTCAAAGTTATTTGAACCTAGTGGCCAGTATAATTTCAGAAATCAGAGATTAGAGTCATAGTAGAAAAGAATATTTGAAATATTACTGCTTTAAAACAGAAGCTTTTAAAGCAATAGATAAGAAAAGAAGAGTGCAATTGTTGAATATTTGCCAGAGCAAAGCCTTTGTAAAGATTTATTCTAAAATTAAAAGTGCAGTTTCTGAGACTCAGGTGGGATTGCTGACAAAAAATGTCAGATTTAAAACTTAAAAAAAAAAAAAAAGCCTATGAAACTTTTTAGGTTCACAGAGAGATTTTAAATCACAAAGATTGATAGCAGGATTCTGAAATCAACTATAAGTAACCTCTACAAATAGGAAAAAGGTGCTCAATTCTTCACTACGGGCTCAGGGTGCTGAGCACTCTGACCCTTATCCAGCAGGGCACTTTAGCATGGGTTTAATTTAAAACATGTGAGAAGTCAGTGGGGCTACTCAAATGCTTACAATAAGCACATGCATAAGTGTTTGCAGAATTGGTGCCTAACAGATTCTGCAGGCTGGTATCTTTTTGTATTCTTCATACAAATTAGCTTGTCAGCAGCAAACCTTTTATAAGGGATCCTGGTTGTGACTGCTCAGAAAATATTTTTACAACACGGCGGTTGTACCAGTATTTGAGTATAAGTAAGTTGGATTTACACGAGGTATTTTTGTGATTAGAAATTTCTGCCCAGTAGGGAGAAATAAAGGAAGTCAAGAGGCAATCTAAGTTTTTAAGCACTGACATCCTGGACCTTATCCCATATAAATAACCACAGAGCATGGGAAGTAAGCTATTTTCATATTACATAACATTCACTTTATTTACTAAACAACAGCTTGTAATTTAGAAGATAAATTTTAATGCAGTCAAAGGTAAGAATGCTACGGTTTATTTTTTCACGAACCTCTGATGCAGCAGCATATTTAAGCTGTTTGTTTTTTTTACTTTGAATTGTTTTACTTCACAAAAGCTCTTTAACTGAAGCTCACTACCAGGAAGGCTAGCCAGTAACAATTTCAGTCTATTTTATATACTTTAAAGAGGCTACTAGAACTGATGCATAGTTTCCATGAATGATGCTGAAATCCAAAATGGAAATAGTGCTTTTCGTAGTTTATACTCTGTTGTTTGAAATGCTGTGAAGTAAGGAGAACTGAATTCCCAGAAGCTGGTACATTAACACCACAGCTCATATGGTTAACAACAGAATCTATTAGTCTGTGTAACAATACCTTTAAACTGGCTTGTTATGGGCACAGATTCAGTCATGTTCTACTGATGTATGTCATCACAAAAATATCTTAACAGAAACACTGCAAACAATAATTAAAATCCATAACATTAGCCTGATTTAGTGCAAAAAATATGAACCCTGGTACAGTAGAAGAATGAATGAGCACTTTAGCACATTAGAACCTCATTTAAAA
Organism: Terrapene triunguis; assembly: GCF_002925995.2. NCBI lineage: Eukaryota > Metazoa > Chordata > Testudines > Emydidae > Terrapene > Terrapene triunguis. The sequence goes on along the minus strand of NW_020664435.1, from coordinate 7,025,480 downwards.
TAATTGCAGAGGAAAAGAAAAATGTAACATTTTTGACACTTCTACAGATCAGCCCCCCCCCCCAAAAAATCAGAATAAATTCTGCTGTGATGGCAACAGGCATGTCTTGGTTTGTCTTTTTCACTGTTTATGGGGAGAGATTTATTTTAGTTTTGTACACACTGTAATTTACAATATCTTTATTCCTTCACATCTGTTACACTTTTGATACCTGATCCAGCAAAGTACTTAAGCCCATGCTTAACTGTAAGCATGGGCTTAAGTTATACTGACTTCAAGTTATTCATGTGTGATAAGCGTTTTCCTGAATATGGATTCTTTCCTGATTTAGGGCCCATGAAGCATGTGCTTAAGCACTTTGCTAGATTAGGCTATTGTCACTTAACAATTATTTCTTTGATTTTAAAAAAAGAAAACAAACGTGTTCTTTCTGTGCATTATATAGGTGATGTTCTACATATCGACATAATGCTGCCTGTAATCTTAAATCCCTTTTAACTAGGACCATTTCCCTGGTGTTCTTATTTCTAAGCTTGATTGAAGTCCAAATGAAATAAAGTTCAAAAATAAGTGTTCATCTTAACTAGAATAAATTGTGTTTTTTTGTTCTTATTACAAGACATTTATTTGGAGTTTTATTGGACTCATGGGATCAAAATATATTCCCTGGTTTCCATAAAATTAATAGTCTTTGTACTGTCCTTCACATTTAAACTAAACATAACATATATTAAAAATGTTTTTCAACAACTTAAAAAAATGCTGCCATATGTTCTAAATATAAATCATGAGTTTATTATCAACAGAAAGAGGTCAAAAGCAATCCATGTGCTTGAATAATATAAATGACATTTTGGGTGCAAAATATATTCCCTGCCCAAATAAATACTGTTAGCAACATAAGTGAAAAAGGTGTATCTCACCAAATAGATGTTTAAAACATGTTCTGTATACATTATATGGAATGCTCTTTGTTTTTGAAAAATGTGAAATGTGATGGATATGTTCCAGAACAGCTGAACTATGTTAAAAGGCATAATAAACACTCATAGCTTTGTATGCAATTATTTAATTGGCAGATCGATTTTTCTGTCACTGTCACTGGCAATAGCAGCCATTTGATACCAGGGCTTGGATTAAATGTTTCATCAGTAGTGCCTATTTAAGGATCTTTATGGAACAACAAGTTAGTCCCCTGGGCAAGCCCGTGTCAACTGCAATAAAGAGATCCACACAAGTGAATGAGTTGCATTTTTGCTGGATTTACAGGGAGACTCAGATTTTCTGTGCGATCTGGATGCTTTCTAAGGCTGCTTCCCATTTTGTTTAAGAGCAGTGTCTACTGGTGGCAAGGGTTGAATGCTTGGCTTTGCACGTTCAAGGGGTTTTTATAATTTCCTTATCAAAGTGGATTTACAAGGCACTATCCTCTATCTGGAAACAGGTGAGTTTCTGATAAAAGCAGATGCTGCAGGAGTTGTATAGTTTTTATTATCCAGTGAATATTCTACATTATAACTAAACCCTGAACTGGTAATGAAGCAGCAGTGCCTTGTTTTTTCTGCCTGATTCAAAATACAGTCTTCTCTTTAATACAGAGAAAATGGGATGTCTGTAGTTTTCAAGATTACTTTACTTTTAATTCACCATCTCTGATCCCTGTTGGCTCATAAAAATCATTGCATGTATTTAATTCTTGCAGCAATGTTTTATAATTGTCACACATAGTATATGCATTTTCCACTTTATAGCACATTGGCTGAATTGAGAAGCAGTTTAAAATTTTAATTTTGGGAATATATATTCATTTGGAACTGAATCTGTAATCCTTATCTTCAGCAAACAGACAAACAGAAAAATTAGACAACAGCCTAATTTTTCTGTTGTTGATTTTAATTTCAGGCTTCTGTTTAGCGACATGTTTTCCATAAATTCTTTAAAAACAAACAAATACATAATGTGGTCTAAATTAATTACATCCAAAGATTAATTTTCAGATCTTTATAAACACAAAATTAAATTTCCATTGAAATAAAATAGTGTTTGTTGGCCCGCTTTTCCTTGGGCAGTAAACTGATGATATGCCTTACCTCCTTAGCTAGCGTACTGCTTTCTGAGATTGGAAAAATGAGAGCAATTCTGTGGTTTACCTGCAATGAGCTATTTGCAACAGATTCAAACTAATGAACAAGCATCCTTTGGGCTCACTTGTAACAGTTCAAACTTTTATTCACTCACTACTCTTGGATGAAAAACCAAGCCTAAATGCTGCCATTATTTAATCAACTGATTCTATAGCTTTAGTTGAGACCGAGACCAGTCAAGGGACACACATCTTGCTTCCTGATCTGAAAAATATAAAATAGCCATTTTTAGATCGCATGTTCAGTTTTTCTTCGTGAGTGCTCCCTTAACTTTAATAAATCTTTCCCTAGGTTTTAGATGGTTCTCATGCAAAAAACTGTGCACATCAAAAGGGCCTGAGTCTCATTAATACTAAGACCCCTTTACACCATTCTGGCAGCGGGGTGGCACTTTAAAGTGGGAGTGAGTTATATTTGCAACCACTTTGATGCCTTTCACACTCACAGAACAGTGTAAAAGGGATCAGTATAAATGAGAATCAGATCCAAAGTTGCTAGCCTGCATATTCCACCAATGGAAAATGTAAAAAGGAAGGAAACAATCAGGTAAGTCACTCAGCCACCCCATGTACACTCCTCTCATTAATTTCCTATTTCGACTTCATCCGTCTCCTTTGCTCCATTCGGAGCTCCGGTATCGCCAGTCTCATCCTGAACAACTGACAGGCAGCCTTAACTCAGAGCGTGTTTGTGGGTTATATGTGCATGTATTACAATTATTGATACAGGGTTGCTCTGGCTTTCATAAATTACATTGTCCGTGGTTCTGTATGTGGTTTTGGTTTTGGTTTGGTGTGAGTCAGTGGGCTGTGTTTCCGGTTCCAGTTCATGGCTGGCTGAGAGAGTTGTTTCTCTGTAATATTTAGGTAGCATTGTGCAAATGGGTGAGCCGTGATCTTTGTGATTGTTTTAAATGTGGTTTTATTTTTGGTTGAGATTACAGAATTAAAATCTGCATGTGCTGGGAGTATTATATTTTTATTTGTAGTTTTAAAGCTGCACATTAATTATGGTGGAGATATGTGGCTGTTGAGGATGGAAGGCAGTTATTGGAAGTTAAAAAGGGAACTAATGAATGAACAACTGAACCCTAAATCACACACTCTCCACTCTGATAGGCATTCAAGTCTGATGTCCCTATGTGCCCATTTCTCCCACAAATGTCTCTGTGCTTTCTTCCACACTGCCCCTTACAGACGGAACTTGGAGCTACTCTGATAGGCCACTACCCTGTCCTTGAAATCACTGCTCAAAACCTACTGTACCACAAGGCCATCTTGTTGTTGGCTGTTTGTATGCATGTAGCAGAACGGGATCCTGGTCCATGAGTGAGACTCCTAGGTGCTTCTGTAATGCAAACCATAAGTAATGGTAAGGCCTATAAGAAATAAATCAACTAATAAAGGTTAGGATGAACAGCAGTCAGGGCTTGCGGATTTTATTTATATATAAACAGCACAAATTTAGAATGACCAAGTTAAGCTCATACCTGATCTGTGAAGCTGTGTGTACTTATTACCAGAGTCCTTCATTCCTGGCCGGAGTCCTACTGATTTCAGGGAAATGTGTGTATGAAATGACTACAGAATCTGGCTCTGAAGGTCTATCCTGACAATGTTCACTCAGACCCCTGTTCTGGCCCCCTGCCAGAAGCTCAGAGTAACTGGGCTTTGCACAAAGGATCTTTACGGGGGCTGGGGAGAAGGAATCCTCACCCCAGCCTGCTGGCAAGGAATTTTCCTGCATGCTGAATGATACCCGTCCGCGTGAGTATTTTGGGTAGTGGATCTGTGTAATTATGGACCCACTGATGATGTCTCAAACACTCCTCCCTGCTGCCAAAGATTGGGCAGCTGTGAAATCGTGCTCTGTGGAGTGCTCTGCATGGCCTCTCTGCTGTCTGTCACCCCCTGGAGCACAGCCACCTTATTTTCTTAATAACGTGTAGGTTATTTATCCCAAGAGACTTGCTAAGTGAGTTTGAGAAATAAGGATACATTGTATAAACATCCCCAAAAGGACTGAGAAAATGGAGGAGGGGCAGAAAGGGGAGGCCTATCACAAATCAACAGATAATATGGTTCTTTTCTCTGCAATGTTTTGCAGTTTGGGCATGACTATTGAAGATATTATCAGGCTTCCCTGATAAAGACCCTGCCTGTATTTATGTGTGGCTCCCCCTCTCTCCTCCATGCAGTAGGGTAGAGGTAAGGTGCCTTTCCTACATCCTTTTCCTTTTATGGACTCTGTTAAGGGCTCTGTGGGGATAGGGGAGGAAATTAGCTGGGGGAAGGGATAGGCTAGACAGAGGTGAGGCTGGAACAGCTGCACATGGTACCTCTGTCAGTGTGATGGACTTCCCTATGGAAAGCCTAGGGCTGTACTGCTGCTTATCCCATACTCCCCATCATCATCTGCACCGAACACGCCCCCACCCTTATGTGGATCTGGGGGTCAGACACCATCTGGGAAATTAACACTAAGGCACCCACTTCTAATTCTGCTGAATTGCGAGATTTCAGACTTTAAATCTCTCCTGGCTTCTTGCTTATATATTTTGAGAGAAATTTTTCTTTTGTGGGGGAAGAAGGAAAATTTTCATTGGCTAGATAAACAAAAGGTAGTGGGTTGAAGTTGCTCAGAGATTTGTAATGATAGAAGTAGCCAGTGTTAGAAGTAATGCTAGAAGGTGAAGATAGATTAGGAGGCAGATTGAAGGTACATATTAAAGGCAATTTATCACATGGGTAGAGATATCCCAACATACAGCTTTAGCTTACTCAGTCATCACCTATTCAGTAGATTTCCACAGTTCTCACTGCTCCTAGAAGCATTACTGGGGTCACATCGTCACACAGATTACCTATTCTTGAACAGTTTTTCCATTGTTCTACGTGCAAGCGTGTTTCTCTTCAGCGTCACTCAGGCATGCATGCTTTTTGTTTCTGTCTATTTTTTTTCAACAAACATTTATTGTGACCATTGAAGGATTATCACTCTCTGGTAGTGTTAAGATTTTCCCTGTGTCCCTCATATAGGAGCTCAGTAAAATGCTGGACTATGTGTTCTTGATTCACGCTTGTCTATATAAAGTTTTCTTGAAGGCTCCAATGTCATGGAAATCTTATTGTGGTGTTTATTCTTTTTGAGCCATGCTTGTATTCTTTTAAAGAGACTGGTGGTCTGATTCTGATGGAGTTACATCGGTTTTACATCGGTGTAACCCATGGACTTCAATAGATTTATTCCTTATTTACATAAGTGAAAGCAGAAACAATCCTTGAGAGTGGTTATCCCCATTTTCTGAATTTCTTTTTCCCTTGCGCCATCTCCCAAGAACACATGTTTGCACAACAGAGTTCAGAGGCAGCATCTTTTCAGAACATTAGCAAACCGTTTGTATCAGGAGAACTTTTCTACACATTACCTGATAATCCATGAAATTTATGACTACTACTCACCAGTGGAAGCTGGCCCTTTGTAGCAGAATAGTTTGTAAGGCTTATATGAAAAGTACCCATTTGAAAACACCATTCTTTACAAACCCTTTTTAAAGTTTTTGTTTTTTAATGCTAACATTACTTCAATCTGCTTGACTAGTTATGCTGGAACTTTTAAAACAGGGAGTTAATTCTGGACTCATAGAAAACAATAGCAAAGCTCTCATTGACTTCAATAGGGCCAGGATTTTACCCTGCAAATTTATGACAGTTGTGATTGGAGCGGTTTTAAACTTTCACTTTGATACTTGAAATCACACAGAATTCATGTGGTTGCTGTTTTCAAAATGTTCATAAAGTCCCTCACAAATGTTCTTCTTCGAGTATTTGCTCATATCCAGTCCATGCTAGGGGGGTGTGTGCGTCGCATTGCACTGTTGCCAGAGATTCTTCCCTTAGTGGTATCCGTTGGTCCAGCCCTAGTGTCATCTGGAGCCATGTGCGTATAAGGGGCGCTGCCAGCCCCACATCCTGTCAGTTCCTTCTTATCGCCCATGATGGTTGCTGGAATGACCCTTTCTTGCTCTGGCAAGGCTTCTTCTCAGTGGTTTCAAACTCTTTCTTCATTCATAATGGTAATTGTTTAGTGTATATAGTATTTGCAAATAGTGGAAGTGTTCCTATCATTAAGGTACTTTTTGCCCCAGGGGACAGGCATGACCCCGGTCCTCAGGCTTCAAGCCTTGTGCCTCCTGTGGCAAACCTATGCCTGTGAATGACCTGAACTCCAGTTGCTTAAAGTGCTTGGGGGAAACTCACATAAAGGACACGTGCCAAATCTGTTGGGAATTCAGATCCCTCACTAAAAAGGACCGGGACATCAGATTAAAGGCTATCCCCAGGGAAGCCGCCCTCAGTCCTGTCTCAGAGTCAAGCTGCTCCAATTTGGTGCCGAGTACTTTGGCATCTGTGTGAAATGCTCCCTCAGCACCAGGCTCTTCCTGATACCGTTCTCCTTCCCTGGTGCCAAGGAAGAAGCACAACAAGCAGCACAGAGAGAGCACACTTGCCAGTGCAGAAGAGAGAGAAGTGGGGAGAAGGAGCGAGACCCACGCTGGACCACTCCTCTGCCCCTGGACCCTCATTGACTCCGCCAAAGGCATTGAGTCTGGTGCAGGACCATCCCCCGACACCACTGTGGTACCAGCGGACTGACGGTGCCATCGACCCCAGAGGCTTTTCAGGCGGCTAGGGACCATCTCTCTCTTCCGGTCCCTCCAAACCTAATGGGGCACCTGCCAGCTCTAGTGTCAAGCGCCTTCCCAGCACCTGGTCCCCTAGCACTATCTAGGGGTAAGCTCCACTTGATCCCAATGTCCTGCTCCCTGGCACACCGCTGGTCCTCAGAACCCAGGCACCGTATGGAGGCGGAAGTGGGTACAACCCCACTGTGGTCACCAAGAGAAGAATCCTTTTCGGCGTCCGAAGGGGAACCCTATGTACTGCCAAAAGCCCACCATCGGTACCCAGGTTGTGCCCCACTGAGCTTTAGTGTGGTCCACCGGCGGGCACTTGGCCAGCAGATCACTGGCCAATGCTGTGGCCCTACTTGAATCCCTGGTTTTTCCCTCTTTACTGGGGCCTTCCTCCCACTGCTCCTACTCAGTGATCTCTGAGAGATGGGCTACCACTCCTTCCCCAATCCTGACCCCAGTACCAAAGTCCAGGAGATGCCTCCAGTGGACATAGTTGAAGAAGAGGAAGGAGCCTCTTTTCTACTGCAAGCCTCCTTCTTGTCCTCCCCAGATGAGGCTGTTGTGGGTCCCAGCAACCTACTTCCCCAGGATGATTCCAGGGCCCATCAGGACCTTCTGAAATGAGTCGCTTCGAACCTGGGCTTGGAGATCAAGGAGCTCAGAGAGACATCACACAGCCTTATTGATATCCTGACTGCAGCAGCTCCATCTTAGGTGACCCTACCCATCAATGAGGTGGTGATGGGACCAGTCAAGGCCCTATGGCAAACTCCTTCTTCTCTGGCCCCCACTTTAAAGAGGGCAGAGAAAAAGTATTATGTGCCAGCAAGTAGGTTCGATTACCTGTATTCGGCCCCGGTGTCCCTGGTGGTATTTGCAGCAAATGAAAGGCATAGGCAGGGCCAGTCGAGTTCTACCCCGAAACTAAAAGATACTAAGAAAAGGTTTATTCCACAGGTAACCTCCAACTGCATATCGCCAATCAGCAAGTTTACTGGGGAGATAGGATTTTAATCTATGGGACTCCCTGAAAAAATTCAAAGACTCTCTGTCCCAAGAATTGAGACAAGAATTCAGGGCCCTTTTAGAAGAGGGTAAGGATGGGGCCAAGACCTCTCTCCAGGCGGCTCTGGATGCTGCCGACTTGGCAGTCTGGACAATGGCCTCCGCAGTCACCCTGAGGCACTGTTCCTAGCTCCAGTCCTCCGGCCTTCCCCACGAGGTTCAAGAGTCAATCTAGAACCTCCCACTTGCAGGGTCCTCCCTTTTCTCGGAACAGATGGAACGATGGCTTCATACGTTGAATGATAAGCGAGCCCTTGCCTTTTATATTGAGCGGAGTAAGCCCTTCTGCAAATCCATGCAACTCTTTGTAGCAATAGCAGAAAGGATGAGAGGGTGACCTGTGTCAACCTAAAGAACCTCATCCTGGATAACCGCTTGTATTCAGGCTTGCTAGGAGCAGGCGAATGTCCCTGCCACCAGCCATCATGACCGCTCATTCCACAAGAGCCCAGGCTTTGTCAGCAGCGTTCCTTGCACAGGTACCAATCCAGGACATCTGCAGAGCTGCAATCTAGTCGTCAGTTCATACCTTCGCGTCCCACTATGCCATCACCCAACTGGCCAGTTTTGGGAGAGCAGTGTTGCTGCCAGCACGTCCATGAACTCTGAGCTCACCTCCGGGGGTACTGCTTGTCAGTCACCTAGCATGGAATGGACATGAGCAAGCACTTGAAGAAGAAAAAATGGTTACTAACCTTTCGTAACAGTTGCTCTTCGAGATGCATGGCTCATGTCCATTCCATGACCCATCATCTTACCTTTCTGTTGGAGTTACCAGGCAAGAAGGAATTGAGAGGGTGTGAGGCCAGCTGCACTCCTCATACTGGCACATATGCGCATGGCTCCAGAGGACGCTAGACATCGCTAAGGGAAAAATCTCTGGCAACAGTGCATGTGGTTCATACACACCTAGTATGGAATGGAAACGAGCAACACATCTCAAAGAACAACAGTTATGAAAGGTTAGTAACTGTTTTTTCTGAATAAAGTCTGAACTGAAAAACTGAACACCAAATACAGCTTCATCACACCAAATTAGGAAAATATTTGGATCCAAGTTCCAAGTGTCAGGTTCATCTCTACTTTTGAATGAATCTAGGTTCATTTTCAAGCAAGCCTGAGCTGATTATTGGTGTCATAGCTATACTATGGGGATTCGATTTTGCATATGAGTTCTGTGTGGAACCAAGAGAAACTTTGTGGTTTAAAGTGAATTTTCCTTAAATGTTGTGGTTAGTGTGAATCTTAAAATTCAAAACAAAGTCAGTGGTTCAAGGCCAGATGAACTAAAACTGAAGCAAACATTTGCACAAAGCTCTACATACAGAAAATGTCATCATTTGTGCAGCTCTACATGCATTGTTGCTTCCAGAGGCAACTGGAAGTCTGCAACTCAGATTTCTCAAGGTCTTAGGGAGTGAATACTTATCTTTAGTGTTATTAAAAGCAGTGCTAATGAAATGTTTTAATGGCTAGATATAGGTATTTTTCCTTTTCCTTTCTTTTTTTTTGGTGAGGGAGGAAACAGGAGGAATCAAACAACTTTCAAGTCAAAAGGAAAAAAATGTTCACTAGTCTTTAATAAGAATGTGTGTGACACTTAGGCCTTGTCCACGCTACCCGGATAAGTCGACCTACGTTACTCACATAGCTGGAGTAGTGTAACTTAACTGGAGTCAACGTAGCTTAGGTCGACTTAACACAGTGTATTCACTGTCTCCCGTCGACTTACCTTATTCTTCTCGGGGAGTTGGAGTACCGAAGTCGACCGGAGAGTGCTCTGCCATCGATTTAGCGAGTCTTCACCAGACCCACTAAATTGACACCCGCTGCCTCAATTGTAGCAGCATCTCCCCAATAGTGAAGACAAGCCCTTAGATAGTGATGAATCGTTTCTCCTTCAAGTATTAATAGCCTTAACATAGGAATTATTGTCCACCAGATGCAAAGCCCATTGAAGTTAATGAACAGAACATAAGGTTACTGTAGTACTATTTGTCGTACACTGTAATAGCCTCTGTTTCAAAATGTGGTGGTGGTTGTTATTATTTATTAGTTGTAGTGTGGCCAAAAGTTACACCAAGTTGAAATCCTGGACCCACTGAAGTCATAGGGAGTTTTGCCATTGACTGCTGTGGGGTCAGGATTTTACCTTTCACCCTTTAACATGACACAAAGTGAGGATGAGGCCAAACCAAGGGGATGAGGGGAGCAGAAAGGCAGTATGACAAGGTGAGGTAAATAGGATATGTTGGTGACTTGGTTCATGTGCACTTCTTAGCAAATGAAAGCAAAGAAAAAAATGTAGACTCTTTGGAATCTTCCATTGGTTGCTTTACATGTAAGAGCAGTATTGTATTGCAACACAATTATTTCTTGTAACATTTATAGCATAGTCCTTAGTGGAGATTGGGAGTCATTTTTGTAACTCTTCATACATCAGTCTGTCCAGAGTGACCATATTTGTATTTATTCAGGACTTACTGCAGGGCAATACAAGGTGACATTTTTGTTATAATGTGTAATAAGTTCATCTGGTGGCCAGTTGATCAAGCTATGCAGAGAAGCAGTTACGACACCACTTTCCTCATAGCTGTTTGCATTAGTTTTATATCCAGCTGCTTTACTTCAGCTAGTGCCCAGCTTTGCTATGCCTGATTCAGTAAATCATGGTTAATAAACAGCAATTTGTTAATGTAAGGACATACTAAAAATAACAATGTGTATAGGGCTATGGGTTTTACATGATAATAAGCTTTCCACTCTGTTTCCTATTGTGTAATTCTACTTTTGTGCCTTTCTTGATAGAATTGCTCTGTTCACTGTTTCTACTATGTGAATGTCCCCATGGAGATCACGTGCTGTGTGCCTGTGTGTATTATTTTCCAGTTAATAAGATCCTAGATGTGAACTGAGGCTTCTTTGAGACATATTATAAAAAGATACCTGTAAAATGAGTACTTTGCTAGATTTTTTAAAAAATCATAACTGATATAAAAATAGCAACAGATCATTTTTAGGTTTTCTGGGGAATTTGGAGGGGCAGAAGTATAAACTCAAACAGCAGACATTCAATCAAATATAATTGCATGACGAGGATGTCCTTCTGATAGTTCTGTTTGCATTCTTTTTCTTCATAGCTTTGCTTTCTTTTTGTTAAAGGAGGATGTTGTATACCTCACCAGGAAGTAATGCCATACAACAAATGCTAAGTTTGCAGTTCTTGTGAAAGCTTCTTGGTACTGATTGTATCCAATTCAATCTGTTCCTACAGCATAGCCTCCTTTCCTATTTACTGTTGTGCCTCTTTATTTATAAATATCTTTTTTGTACACTTTTTTGAATGTCTGGCTCATAAAATCACAGCCAGAAGTGCAAGCATTATCATTATAAAACAAGTCCTACCTACCTTGTAGTCAGTGTCATCAGCTGTGATGTTGCATTCTATGTATTATCAATTTTACTGTAAGAGGAAAATTAGAGCATGTATTTTCCACATGAAGAAATCAAATGTAATCTAAATGCAAACCACAGTTTTTATTGCACAGTAATATTTGATAGCAGTGCTATTACTAATCCCAGCATGACAAGAAACACAATATAATTATCAAGCTCACAACACAGGGTTTTGTTATTTGGTTTGGAAAAGCCACAAAGTCAGAAACCAGTGTGTGAAAGATTATTTTCCAATCTATGGTTTTAGACATGCCAAAATATTAAAGTATTATAGTTTACACAAATTAATTCAGATGTGGTAGGAGTAAATGTTTATTCTTTATAATGTCAGTGAAAACACTGTTGAGTTATTATAATTAAACTGGGATAATTAACTACACACCGTGAATGCCTGATCATTGACACAATCTTCTTTATAACATATTTCATTTGGGATTTTGATTTGTTTTTATTTGGTATTTTAACTTTCTTAATCAGTGAAATGACAAGGCAAAATGATTACATTTACATTACATTAACACCAAACATTTCCCAAGAGGAGAGCATATTGCGGTTGCTCTCATGGATCATACAGAGCAATTAAGAGGAGGCTGGTTGAACTTTTTTGTAGTGTCCTATTAGACACATTACACTCCTATAACAATGAATTATCAGTCTGGTTCAGTAAAACTGTCATAATATTTAATATTGTGAGAAATTTGGATATGAGACAGTCCCACTAATTGGGTTCGTTAAATATATTAACTGATACAGACCAGGTTGGGATACATTTTGTATTGGTTTCCTCAGATGTGAATTGTCCCTTGAAAAAATATCTTAGATTTTATTGAACAATTCTTTTCTGTAAGTACGGGATATAAAGGCTGAGTCAGTCTGACTGCAACTGTGATTATAGCAGTTGCCATTAAAAGGAAGATCAGTAAATTAGTCTTATGTTTGATTTCCCTTTTCAAGTCCAATACAGCAGTTACCATATATAGTTTTCTTCATAATGTATTATCTTCATAGCATGTTTTTATACAAGTTATAATAATAGTCATACTTGGCTATTATTATAACTTGTATTTCAAAATAGCTATCATCTAATGATCTCAAATCACTGTACAAACATTAAATTCACTGATCCTGACAACAATCATTTGAGATACAGATTAGGATTTATTCACCCATAACGCACATGGGGTAGGACACAACAGCTATTTAAGAGCACAGAGCATCACTATACAACAGGTTCTGACAAGAAATGAAGACTAATACACATACAATTGAAACTGCAGGGAGAATTTAGGCAGGCAAAATGTAATTGCCAGAGCAAAAATTTGGCCAGGATGCTAGGACTAGTTCCCATACTCAAATGAAAAATGCAATAGAATAATGAAAAAACGTAATCAGGATCTCAGTTTTACATATCATCTGAAGGATGGTACCTTTGGCACCAAAGTGCCCTGTTAATACCCTGCTGGGGCATTAGATCAATACTTACTCAGAGTGAAGAATGCCACCTACTTGAATAATTGACACCACTTCCTCCAGCAATTGGAATTTTCATGGAGGTCTCCTTTTGAAGAACTCAGCCCAACATTACCGATCCATCTGGTTTGAAGGCTCTCATCACATGGCTGCAAGCTCTCAGAGTGCTTGTACTCAAGGCCAGTCTTCTAACATATGGGCTTAAAGTCTCTAGCTGTCTCATGACTTGTTCAGTGTAACCATGGGTAAGCCCAAAACCTCTTGAAAGCTGCAAATGAGTGTAGTTGGAATTTTAACAGAAACTATATTGTGTATCAAGATTGGTGATATACACAGAAGCCTTACTGTTGGTCATACTTTGTCTCCTATTACTTTTCTGAATAGTGATAACAAAGTCTGTTTTCCAGCCTTTAACAGGGAGGGTTATTTTGTTGCCCCTTGGTTTCCTTCAAAATCCATTGAAGACTGAGGACCAGGCCTCTCCCTGAACCTTGTGCCTCAGCATTTCTTTCACTTTGACTGGAAGATGGAGTCTCTGGTCCTTTCATCTGAAAATTTAGCATCACATGTGAGAGTACTGGTAGATGGGGTACGAATTGTATTAAGTGTTTTTAGCATATCACCTATTTGTTGTGGGGAAACTTCCCTAAATTCTATACTTCTATTGGTTGCAAAAATTGATTGTTTTGCCTGGGGAGAGAACAAGAAGGACAAGGAAGTAGTTTAATAATAATTCTTATAACAAATACAGAATTGACATCACAATTTAAAAGGAAGATTGACCTATAGGAGTCTTCCGTACCTCTTAGTTTGTGTATGAATAACTAAAAGAATAACCATCTCCATTGTATAAGGCTATATTAATATTAAAAGTTCTGTTAGCCATAATATTAAAATTTTAGCTATTACCAAGTCAGATACCCTGCCTAGTGCCTTTCTGGCTAATTGGATTTTGGCCATCTTTTCATTTGTGTTTGAGCTAGTGATGTCTGGGCATCCAATTCTATTCTCATTGAAGAGTTATTAGCAAAATATACAGAAGGGTCCAGTTTGTTTACAGATACTTCTGTGGAATATACTGTAACTTAAGATAAAATGAATCAAATTCATAAGTGGTGTCTGGTAATTATATATATGTTACTTTGGTTTTTTTAGCATGTGTGTTCTGTTCATTGCTGTTTTTCCATCATCGATAATGGTTTGTCTGCTTTATTTCCCCTCCTGGTAGTTTTGCCTGTGTCTCTATTCAGTTGTCTCAATTAATATATTTTTAGTTCCCTGTTTTAGTTTCCAGCTGCCTGTACTTGAGCTTGCCCACTTCCTTTGTGCAGTTTTTCTAAATTGTGCTTGCAGTTATTCGCTCTTTGCGTCTTCTGAGAAGCGGATAAGGAAATTAAATTAACTCTGAGCAAAGCATCCGATCAGAGGACCAGAGAGATTTTTTTAAGAAAGTTAAGTTCTAAGTATTCTGTTATAATGCTTTCCGTTTCCAAAGGAGAGAGTTTATTTTTAAGCAGGCCACAGTTGTATCAATCTTGAGTCTTTCTCACTGTACCTGGCTCTCTGATCATACTGATAGGGCTGTGATGATTGATACTGTATTTTCATTGACAGCTTTTGATATTAAAACAGAAGAGACTAGGAAATGTGTGGGTGCATGTGTGTTGACTTTTAACGAATTATTTTAATTCACACCAAGAGTTCTTCAGTCATACGCCTTCCGTAGATTGTATGTTACATTGAGTTTTGTTGCTGAAAAATCCGAACGGTCTGAACTACCATTTATTGAGCTGTTGAAATGCCTTCCTTAGGCCTTCCCCAATGACTACCTTTCTGTGCCTCCCAACTAAGACATTCTACCAAATCTGCTGCTCCTTCGAGAGTATGTCCCTGCTCTGCACAGGCATGGCTTGACTGGAGAATGCAAAGCAGTGTCCATGGGCCTGCACTTGTGCACAGCAGCACTTTGTGCTTCTAAATGAGGGCATATAAGGTAGCATGGACCCGCTGGCACTCATTTCCTTCTCAGTGGCCTTTGGCTCAAGATGGAGTCACTGCGTGTCTGCTGGTCTCAGCATCCCGCCTTTCTTCATGTAGCGATTTATTCTGAGTTTTTTTCCTTTATTTTGGTCAGTTATTTGATTTATTTTTAGTTTCAGCACAGTTTTGTTTGGAAGAGAAGTTATTCCCCACCTCCCTTTTCTTTGGATCTCTGGTTTTTGTCCTTTAGCACTCCGGACTATGCTGAAGACACTGGAGTCTAAGCCCTGCCAGACCTGCCACAGGTCTTGTCCCCATAGCGACAGACATTTGAGTGGCCTCTGCTGCCTCGGAGACACCCATATTCCATCCAAGTGTAAGGTCTGTATGGGGTATGAAGGCAGGGTCCTGCACAGATAGAGAGGTTAGACTGAAGCTCCTAATGGAATGCTCACTAGCCCCAAAGAGGTCAGCTTCCCCCCTTGTACATCAGCCTCAACTTCCCAGGCTGCTTCAATGGCTGTTGCAGTTCCAGCAGCACCTTCAGAGGGTAGGACATCTAAGAAGCCTCTTTCCCCTATCAGGGAAACAAGAAAGAGGGGTAGATCAAGGTGCATCTGATTCTAGTACTGAGCTGCTGGTACCACACAAAAAGTAGTGTGTGGAGAAGTCTTCTAATAAACAGCACAAGCCGCCGTCTGCCTTGCTACTGGCCAACACCTCTCAGTACCAAGAGCATATAGGCCTCCTAATCACACTGTGGTACTAAATTTGCAAATGAATTTTAGTTCTGCTGTTTCTCTTTGAAGTCTGTTTCTGAAGTTCTGTATCTGTAATTTTCACTCCTTCTTCAGATGCATGTGGGTTTTTTACCCACGAAAGCTTATGCCCAAATAAATCTGTTAGTCTTTAAGGTGCCACCGGACTCCTTGTTGTTTTTATGGATACAGACTAACACAGCTACCACCTGATACTTAGTACCAGGGAAGGGGCTCTCCTAGAGGTCTGTAATATAGGAAACTACAGTTCCTCCCGTACGAAAAGGTCCTCCAGGGAAAGAAATCTGGAGAATGCAGGAGGGCTTTGGCATCCAGAAATCTGAGTCAGTACCAAGTTCTGGAGAATGGTGTCAAGATGGTGAGTGTGGTACTGTAGAGGGTTGTAGAGGAACTTCTCTAACCCCAGAACTCTGGCATAGGGAAGGTAACAGTACCACAGTATCAGGGGGTAGCCGTGTTAGTCTGTATCTACAAAAACAACAAGGAGTCTGGTGGCACCTTAAAGACTAACAGATTTATTTGGGCATAAGCTTTCGTGGGTAAAAACCTCACTTCTTCAGATGCATAGAGTGAAAGTTACAGATGCAGGCATTATATACTGACACATGGAGAGCAGGGAGTTACTTCACAAGTGGAGAACCAGTGTTGACAGGGCCAATTCAATCAGGGTGGATGTAGTCCACTCCCAATAATAGATGAGGAGGTGTCAATTCCAGGAGAGGAAAAGCTGCTTCTGTAATGAGCCAGCCACTCCCAGTCCCTATTCAAGCCCAGATTAATGGTGTTAAATTTGCAAATGAATTTTAGTTCTGCTGTTTCTCTTTGAAGTCTGTTTCTGAAGTTTTTTTGTTCAATGATAGTGACTTTTAAATCTGTAATAGAATGACCAGGGAGATTGAAGTGTTCACTTACTGGCTTATGTATGTTACCATTCCTGATTTCCGATTTGTGTCCATTTATTCTTTTGCAGAGGGACTGTCCGGTTTGGCCAATGTACATGGCAGAGGGGCATTGCTGGCACATGATGGCATATATAACATTAGTGGATGTGCAGGTGAATGAGCCCTTGATGGTGTGGCTGATGTGGTTGGGTCCTCTGATGGTGTCGCCAGAGTAGATATGGGGACAGAGTAGGCAACGAGGTTTGCTACAGGGATTGGTTCCTGGGTTGGTGTTTCTGTGGTGTGGTGTGTAGTTGCTGGTGAGTATTTGCTTCAGGTTGGGGGGTTGTCTGTAAGCGAGGACTGGCCTGCCTCCCAAGGTCTGTGAGAGTGAGGGATCATTTTCCAGGATAGGTTGTAGATCGTGGATAATGCGCTGGAGAGGTTTTAGCTGGGGGCTGTATGTGATGGCCAGTGGTGTTCTGTTATTGTCCTCGTTGGACCTAACCAGATCAGCCACAACATCACCGGTTGATTCACCTGCACGTCCACCAATGTAATATACTGCTATGTATGTCGGCCAAACTGGACAGTCACTACGTAAAAGGATAAATGAACACAAATCAGATATTAGGAATGGCAATATACAAAAACCTGTAGGAGAACACTTCAATCTCGCTGGACACACAATAGCAGATTTAAAGGTAGCCATCCTGCAGCAAAAAAACTTCAGGACCAGACTCCAAAGAGAAACTGCTGAGCTTCAGTTCATTTGCAAATTTGACACCATCAGCTCAGGATTAAACAAAGACTGTGAGTGGCTAGCCAACTACAAAAGCAGTTTCTCCTCCCTTGGTGTTCACACTTCAACTACTAGAAGAGGGCCTCATCCTCCCTGATTGAACTAACCTCATTATCTCTAGACTGATTCTTGCCTGCATATTTATACCTTCCTCTGGAAATTTCCACTACATGCATCCGACGAAGTGGGTATTCACCCATGAAAGCGTATGCTACAATACATCTGTTAGTCTATAAGATGCCACAGGACTCTTTGTTGCTTTTTACAGATCCAGACTAACAGTCTACCCCTCTGATACAAATCCACTTTAGACTCTCTCCCATGTTGAGGAGTCCAAACATTTAGACCTCCTGGATAGAAAAAAAGCTATTTCTTGGCAGCTCTCCTATTTTGGGTGGCAAACTACCCAAGCCCTGTTGGCAAAATATGATTTAACACTTATTCCAAATGTACACATTTTACTGAACATCTGCCATAGCACCAAAGGGAACAATTTCAGGCCCTCATTTTGCAGGGTAAATTGATAGCAAAAACCTCCATTTAGGCTGCCCTTGATGCTGCCAACACAACTTCTAGATGCTTAGCCATGACTGTGATCATGCAGAAAGCATCCTGGCTCCAGTCTTCTGGTTTCCTATGAGAGGTGCAGAATACAGTTGAAGACCTCCCCTTTGAAGGACCTACGCTCTGCAGGACAAGGACAAGGACTTCTCCCTCCACATTCTGAAGGACTTGAGAGTGACCTTTCTGTACTGGGACTTTACGGTCCTGCAACAAAGAGACGGTTTAGTAGTTCCCAAATATCACAATGCTCTAATTGTTTCGGTACCATCTGCAAAAGATTTTTCCCAGTCCTTCTGACTTTGAGAGGAGATCTAGACCTCAAAAAAGGGGACTGCCCCCTTCTACGACAAAATCATCTGCACCTCTGTCTAAGAAATAGTTTTGACATCTCAATCAAGGGCCTTGAGTAACCTAATTTCCCAGATCCTGCACTGAATGATTCCATCCACCACCCCTTTTGAGACCAACTATCCCACTTCTTCCCTGCCTGGGAACCTCAGACAAATGGATCTTGGAGGTGATCCATGTGGGATATTCCATCCACCTCTACTCCCCTTCCTTGTCCCTCTTCAGTGATCCCTCTCATGAAGAGCTCTTAAAACAAGAGGTCCAGTTTCTCCTGTTTTTGATGGTGATCGAACTGATTCCCCCAGAGGTCATTGGAGGAAGGTTCTATTCCAACTATTTCCTAGTTCTCAAGAGGGGCAGAGGATGGAGATTGACCCAATAAGGAAGAAAATGGAAACCTGAATACCTGTATCCTTTCACAGTACTTCAGGATGGTGATATTAGCCACTATAATCCCATCCCTAGATCTTGGAGACTGGTTTGCTGCCCTCAACCTTCAGGACACCTGCTTTCAAGCAGCTATCCACCATCCCACAAATATTTCCTATGTTTCATAATTGCCTCAGAACGCTACCAGTACAGAGTCCTTCCTTTTGGCTTTCCACAGCCCTGGGGGACTTTACAAAGCTTCTCTCAGGAGCAGTAGCTCATTTATGTCAGTGGGACATAGCAGTATTCCCATACCTGGACGATTGGCTCCTCCGAAGTCAATCAGCTCTGGACATCCAGTTTGTAACCTCCAAGGCTCCAGCCTTACTCCAGTTCCTTTGCATCAATTTAAAGAAGTCTTCATTGACCTTAGTGCAAAGAATAGATTTCATCGAACCACTCTGGACTCCCAACTGCCAGAACCTATTTCTCCAAGGACAGATTCTCTGTGTGGCTCGAAAGCTTGTCTCTTTCACCAACAGAAGTTTGTCCAATAAAATGTATTACCTCCACCTTTTCTCTCTAATATCCTGGGACTGACACGGCTATAATTACACAATTACAGTCTGATCTCGACAGTACAGCGCAGCCTGCAAACAACTGCAAGCATCTGCCTACAACTCATGCAAGACTTCACCTCAGGTGCCTTCAGATGTGGTTGAGGACTGTTTACATCCCAAATAGACACAGTCTGTCCAAATGCATCACAGTATCTCGGAATGTTCTGGCCTCTCTCAGGGGGTAGAAGGACCCACTGAAGGTCTGTGTGGGAACCCCATTCTCACATCGCCCACCCTCAAAGATCTTCACAACAAAAAATTCTCTTTGGGGTGGGACACTCACTTCCAAGGGCAAGTGATCCGCACAAGAGATCACCCTCCACATCAACATCTTGGAGCTGAGAGCAGTTCAGTTTGCTTCTCAACACATCCTTCACACCGTACAGGACCACTCTGTCAGGGTAATGCTGGACAACAGAGTAGCAATATATTATATCAACAAACGGGTCAAGCAAGATCCCTGTTATTACCTATTACTGTAATTCACCATGAGATGTAGGAAGCATATCAGGTAGATAAAAATAGGCTTCTCAGAATGCTATGTCATTTTTCACAGAATGTTTCTTTTTTATATAGAAAATTGAACTGGTTTATGTAATTAACTTGGGAGGTCATAAATATCCCTTTTCTGAATGTCAGTTCAAATCAAATAGTAGTTCATAGTGAACTATACATCTTCCCCACCACCCTCCAGAAAATCACTGGGAAGAGTAATGACATTTAAAGAAACAATAGCAGCACTTATCTAGGGCTTTTCACTCATAGATCTCAAAATGTTCTTCAGAACAGGATAAACTTTATCTCCATTTTACAGATAGATAAACGGGGGCATAGAGAGGTTAAGTGACTTGCTTAAAGTCACAAGCAAGTCAGTTGCAGATCCAGGAATAGAATTTGGCAGCCTTATTCTCCACTGCATTGTGCCTTGTGTAGTCATTTACACCTCTGCAAAGCAGGAGTAAAATGCTACTATTCTGACTTGGTAATAATTTATACTCAATTTGGACTTGTGTAAGCAACTACACAAGGTACAGGGCAGCGGAGAATCACGCCCTAGCTGTCCTTTCTCTCAATCCAGCCTCTTATCCACAATGGAACTACTCAGGTGAATAAATACTACTCAAGCTGAGTTAAGGGTCTTAAGGTTTTGATTGTCTCCAGGACTGTCATGGGTGGAAGTGAATGGGATCCAGATCAGGTGCAGAAGGGTAGCTGGTCATGCCAGATCCATAGCATCACCATC
Organism: Terrapene triunguis; assembly: GCF_002925995.2. Classification (NCBI taxonomy): domain Eukaryota; kingdom Metazoa; phylum Chordata; order Testudines; family Emydidae; genus Terrapene; species Terrapene triunguis. The sequence continues at coordinate 7,005,063 of NW_020664435.1, read as the reverse complement.
TTCCCTCTTTCTGATCTCGCAGAAGACCCCTGTTGGGTACAACATGAAATTTAGATCCTGGACTGAAAGGAGTGGAACTGCATTGATCTGGGGGGACAGATACTTTGCATCAGTCCCCTCCGACAAATCTACAGTGATTCCAAGAGTAAGGTATGGCAGAAAAAATCAGCATTGTATTATGCTTTTCCCCACTTTAGTGAGTTAATTACTGTGGGGAAGTTAGTAAAATCATGCAAGAAAATAATTGGGGATGCAAAATGCGAGCCCAGAATGGAAAGTGTTGGCAAGAACTAGTAGGAGCAACTTTATTTGATAGGGAAGGAAGATATGGAAAAAATAGATGCCGTAAGTGGTAAATCTGGAAATCCAACAGTTTGTTGAAGTATTCAAAACAAATCTTCTTTCTAAGGAGAAAAACAACAGCAGGCAAACAATAGCCATTCATCACAATAAAAGTGCAGAGATGCAGAGAGCTTTGGATAAATTGGACGTTAACAAATCACCCACATTGGATAGGATACACTCTATGATTCTACGGGAGTTGAATAATGAATTGGCAGGGCCAATGTCTTTTTGAAATCTCACATCCCACAGCAACGAGAGATCCCTTGATGACAAGAAGGCAGCAAAATTAAATGTTATGTGAAATGAGGAAGTATTAATTTTTAAGGAGAAAAGCAGGTGAAGAAGAGAGGCAGGATAATATAACCCTGTTAAGTCTAACTTATGAGTCAGAATGCTTTTTGTAAAAATCTTATTAGGGACAAGCTAGTTGTGAGAGGGCCAGGGTTAGAGCAGCTAGCAAGAGAGTTCACTGGAAGAATCCTCTCTGAGATGTGGTTTATTTTTATTATTATTTCCTAGTTCTAATTTAATCAAAGTACAAATCTGGCAACAAGGTCTCTGGCTGCATTCTTGTCATACAGTTAGCAATAAACTACCAGCAGAACAGTACACTGGAAATGAGGTAGCTCTTGTTTCCCCACCACTTCTAGCCCTGTCTTTTGATCAGCAAGACACCCATCTTTCCCTGCCATGGGAGTAATACAGCCCCTCATGAGGATCAGCTGGGCCTGATTAGCTCCCAGATACGAGTTCCTCCCTTTCCATCTGCTGCTGCCATCAACAATTTGTGCCCCAGTGGTGCTGGCACCCTCCTCCTTGCTACCAGGGTAGGAAAGGAGCTGTGCCTGGAAATACATGGGTACAGCTGGGGTTTCTGGATCCTATTGTATGCTACACACCAATGGAAGAGGGCCATCTTGTTGATACTGTTACAGAAAGTGTCTGATTGTATGTTTGATCCCTCTCTCTTCACATTTCCCGCAGTGCTTGTTGTCTTATCCTGTGAACTCTGTGGGGCAGGGACTTGCCTTGCTGTATATTTGGAAAGCCCTAGCATACTTTGGGTGCTACCAGAAAGCAAATCACGTTGGTGATGCCTCTGCTGCATGCGTTCTGTGAATGTGTTCTGCATGCGTTATGCCTCCCTTTCCAACCCTCTCAGCCCTGAACCGTTCTTCAGCATTAAATTCACTTCAAACATAGTTACAATTTTAAAACATAAGAATATTGATGCCTGCTAACTTTGACAGACATCCCATACTGTAAATCTTAATACTAACTGCATAATGAATGGATTAAAATGTTTTTGTTTTTAATAGGTTCCTAATAAGTTGAAAATGAAATACGTGAATTTTAGTGTATCTTTTTCCAGCTAAGTTTGTCCTAGTGAAATACTGAGTCCTTGATTATTCCATAAAGAATATCATAAAATATTTAGGTCCTCTGCAATTTGTGATGACCTCTATTTATAATAGAAGAAAGCTATTCTTCGTTTAAAGTATAACTATGAGACTGTTCCTGACTGTGAGACATTGAAAGCTGCTAACTAGATTTGTGTAGAATCTAGTTCTCGTGTGTACAATTAATTAAAAAGCAATGAAACTAAGGCTAGCCTCCAAGGAAACACATGGGACAGCTCTGAGGAAATAACTGTGATTTAAACAGAGTCTAAAATGATTGGTTCTTGGTGTCAGTGAAAGAAACCTCTCTTGCAAAATAGCACAGCTGTTGAAGAAATGTGTATGTGTGCTTTCACATACTTCTTGGAAGATTGGATGCTGTTTCTTGGCATTGAGCTGCTATATATTTCCTTTAACTGAGTGACCCAATAGCCTGGTAGTAATCTTCTACAGTGGTAGGCAAGAGACTTGGATTTGATTACTGGTTTGGGGGATTCCCATGCCAGGATGGTGGGGGCTAGGACAACTGCAGAAAGAGCATGCTGAGCCTATCATGGGTGGAGTAGTGAGTACTGGCACTAGTGAGTGACATTGTCAACCAGTCTTTCATGATGCAGGATTTCAAGGGGTTAGTAATGGCCTAATACACCTGCCAGTGAAGCTGTTGGAAGTCTATTTACTTGAGTGGGAGCTGGATCAGCTCATGAAAACTTCGGGTTCTGTGAGACCAAAAAGAACCTTCTGAGAAAAAAGGACTTTGGACTAGACTGTTATTTGGCCTATCCTCCTGTGCAGGGGACTAAGAGGCCCCCTTACAACTCTCTGGCTCCAACCAAGAGTGCAGGCTCACAGGAGTAGGCATGCACTGCTTGGCTACTGCTTCTCCCATTCCCCCCAGCAGCATGGAGATGGCAGTGAAGGAATTGTTCCTCAAAGAGGTAGGAGAGTGGCAGTGTTCTCTGGTGCTACACCTGGGGTGGGGAAACATTACTTTATTTATCTTCTGTACGATTACTAAGCTTTTCTAACCTACGCGGTGAATCCTGCCATGTTAGGAAAAACTTAATGCTGCCATGATTATATTATAATAATTATAGATAATTATCTAAACAGGAGCTCAGCTTCACAAGCAAGTGTGGATGATATATAACCATGCTGTGTTCAGTCATCCACACTTTATTTCCCTTTTGTGCTTCTGTGCACACCTGTTCACTTTAGCATGAGATATAATAATCATTTGTAAATGTATTTGCTATTAATGTAAAGATCCAGAGTTAAAAGTCAAGGGGGGAAATATTTTGAAAAAGTTGTGCATGTATGTCATGGGCTGCACCACCCTCCGCTGCGCTGGCACCTCCTCCTGGTCACTCTGGGGATTAGCTCTCGAGATTGATGCCCCCTTCCACGGTTTGCATGCCGTCGCTCTGACTCTCTCCCTGGTCTGCAGCTCCTCTCTCACTCCAGGACCAGCAGCATCTCCTTCGTGACTCAGCCCTCCAGCTAGATCACTCAGCATTCTTCCTTCCGGGGTACCAAAGTCTTTCAAAGTCGCTCTCTCCATATTAGCAGTCTCAGGCAGTTTTCCCTTTCACTGCCCCACCGGTCTATCCCATGCCTTCGGTGGCTGGTAGGGGAACCCGGCCCCGCCCTCTACTCGGGGTTCCAGTCCAGGGACCCTGAACCCAGCAGTTCTAGCTTTCCTCTCTCTGCCCTCACTAGTCTCCTGCCCTCTGCTCCTTCCCTAGTCTGTTTTCTACCACTCTGGTTTCCCTCTTTTCTCTGGGCATGCAGCTCCAAACTCTCCTCCTCCTTCTCAGGGAGTGACTGTAGCATACATGCCTCTGCAGCCTTCCAACACTTCTCCCTCTTTCCAGAAAGTGACTGCTCCTTCCCAGCAGCAGCCCCATTCTGTTACCAGCTACCCAGCTTTATAGGCACTGCCTGTTCCTGCCCAGCTGAGCCTTATTCAGTTAGTTCTCTGCTCCCTGGCTTCTCTGTAGCTTCTGCCAATCTGTGCCTGGAGGATCCTAAGCAAACCCTGTTGCTGTTTGGCCAACATTGCCAAATAATCCTGCAGGTATAATTGCATTTCCCATTGTCTCTGTTGGCTCTCTAAGACCTGACTAATAAGTGCCTGAATCCCTATTAGTTGTTTCTCGGCCTCCTTGGATGGGAGTGGCAACTCTGGGTTCCAGTTTGGGAAAGTACACTTGCCTTCTGTAGAAAAGGCTTCTGCATGTGGCGGCTTCATTGTCCCTTGTCTTTTGTACTACTTAAGTCTCTTCACTCTCTCTGGTATCTGGGGTGACTGGCTGATAAAGTCCTTTACAGTTTCTTAGACGCCCCTTCTATCAGGGGTAATCACATGCCCAAAGGTGACTGAGTGCCTGCATTCCCCACCACATTGTCATGGCGTGCAAACCATGGAAGGAGGAGTCTGCCTTGAGGGCTAATCACCAGAGTGATCAGAAGGAGGTGCCAGACCAGCAGTGAGTGGTGCATCCTGTGACAATGTAGTAAATTGTGTCTGATTTTCAGAAAATATCATCTGCATAGAAAGGCTAGTGTGAACTAAAGCACATACCTTGTTCAGCCCTGTTACCCTTCCATAACATTTTAAATAAAATTTTAATTGTTAGAGTAAATGTTTCTGTTGTATTGATGGGCTTGTGTATACCCTCTGGATAGTTTATCCCTTGAATTTTTCTTTGATATTAAGCAAAAAATGTAGCCTATAATGAAACAGGTGCTGACTTTGGTTCATAAGTTTTTGGGTCCAAATCCTGTTATAGAAGATTTGCAAAGGATTTTTAAAATTATACTGCTTGTGTTGTATTTTACTTTATGATGAAAAAGGTTTTAAGTTTAGAAATAGGAATTTCAATCCTGCTCTTCTCTGGTGTTGCTAGAAAACCTCTGGGAGGTTTTGTGGATGTTCACTGTGACTGCCAACATATTAATTGAAAGGGCGAGGGTGTTAATCTTTAACAATGGCTACCTTTTATTTAAAATGTTAAATAGTCCTTGAAAATAAATAGGATTTAACCAAAAAAAAAAAAAAAGTTCCAAACAAGATGACAATAATCCCTTCAGTTGCTCAACTTTCACTCTTGTCATGTCACCATTTTATAATGCTCCAGTCAGTCTTCCAGCCTAGGTTAGACATTGAATTTCTAATATGAAAAAAGTAGAAAAAACATTTTTCCTGATAAATCAACATACAAAAAGTACCAAAATCATGCCAGGAAGCTATTTAAAGGTGCGATGCTTAAAGAGAGAATAGTTTCAAAAAGACTTAACAAGATGCAGTTGAGGCTCAATCCAAAGTTCCCAATTGCATCTTGTTTTACTGGGCCATTCATCACCAAATTTGAAAATTTTGATTTGGTATATATTTTTTCTTTTTTAAACAGTTTCAATTGAATACAAGAGTACACCAACTTGTTGCTGTTCATAAGGAGGTGTGCCACACTCATTGTATACCTCTATATTATTCTGTGTGTGTGTTGAGGGTGTGACTGGCTAGATATGCCAGTCTCCTGACTTGAGTCAGTCTGACATTAATTTTGCAAACGTCAGCTGTGAAGGATGTATTCTGAAAAACTTTGTAGCTTAGAACTTCTGAGTTTGGTTCCTGTTTGTTAAAGAATCATCATTTGTCCACATCACAAAATCTAACGATAATTTGCATGTTGCTGGCATTCTTAGTGTAGGAGAGCAAGGAATGAAAATGGGCCATAGACACTAACCATTCATCTCTGAGGTGGCTAGTCCAGAAGAGCACTGAAGTACAGTGGCATGGCAGAGTTGGTAAGCTTGCAGTGATGGTACCCAGCCTTTTCGTGTTTTGTGGAGTCAATCCCACACTTCTCACAGTCTTCTTCGGAGTTCTCTGCTCAGTGTTTCTTGCTGGCACTCTTTTCCTGAACCTTTAACCTCACTCACATTATTGGTCTTTTGTAATTGTCCCAAGCCGTGTAGTTGACCCGCATATTCCCAAGGCCCCTCCCAATTATTGAGGGGAGACCATTGCTGTTTTTTATTGGTAGGACCACAGTTCTCATAGCCTACTCTGGGGTTCTCTGCTCAGTGTTTCCCTCTGGCACCCTTTTGACCTCACTTCTATTCTTGCACTTTTTAAAGTTGCCCTAGGTAAAGAATAAAAAACTCTTCTGTTGACCTAACTGCCACTTCTTGAGGGAGCGGATTTAACTATAGCAATGGCAAAACCCTTTCTGTTGCTGCAGCAAGAGTCTACATTATAGTGCTACAGCTGTATCTCTCCAGCATTTGTAGTGTAGATATAGCTTGAGCTGGAATATATGTTTTGCTTTTGCAAAATCTGATTCACAAAATTGACTATAAGTGTTGAGGTGTGGTTTAGGGAAATTAAATGTCCCACTGTTCCCTCCTCGTTTTCATGATTGAGCTAATTTACAAATCAAGACATATGGACATAAAAGTATGTGAAGCAAGTACTAATGATTGCAAATATATATCCCTCTCCAAAGTCACAGAGCCAGCTCCCACTTTTCAGCCAATATCAACAAAGTAGAAATGTAACAAAAGCCATATAAAGAAAAACAGAGGAAAGCTGTCTAAGAGCTTGAATCTGCATAGTTGCCTGGTACTCCTCATTCTATTAGCGCTTCTCATTCTATAGATTGGTTAAGAAACTTCAAGGCAGACTAATAATTAGTTGGTATTTACAGAAGTGTTTATGTGCAAGCATAAACACTTTTTTTTCTCACGACCTCCTCTCTCCTCATCTATAGACTGACATTGCATTTGCTTTGGAGACTACTTCTTGTACTCTTTATATCATATTTCTGCTGATTTTGTTATCTCCTTACTGATATTTTTCTAGTGCTTTGGTATTAGTCACTCTATAGATAAATCTAGTGTAACCTTAGAAGAACGTCGGTGCCCTAATTAGAGAAATGACTCACTGCTCTTGATTTACTTGTTCAAAAATTGATTTTCCTGCCATCAAAAGTACTCAAGCTGAAATCTAAGGAGATTGTTAACTAGAAGAGGAGCATTCAGAAAACTGTATCAGAATTAGAATGAGCAAACAATTTAGGAAAAAATAACAACTGAACCAAACATCTGCCTATCTGCTTAAGCAAACTGGAAACTCTTGTCAGGTTCAGATACTCTTGTATCCCTCTCCCCACCTCCGCATGTGTTATAAAATAACAATAGTCACTGTATTCAGGAAAGTTATCTACTCTAGAAAAATAGAGCAGTAAAGATCCACAGAGAAGGTCAGTCAGGCACTATAACAGGGTGGTACTCACCTCTCTTGTCCAAATGCGTGTGCCTGCGCTCTCTCAACTTGTGGTGAGTCTTCAGCAACTCGGCCCTCTGGCCGAGTCTCACATAGTGCATATGTGAAATACAAATCAAACCCTTTCTGGGGTAAACAGTTCAACAGGGTCCTGTCCCTGTACTCCTCAGTTGGCCTGTCTCTTCCTGTAGCCCTTCCTGGGCTCAGGTCCTTATTTAGTCCAGCAGTCTTTAAATGTTTTCAGCCCTGGTATCAAGCTGTACCCCAAGGGCTCTGTTCCTGCAGGCAGTGTCTTTGCCCACTGTGGGCCTTTCTGACCCCAGCTCTCTCCAGCTGGGCCACTAAACAGTTCATTTTCCCTTCTAGGGGTGCATCAAAGTCCAGGCCACTTCCCCAGTGGCCTGCCCACTACTGCGGGTCCCAGCCCAGGAACCATATAGATAACAGCCATCCACCAAGTCCCTTTAACTAAACTACATCACTGCTATGAATTCCCTGTGGCCCCAGCGCATTCTTCATCCTTACTTCAGGGCCTTGCTCTGGTTGCGTTCCAGCAGCCAGCCAGGAGCTCCTTCTTGCTTCCCCAGTCCCTGCCAGCAACTGCTCTGTCTGAGGTTCTGGAGGTCCTTCAGCCAGCCAGGAGAACCATTCTCATTCCTCTGGCTCCAGGCAGCAACTGCCCTCTGCTCTGCATTTCAACTCCCTTTACATGGTGCTGCTGGGCCCAGATTGGCTGCTCCCTGCAGCCCCTCTCTGATTGGCTGCATCCAATGCAGTCTCTCTAGGCCACTTGGAGGACTTAGTTCCACTGCTGCTGTCTGGGACTGAGTGTGGTAGGACCCTGAAGCCTCCAGCAGCCCGGTACACTGTGTCACAGGTACCATATTTACCCTCTCATAATTCAAGAACAGGGGAACAGTCAATGAAACTGAAAGGCAACTAGATTAATACAAATAAATTCTTTTTATACAATGCATAAGTAACCTCTAAAATTCATTGCTACTAGGTTTCATTGAGGCAAAGAGACTTGTAGGATTCAAAAGAGGTATTAGGCATCAATTTGGATAATGAGAGTATAGAGAATTCCTTTAGCTAGGATACCGAAAGAAAAATATCAGAAGAAATTTTCATGCTTCAGGGCTGTCACATTCTGGGGTGCAATCCAGACCAGTGAGGGTCTGTGTCACCAACTGCCCCATAACGTTGAGTGCCTCATAATGCTTTGTTGTTGTAGCTCCCAACCTGGGCCTCTCACAAATAGCCTAACAGTTGGAAGGTTACACTCTGAATGTCTGTGTATAGCTGCAACCCTGATGCAGCAACTCTGACCCCAGCAGCCTGTCAGCAACACTCCAGTCACACCCTGGCTTCCACCAGCCTTGGTTATGACTTGCAAGGTGACCAAACAAACCCCCATCCCCAAATTTTCCCCAAAATGGGAGTTCTGAACTGTCCAGCCCTCTCCTGGACAATTCAGATATTAAAGGTCTATTGCCCCTATTCAAGAGTCTGCTACTTTACCTGGAGTTACTAATCAGTTTAGTTTAAACACAGCATTGGGTTTGTTTAGATTTTAAAAAATAAAACAAGTTTATTAACAAAAGAAGATAGGATTTTAAGTAAATTCAGGTATCGGGTAGGTATTAAAGTCAGAAATGGTTACAAGAGAAATAAAGATAAAACTTTTTAGTAACTAAAAGGCAAGAAGCTAAACTTTGTTCCAGGTAAAATCCTTACCAAATGTTCCTAGCAATATGGATGACCAAATTGTCAGGACAGGCTGTTCCCCCAAAGTTAAAGGGCTGGTTCCTTTGTCCTCTTAGGTAGAAGAGAGATGATTTGGTGTGTTTTTGCCCCTCACTTTTATAGTCCAGTCTCTTTGAAGTGGATTCTTCTGAAGATTACCTCTCAAAGCAAAGTTTATTCAAACAATAAAGAAGGCAACATGGAGTCTGGTGGTGTAGGAGGCTCCATACTCTTCCTTCTCATCTATGTTTGCTGAAAGGGAGATTTGCCCTGTCTCCTGTCATTGTCCCCCCTTGCTGACTCGAGGACCCTGTTTGCTACTTATATATAAATTGAGGTAACCACACATTCCATTGTTCAGGATTGACCTGTTTAACTGCTTTTGCCTAGTCAGGGCTGTGTGGTTTTGAACATGTGGGGATTTAATAACGGCATATAATGTTGCTACATACATTTCGCCATGATACTATTGATCAGTGAGTTATTATTTTTCAAATGGTACTTTGCAAGGCATGTTTTGTACAAAGAACAGTAGTTTGTAGGGTTTGAATCCCGGGGTGCTTTCAGTCACAAGCGCATAAGCCAACCACTACTTGATTGGAATTAGGAAGAAATTTTTCCTTTTAGGCAACCTATTCCATAATTGCTCAATTTGAGGTTTCTTGCTCCTTCTTCAGAACTATCTGGGGTTGGCCTCTGTCACAAAGATGATACTGTATTAAATGGACCACTGATCTAACTCAATAAGGCAATTCCTATTGTCCTGTATTCACAAGTAAACTTTTGTCCATTGGGAATTGTTCTCCTGGAAAAAGTCCCACATGCAGGAGTAGAAAGGGGAGTGTGGCTGAAATATTTTTACAATACTGCTCTATTATTTTGTAGGTTATTTGAAAATGTGCATTCTTCTTCTTGAATGTCAGTCTTTCTTTTTTGTTAAATTATAAAATCTCATATCCTGTTCAAGAGATCCATTTTCAGTAATCTTTGAATCATGAGTTTATTTAAAACTTTGTGCTTTTGGAAATCATAGGGGGCAACATTAAGATTGGGTGGGTGGCATAAGAATGAGTGATGAAGGATTATATGGCAGCCGTCTCTTAACTGTTCATTGCCAGACATTATAATGTTTGTTTGTTCTTTAAAAGTGTAGAGTTTTTGAAAAGAAAGTTTAATGTTATTCTTGGGTGTTAGCTGGACTCCATTGAAGCATACTTTCCACCTTAACTCCATTTTAGCAAAGAGCTTTTGTTTAGGAGTGTATTTAGTTAGACTGAAAGAGGTGCAGTGACTAATAGTACTGAGGAACATGAAGTGGAGGTGCAATGTTGAGGAACTGTGTGCCTTGGATTTTATGTAAATCCCAAATTGGATTTACTTGTTTTTCTAAAGTTTAGGAGTGGATGATACAGTCAAGCTGTTTTAAGCCAGGTCTTTTTAGCACCTCGGACAAAATTGCTCCACGTAGAGAGCGCTCAGTCCTCTGTACCTCTTAAAGGTGCCTTAGTATCATGGGATAGGAGTTTGCTTTGTAATACCCTGAAAAATGTGAACCTCAGACAGAGAGAATCCATTTCATTTCCTCACCATATGCCAATAGCAAATTCCTGGACCAGTATTTATGAAATGCAGAGTTGCTTTTGGAGAATTGTTGCTAACTTACGTCTTGGAAATGCTGGACTGGAGCTTAGGATCTAGCTATAGCATTTCTCACATTTTGCCATTACTCTTCTCTCTGACCTTTTGGTCTTTGACTCTCAGCTCTGACTTTCAGATGCTGCAATGTTTTCATGTTTGTTATTATAAAAGAGAATAAATGTGTGTGCCTGTCACAGACAATCCTATTTCCTCATAATAAAGACAGCGGGACTGATTCTCTTTTACACTAAGGCCCCTTAATGTCTCCCTGGCAGTATAAAGGGGCCTTAAAAGCCATGTCAAGTGGAGCGCTCCAAGGGTCGGTCCTGGGGCCAGTTTTGTTCAATGTCTTCATTAATGATCTGGAGGATGGCGTGGACTGCATCCTCAGCAAGTTTGCCGATGACACTAAACTGGGAGGAGTGGTAGATGCACTGGAGGGTAGGGATAGGATACAGAGGGACCTAGACAAATTAGAGGATTGGGCTAAAAGAAATCTGATGAGGATCAACAAGGACAAGTGCAGAGTCCATCTCTTGAGCCAGCTGAAGACAAAATGGAGAGGCTACAAGGGCCTTTTATATTCTCTCTCTTGTGGGCGGAAACCCCTTTGTTCTTCTGTGCAAAATCACAGCAACAAGATGGAGTTTGTAGCCACCTGGGCAAGTCACAAGTCCATGAATGATTCAGCTTTTTGCAGGCTGGCGCCATTGTTTACATGTTAGTTTCAGTGTTCCCAGGAAAGCTCAGATTTGGATTGGTGTCTCCCAAAGTCCATTGTCAGTTAAGTGTTTCTTGATTGGGCACTTATTCAGAAGTCCTTTCTCAAGAAGCTGACCAAATGCTTCACTGATGCTATTTAGAATCAAATACATTGAGATACAAGTACATAACCAATATTCATAACTTTAAATACAAAAATGATACACACATACAGACAGCATAATCATAACCAGCAAATTACAACCTTTCCATAGACACCTTGACCTCCTTTGTACAAGATTTGGTGCAACTATAGGACCTTGCTTGCCACAATGATCTATATGGTCACAGTTAATGTCAATAACGTCAAAGTTAGTTAATATGTTTTAGCTAAAACATATTAAAATACATTTTTTTCCTAATGAAGATGAGGCAGAAGTCAGTATAGATGAGAATCAGTGTAGCACAAAAGGCTCCTTAGGGAAAGGAATTTCTCATAATGTTAGGCTTGGTCTAGACTGCGGGGGGAGAGGGTGTGTGAGAGCTAAGTCGGTCTGAGTTATGCAGCTTCAGCTACGAAAATAGCGTAGCTGAAGTCGACGTACTTAGAGCTACTTACCGCGGTGTCTTCAATGCGGTAGGTCAACTGCTGCCACTCCCCCGTCAACTCTGCCTATGCTTCTCGCTCTGGTGGAGTACTGGAGTCAAAGGGAGAGTGCTCGGCGGTCGATTTATCGCATCTTCACTAGATGCAATAAATCGACCCCGCTGGATCGATCGCTCCGGAGGTAAGTGTAGACATGCCCTTAGTGTCATGTCTCTAGCCTCCGAGGAATCTTGCAGTATGTTATCACTTTTCTCATGAACATACCCCTCAAATATTATGTATTTTGAGAGGAATTACTTATTTTTCTCCTGACGTTCCACGCAATTTTCCATACAACATTGGTGTTCTCTCATTTTCATTTTTAAAAATTATTTGATCAAATATAAAAAATCATGGCACTGAGGTCGTTCTTCGGATCTTTGTCCATGTGGGTCTCACTTACGGTGCACATGTGCCTTATGTGTGAGAGACTGGAGTCTTTAGCAGTCATGCCTCTGCCCACATGGCCTTGTGCCCCTCCATCTGAGGACATACAGTGGCAAGTAACCCCAGCTGCTTCTCAATTTGCTCACTAATTCAGAACCCCAGCAGAGATGGTCCCCAAAGGAGTGGGGATGGGACTGCAGGTCATGGGATCCACATGGACAGATCCTCTTGAAGAGCCACAGTTACTGCAAGGTAGGAGACCACTGTTTATAGAAAGAGTCACATACACTAAAGAAAAGACTTCTGTAACATTTTAAAATTCCTGCATGAATAATTATTTGTGTCCTCATTTTGAGTCTTTGTCACAGACTGTATTCCACACTTGGGATTGGCAGGTTGAGAGGTATACTCATGTACCAGACAATCCTATTTCTTTCCAGCATACTCTGGTTGGGCTACCTCTGCTCAATCCATATTCAAATTGTTTTGGATCACGTAGGTCAATATTTGGATGTTTGATTGGCTCCATGCATTTTCAGTTCATCTCTCTCTCTCTCTCTCTCTGATCAACTGAGAAACCGTGAGTGAGCAGCCTGTGCCGTGAGATGAGGGTGCCCATCTTGCAGTATACTTGATGCAGTGATAAGGGGGCAAGGTTCCTTTTGGTGATGGTTAGAGATGTGCAAATCCACATGATTTGATTACCTGAGGGCTTGCAAACTGAATTGTGCAATTTGGAATGCAAAGGTTGAGTGAGCCAAACTTTACAGGCTCACTTAGAGGTTTAAAATGAAAACAAAACCTCCAATGGGGACATCTGATGATCTTGTGGTACACAGCCAGTATTATCTCTTTGTCCAAGTTCCCCCAACACTTCTCAGGACTTCATTGCTTACCTTTATCCAGCCCGTCAAACTCGCCCCCCCCATCCTGGGGCAAGGCAGCCCTCTACCATATCTTAGACTCCTAGACTTTAAGGCCAGAAGGGACCATCATGATTATCTAGTTTGATCTCCTGCACATAACAGGCCACAGAACCTCGCCTACCCACTCCTGTAATAGACCTATAACTTCTGGCTGAGTTACTGAATTCTTCATGGGTACCGGGGAGCTGTCCTCCCAGCAGTTTTTTGGTGGGGGAGGGTGGGGAATCACCTGGTGTGGCCATCAGATCCTAGTACAGCAGAGCCATAGAAATAGCCTGGCTGCAGTTGCCGGCTATTTACTGAGTTGGAACATAGGTGCATATATTATCCTGAGGAGGGTCATTAGGGAACCCATGGGTCTGCTGTCAATGTTAACAGCAATACCCCATCATCCTTTGAAAAGGGTTGTTCTGTGTTTGTACAGTGCCAGGTGTAATGGGGCCTTAATCCATGACTGGCTCCCCAACATGCTACTGCAATAATAATAAATTGTTCCTAGCACACACACACATGCCAGAGAATGCTTGGGCATTTTATATTGAACTGACTGGCAGCAGTATTACTTCCCTTCTCCAGCTGAACTATAGTTTATCCTTCCCAATCCCAAACACTCTCTGGGTTGTGAGGGGCAGTGAACCCCATTGAGGGGAGCAGAAAGGGGCAGGCCCCAGGTTTCCTCTAAATCCACTGAGGGTGGCTGAGTGGGGATTCAGAGAGGCAGCTGCATGGAGGGGCTAAGGGAACTGGGTCAGGACTATTAAGACTCAAACCTTGAATGTAGGTTATGTCTCATAGGCATAATGGGGGGAATTCTCATAGGGGGAATGTTTTGCATAGCTCTGGCCCTTGCCTCAGTTACTATTGCTTATGATACAAATATGAACATGCTTTATTTTCTATTTACAGAACTCTGTTAGTATTAAGAGTTGTAGATATGCTCTAGCTAGTGACGTTCAATGATGTATTAACAAGTTTAGTCCTGCTTGTTGTATGCTCTGTTTAAGCTGGTTAGAATTGACTCCTTAGTCCCATACCATTTTCAAAACCATCTAAATCTCATTGGTTTTTAATGAGACTTGGGCTCCTAAGTGCTTACTTTTAAAAATGTGATTTAGGCTCCTAAATCACATAGGTGCTTTTGAAAATGTTGTTTATAATATAACCTATATCGCAGAACTTTTCCAAGGAGATAGCCCTTCTTAATGCATCATGATATGGCAAAGCTGCTGCTGCTTTTGTGGCGTCCAGGATTGATGGTTGTAACTCTGTCCTTATGACCTGACCAATAAGGTTTTGCAGCATTTGCAGATGATTCAAAACACTACTCCCAAGGTGCTTACATGTGCTATGTTATCTCAGCATATTATTTTCATTTCGCAGTTGCTTTATTGGCTCCCCGTTAAGCACAATATTGACAATAAAATTGCTATTTTTGTCCTACAAGCCATTGCATGGTTTTGTCCCCTCCTAGTTATTGCCTGTGCTCTTGCCTAATGTTGCTACCTTATGATTACTTTGACAAGAAGCCACAGAAAACATAAGTTTCAAAATAAATGTTCATAATTTCCACCAGCTCAGTGGCATATCATGATTACCCTATGGGATTCTTACTCAGAATACACTAAAACTTACAACTCATTATAAATGAAGGCTCTGGAGCCTAAAACAGGAGATGGAAATGTCGTCTTTTCAATACAGGATGGTTAAGGAGCCTTTAATGACTCAGAAGAATTATGCTACCTTTCAACAGGGTATTACTGAATATAATACATTTAAGGAAAGAGATAAGCCAAAGCAGCTGTGTTCAATATTCCTTGTTAGCACATTTTCCATACTTCCCAGATATTAGGAGCATAGAGCTACTTCTGGTCATATGGTTGAGATTCATGGTTTGAACATTAACATATGGTCATGATAGATTCCTAAACCAGTTATCCCAGCCCACTCCTCTCTTCCCAATTGTCACCCTTGTTGTCCTCAGTGCCTTCATGAAAGCGCCAAGCATGTGACCTAAATCCAAATACTCCTGAACTTTGAGAATCCAATTTTGCAGCTAGTTAGCTGCTCTCTTTTTAATGGGCCAATTTAAAATCCTGGATTCAGCACCCTCCCACTCCCCTCAACTTTGGTAAAGAGAGATCTGGAGCTGGATCAGAACTTCAAAGCTTAGGCCCACCCCTAAACTTTGTAAGCTTGTTTCAGGTTTCTGTTTGATAAACATTATTATCAGTTTTGCCTCAGAAGTAATACCCAAGTCTTTAAGTAGAAATCACACAAAATTAAAGACAGTCTGAAACCAGAATAAGATAATGTGAAAGTACAAGTAATAATGAACTTGTTTAAGCAGCACTTGGAGCAGGTATTAGTTAAGTACGTAGCAGATAAGGAAAACAAATGGGAGAAAACTTCTGTTAGATCAAGATACCTGTTCACCGCCTATGCTACTTCATCAAAAATATCATCTGATGTGACAACAATTAGGTCAATCATAAATAAGTGATGTTTGTGACATTTTGGGAATTATGGCAAGCCAGTTACCTGTATACTGCAGAAAGGTATTAAAATAAACGGTCTAGGGCAAATTAAAGCATATAGAGTCAAGATGAAAATGTAGCAGCTGGCTTGATAACAGTGCCTGGTCATTGAACATTTTGTGTGGCACCTTGGATTGGGAAGGTGAGAACTCCTGATTAGGTGTGTCCTGCTTAGTCTACATGAAGAGCTAGTTTTGATGGCAGCATCAATTATGTAGCCCTCTACTGGTTAAATAATGAAGCAACTCAATTACAACTGAGAAGAGAAAGTACACTTTGTCCTCCAAACTGGAGTATGGGAAAACATTAGGGTTCATGTTCAGTGGGAGAAAAATGATGGCTTTAAATACTGGGCTGGACACTTTGCTTTTTTAAACCTATAAAAGCCATTAACACTTACGGCAGTCCTGTTTTCTGGGACCTCCTCACTATGAATTGACTCCAACAGAGTCAGCAGCCAAAGAATAGAAACATTGCTGCAAGTGAAATATTTTAAAATAATATACCTTTAAATATTAAGAAATTAACTCTAAAAGATTCTTGGAGAAATTAATTTAGTGCCAGCTAAATTCAGGATACAGGAAGCCCCCTTTTACTTACCAAAGTGTTGACGCCTCTCATCTCTACTAGAAGTGTTCATCTTAATGGGAATTTTGGATGTGGGAAGTACATTTGGGGAAGAAATAGTGTGTCCTATGTACCAGGACAAAAAGTCTCCATAGACCCTTATATTCTGTGCAGAAACTGCAACAGATTCTCTGGCAGAGTGATTGAAAAGTTGCTGCACAGGAAATTCAACTTCTTATCCGATAAACATGAGCCAGTTCTGCCATATTTGTCTTCTCGGGACATACACAGTAAACTGTTAACCCCATCACCTGACCTGACCGTTTATCTTTCTCCTCAGTATAGATTTGACAACTGCTGAGTAATGAAAGAAATACGGAATGCAGATAGCTTAAAAATCCAACCCAAACACACCCCCAAAAAAGGAAGAGCAAAGGGAAGTGAGAGAGACATGAATAGTATAATGTGGTGTGAGGTTCTTAAATATAGCTAAGATAGAATGACAAATGATATTCTGTAGCATCTCTGCAGAACAACAGCAACTCTGACTACATAGCCCCCCCCATGTCTTTTTTCCCCCAATTATCTGTCACTTATTTATTTGCTAACATTGTGCAGATCAAGCTTTTCTGAGCAACTCTGAGGAAATAGGCATTGTGCCTTTCAACCCTTCAATGTAAGGGGAGTGAATTTCTGAATGTTGTGTCTTACCAATAAAGGCTGGCTGAAACAAAGGTTACCCCCTTGAAATAGATTATAATGCTTTTGGAGGCTATATACTTGCAGCTACTGCTTGCCAGCCCGGACTCTCATTTCGATTAAAATCAAATAGTTGGCCCAGCAGGGCACTGCTGTATAGTATGTAAATAAATGGGTGCTGTTGTGTCTCTCACTCTTTTTTTTCCCTTTCAAATTTAGATATGCAATTTTCCTGGAGTGTATCAGGGTGTGTCTGAGACACAAGGCATATGAAGCTTAAGTGTTTAGCAAAAGATTAGAAAGTTTTTCAATGCACTCCCCATTAACTTCTGTGCATTAACCACCAGTTCCATTAATTATGTTAATAATTGCACTCAGGTGAAAGAAATAAAACAAACCCACATAGCAAGCATTAACAATTTGTCAAGAAAATTTTTGTCTCCTAAAATGACAGCCTTACAAACTCAGAGATAGGGGAAAGGTCTCAATGCTAGACAATATGTATTCTCTAATTTTTGTTTCTGCAATTTATTGTATCTTTTTCACAATTTATCCTGTGCCTATAGCTTCAAGTATTTGATCATTTTGATTATTTGGACTATATGAACTGAAGATCTGCTTTTCAATAAATTGGCCTGAAAGGCCTATTTCATACACCTTTCTTTATATTAATACATCTGGTCATATGCAGTAGTTTACTTTTTTTGGCTGAAGACTTGGCAGATACAAAATGCAGATGTTGTTTTTGTGACATAATCTGCTATATTAAGATTTTTGGCTATTGGTTGAAAAGTGTAGGACTCAGTTGTTTATTTGCTTATCCAACTATTAGCTTCCTATGTTTACTTTCATAGTTTGAGATTAACAGCATGGTCTTTTTTTCACCATCATGGTTTTTTGATTAATAACACAGTAGAAGATGTTATGCCTGAAAGAGCTCTTATTTGCCAAAATAAAAACATAGCTGTAGCACTTTCCCTTTAAGAAAACCATATCTCCCTCCAGATGTCTGCCTCTCTTTGATACAGAAGGGTACACTAAGTTCCATCTATAAACAGAATCCACTAATTAAGAATAATTGCTTAGGAGATTGGTACAAACTATTCAGAATCAGATGCATGTTCCTCTGAGATATCCATTAGCCTCTAATAAGATAATGTAGATGTGCCAGGCTGTTTCCTGTTTCCTTCTATTGTACCTTTATTGCCATATATGGACCAATGGGATGGGCTGAACAATAAGTGGATGTCCTTTTGCTCCCTGAACAGTTCTCAAAGGAATGTTTGTTATTAGATTGCTTCTTCTGTTTAGTTTCACATCACTATGCTAATAAAGGAAACATAACACTCTGAAGGCTTTTTTACTTCTGCCATTGTAACTAGTTTATTGTTTAATTAAGTCTCTTTATATAGGTAAGGAAACAAAATGCGACATCTCACACTCAACGATGATCTATGGAAAACTAAACACGTTCCTTTTTGAAAAATGAAGTTTCCATCTACATGTTTTAAATAGTTATAAAGGCGGCATGAATATCATGTTACTATATCTGACTGATTTACAGTTGACTCCTGGTAAATCTGTTGAATTATTCAATTCTATTCAGTGTGATACTATCAACTAGCATAATAGAAAGCATATGCATAACCAAGGATTTCAGCATAAACTACAAACTCTTTATACATTAGATATACCGTGGTTTGTTTAACCTATCAGATCTTGATTTATTTTGAAAACAGCATTTAAATTTGTCTTAAGCTGCGTAATAGCTAAGGGCTTGATCAACACCCTCCCCTGGGATAAGTGGGAAGAAATTACTGAAAGGTTTTTCTTGTGAAATTCCTCCTGATTTGCTCTGTTGAGTAAGGAGGGGTTTACCTCTCTATGGAGCATACAGATCAGCCCCAGCAAAGAAGAGCCAGATTCTCCCCTCAGAAAGGAAGGGTGGCCCAATGGTTAGGGTGCTAGCCTGGGATTTAGGAGACTCAGGTTCCATTTCCTGCTCTACCACAGGCTTCCTGTGAGATCAGAGGCACTTAGGCTTTGCTGCGTTCAGCATTGCAATGCCTGACTGCTTTAGGAGCCTGTCTCCTTTTTAAAAGGGATTTAGGCACATAGGCATTGCAACACTGAGCATAGCAGTGCCTAAATACCTTTAAAAATCTGGGACTTTGAGAGACTATGTCTCAGCTCCCTGTCTATAAAATAGGAGCAGTAGCACTCCTCTACCTCACAGGGGTGTTGAGAGGACCAATAGATTAAAGACATTGAAGTGCTTTTCTACTACAGTAATGGGGGCCTTATAAGTACCTGAGAATTTCAGTGGGAGCTATGGGTAAGGTAGAATCCCAGAATGCTGTTTTTAGAGTCCATAGTAGAAACCACTTTTGATAATGTTGTTTTTGGGAAAAGGGGAAACAGAGTAAAGGAGAACAAAGGCCCTGATGTTGTGACTCTGTATATGTTGGCTGTCTTGCTGTGGAGATTGGAGAATGGCAGAAGAAGAGACAAGAATGCTGGCCTGGTGCTGCATCCCAGCATGGCAGATGGGAGGACGGAGCACAGTCTCCTCCGCTGACCGCTTGCTGTTGACCAGGCCACCTGCCCTGGCTCCCTCACCAAGATCTCTTCCTGCCATTGATATGTATGCCAAGTCAATGGCACACACAGTCGCCCATGGCTATGAAAGGGTTTCGTGAACTGAATTCAGATCTTGTTTAAGTGAAAGCAGCTTCACCAAAGTCAGTAGCATCAAATGATAGTAAAATAAATGGAAGCAAATGAGAGTAAAGTAAATTAATAAACTCTAAGAGGATCAGCAGATGCTAAGAAAACAAAGTTGCTTTCCAAGACTGATCTTATACAAAATGTATATGAAATTAAAATAACGAGAAAACAGTAAGAAAAACAGGCCCACTCCCCCTCCCAGTCACGGATGTTTTTGCGTATAAGAAAGCAGTAGATTAAAATTACTGTTCAAGTATATAAAACTCAAGAAGAAATGGAAAAGAGACAGGTACACCTTGTACCTTAACTGTAGCTGGTAAATATGCTTTTATGCTTTGAATCTATTCTAGCCTTCTCTCTTCATACTTCTGTGGCCTTTTGCTGTATCACTATAGTCAAGCCAATAAAAGATCTATAGAATACAAAAAAGGAAATATATACGCTATCAAAGAAGAGTCACTGGTTGGTGCTCAGTGTACTGCACAGTATGGACATCTTTTAGTGTTTGAAAAGGCCTTCCATACGATCCCCTTTGTCCTCGCTCTTCCTACGAAGGGGTTCTATTGTGCAACCCTTAGGCTGCTGAACTCCCATTCGTGATAATAGTCTCATGGAAGTTGACTTTATTTATTGAGTGGATTTTCAGAAGCTCCTAAGTGACTTGGACATTTTTGAAAATCCCACCCATCGTGCATAGGATTGAAGCCAATGGGACCGCCTGCATGAGGGAGGGTTGCAGTCAGGCACTATGGTCACTAATGGCATGCTGCCCATGCAGGAAGTATTCCTTTGGCAGTGAGTGTTTGTTCGTTTTAATAACAGCAAATGGGCTGTGAGATGGAGCACCTCTCCTTGCAGCTGGTGAAGGTAGTGCTGCCTTTACCGTCCTAGAAAACTTTGGTTCAGCCTTAGCTGAGAAAAAGAGAATGTCACTGTGGAACTGTAAACACCACTGGCTCCTGGGAGCCTTCTTCCTCCACATCTGAGATTGATGTCTAATGCCAGACTCAGATACCACAGTAGTAAGGTCTGGATATGAATCCAATGATACTTGCAATCCTTCCTAATAATTTCCTCTACAATCTTTTGGGCATCTTATAAGTGTTGACGCACTCATACTTCACGTAAGTGCTAATTGCCTGTGGAGACCCAGTTTTCGAACCACCGCCATTTTCCTTATTGTACTGTGTTGCCTGTCTGCACATATATAAAGAACAAGACAGTGAATGGAGCTTAAAATCCTGCCTGTTCTGCAGGAGATTTTCTTCCCTGAATACTAAAATCTAATGAATAGCAGTGAGTTTTTGGAAAGGCAGGAAAAGATTTAATGTTCCAGGAATGTGTAATTTGTATATGAAAATGGCTTATGTATGGACTGTCAATGTTTATGATTATGTGATAATCCATAGTTTGGAGCTATAATATTTGCATGGACATGCACATTAAAAATGTTATGAAAATGCTGATGCATTTTCAAGTCACTAGAAAATGTATTATAGAAAGTATTCCAGCATTGTTTGGGAAATGACTAGATGACGTTATTTTCATTTCTAATTTTTATTTTTCTACAAAAAGTTATTTTTCATAAAAAATAAGCTAACATTCAACTATACAGGTATGTCTCTCTTTAGTAATTCCGGAGAGAGCAATGTAGCTGAGGTTTAAACATTAGTGTCTTGAACTAATGTTTGAATATTTCAACACTAATCCATTGACTTCCATCTCAAACTAGCCTCCCATAAGGCTAGTTGTATGGATAAGTGTTGGAAGAACTGGTCCTTGTATTTTTTTTTTAAATGGAAATCAAAGTATCTAGTCCACCTTTATGGACTAATATGCTGCAATTTTTCATTTTAGACATTAAAGACAAAAAAGGCAAAATGTAATCTGAAATTCTACTTTTTTTCTCCCGCATTTGCACTTCTACATGGTAAGTTTAAAAACTTGCTAGTGGGTACTTTATAATAAGTGAATTGAAGATAAAAGAAAGGCAGTAAAAATCATATGTGTAATATGTTGCCTGCTTAGCTCATCACACAGTTGTATTTCTACTCTGTCTGAAATATTAGCAAAGGCCACTGCTGTGCACATTTTGATAATGTGTGCTGAGCTCTGCATGATTGAGCTAACAGAAATATAGTTGAAAGTATCTGATAGTTTTATAAGCTGTATTTTATTTCTGGAGGCCTCATTTAAAAATAGGTGACCTTGATCTAAAAATCATTGAATAATAATGACAAAGGGCCTCATTTATCCCTGGTCCAAGTCCCTTGACTTCAGGGTGAATTTGTTCTATGTACCTCCCCAACTTATAAGCACCTGAGTTTTAGGAAGTTGTTGGTGCATGGGATCTGCCCATACTCTCGCTAAATTGCTCTTGGAAATTCAGTGAGATTTTATTTTTGTCCCTTCATTGTGAGATTCTTTAATATCTAACTTCCCCCATATCTTAACTTTCAGTTTTATCTTGATGCCATTGTGACCCATTATTTTGGCTATGAGTAATTTCCTCCAAGACCAGTATTGTTTCACTGATCTCCTGGAAGATGGTCCTCAAAAGCAACATAATCAGCGCGCTTTCTGCCTTCCACCAAATCTGTGTGTTTAGTGCAATATACCAATCATTATATTCTCCTCCCCATGCATGTCTAGTTTCATCTGTGTTAACGCTATTCACACATAAGTTATGCAGTTATCGAGTACTTGCAACTACATTTGTTATCCTTAAACATGCTGTGCTCAGCACAAATTGCTGTGTCAAAATGTGCACTGCAAGTAGCCTTTCCTGCTATTCCACATATAGTAGAAATATTCTACTTCTGTGTGACTTGCCAGACAGGTAAACACATATGAATTTTGTTTTTATTTCTTATTTTAATTCTTAATGACAACCCATGGACTGACTAGCAGCAACTACCCTTAAAAGCTGTGTTGTCACCATTTTCCCACCTCTGCCACTGATCTGTGCCATCACGAGCAAGTCACTTCACTTCTGTGGCTTAGTTTCCCCATATCTAAAAAGGAGATAATGATACTCACCCTCCATTGTAAATTGCTTGGTGATCTGTGGATGAAAAGCACTATATAAGAGGGAAATATTATTATTCGTTCTCTACAGCTGCTAAAGATTTCTGGGCTAGCACCCTTCTGCATTGAAGCCTTTATACATCTGAGGACTTCACTTCATGAAAGCAGGAAATGTCAGGGATGCCTACTGACTATTTGCTGATGGGAAAAGCTAAGATTGCCATGTGGCTCTTCCTCCCTTTACCCCAGTCAGACATGTTGGGGGAGCCTACTGACTCCTTTTGTGGGAGAACTTGAGGAGCCAGCCCTATTGCATTTGCTGACTTCTCATGCTTTTGCCCTCTTAAGAATCCAGTGTTGTGGTTAATGGTTCACATTTTGGTCTTTTTTTAAGGTCATGGATATATATGGACTTGGGGCTTTGGTCCATCATTAAGCAAATGAAAATGAACTGTACTCATTCTGATTGCTATAACTCCTAGTGACAAGAGTTCAGCACAGAGTCCATAAAATTATTACGCACCCAACGCCATGACATAAGATAAAAACAAACATCAACTAGTAGTGTTCACAGTCAGCAATAATAGCAACCTGTCATTGGTTTTCAAAATCTGTTAAGACTTGGTAAAGGCCAAGCAAATGATTGGCAGAAAAGATGAGCCATACATCATACCCTGAAATCTAATGAGATAAATTAGACATTCAGAGGGAGCACATTTCCCTGTTTAGGACGCCACCAAAAATGCTGCTCCTCCAGTTCAAGACTTTGAATCTAGAGACTAGCACAAAGAGGAGCATCTCAGTTATTTTGCTGAGGCATGGAGGGAGGAAAGTAAGTCCCTATTGATATAGGGCTTTAAAAATTGTAACCACCACCTACCCTTGCACTTGAAAGCAGAAGAGAAGCCCACAGAAGAGCACAAGTGTAGTTTACTGTTATACCAGCCTGAAATAGCTGAAGCTTCTGAGTGTTCTTCAAGGGAAGCCCCAAGTAAAGTGCATTATATAAAACACTATAATTAATTACACTAATAGATAAACGTGTTGGCAGTCTAAGGGCTTGTTTACACTGTCTTTGGGTCAGTTAATACATGTTCCTGGTATAGACAGTACCGTAACACAAGAGGTCAAGGATTGAATGGCCTATCGACAATGAACCACAGAGGTGGTTCTTCTGGACCAGAACTGAGGCATTCTGGTGAAGTAGAGTGGGGAGCTTTCACTCCAGCCACTCATTCTGTATCTGTTATGGGGATGAGTCTTCAGGACTGAAACTGGATGATTTGTATTTGCTAAACACACTTTAAAAAAATACACCCCAAATATATTTATAGGATTTGACTTGTGCTGATATATTGTGTCTTCAAGAACATTTAATCTTTACTTGATTTCCCCCCCCCCCCCATATCAGAATTTCAGCTAATTTGGTTGATCAAAGTTCAGAATTTGGCTATTTCTAAAACAGAACTTGTGTCTGATTAGCAATAAAACATTCAGTGCTGAAATCTTGGCCCATTGAAATTAATTGGGTCGGGATTTCATCCCAGTGATTGTCAGGTCCATGTTATGGGACACTGGTAAATACTTTTCTTTACAAAGTAAGCACAGAACAGAAAGATTTTCAGCTTTTATGCATCATATACCAATATATTTTATTTTTTTCCCCTCCAGAATAAATCAGCATGCATCTGTAGAGTGAAGCTATCTTATCAGAAAAAAAGTTATTTAAATAAGCATCTGAACTGCACACCACATGCACAGATTAGGAAAAGAAGATTTTCTGTTCTCAATCTGCACAGCAAGAATGTACTGGGAAAAACAGTAGAAAGCAGCAATGAAATAAAGGATTGTTATCTAGTGAATTATCTTCTCATCTTCACACAATCCAGCTCAAGCAGTACCTGCAGGTTTGTCAGCCTCTTCCATTCACAAGTTGAGATATTCATTTCCTGGCCTGGAGTAATGCAACATAGTATTTGTGCACCTCATAGCCTTTGAGGTATTAACATGACAACCAGCAGCCGCACGTGTCCAGTACCAACAGTGAATGGACATATGAATCACTATCCAACAGCCCCATATCCATTACTTTTTCCTCCAGTCATCGGTGGACTTTCACTTCCTTCCCTTCATGGACTCCAGGGTAACCCACCAACAAGGGGATGCAGCACCCCATCACCTGCAAGTAAGTGCCCAGTTATTGATTCTTATGGCTGTTATTTACTACAGTAGAACCTCAGAGTTACGAACATCTCAGGAATGGATGTTGTTCGTAACTCTGAACAAAACGTTATGGTGGTTCTTTCAAAAATTTACATCTGAACATTGACTTAATGCAGCTTTGAAACTTTACTATGCAGAAGTAAAATGCTGCTTTCCCTTTATTATTTTTTAGTAGTTTACTTTTCAGTACTGTACTGTATTTGCTTTTTTTTGTTTCTGTTGCTCCCTGATTGTGTACTTCCAGTTCCAAATGAGATATGTGGTTGACTCTTCAGTTCGTAACTCTGATGTTCATAACTCTGAGGCTTTACTGTAATTTCCTTTATTAAAGAATGAACACGTTGATTATTGTAAGGTTAATTACAGCTGTTCATTTGCCACTGGCCTCCCTTTCTTTAAAAACAAATTTATTTTGAAATATGATTTTTATTTTTCTCTGCCTTTTTAAAAAAAAGATAATAAACATGCAATAGTATGAAATATTCCAGCTATGAAAATCATGAGTGATAAAACCTGCTAGACATTAGGAAATCTTACATTGTTATTCGTTAGTAGCTGTGGCGATACCTTATCATACCACCATAGGTCAGACCAGACATGTGTTTTTAACAAATCACACAGAAAAATAATTTCTTCTCTCATTAGCAAATAGCTATTGCCTATATTAGTACATAATTAATAGTGCTTTTTTGTTTTGCTTCCCTGTTGCTTGCCATACTAAGGTCCCGATTCTGTAGCTGCACATAGAACCCCCACTAGCAGGGCCAGCTCCAGGCACCAGCCGAACAAGCTGGTGCTTGGGGCGGCAGCTTGTAGGAGGCGGCATTCCGCCCAATCCTAGGGCGGCACGGCCGCTTTTGTTTTTGTTTTTGTTTTGTTCCACTCCAGCTGCCCTGTAGGGGGCAGCGGCGTGGAGGACGGGAGCGCCCTGCAGCAAGCCCGGCAGGGCAGCCCACGTCCTTCCCTCCCAGCCGACCAGAGTGGTGCGGAGCCCTCCCGGCAGGGGGCACGGTGGGAGGGGCCGCATGGCAGCGCCCCGCTGAAGCCCTGGCCGGCCTCCTTCTCTCTCTCCCCCCGCTCCCTCCCCCTTCCCCTCCCCCCCTAGCCGGGGCACATCTGCAGGGCAGGGAGTCCCCCTGCACCTTGGCTCCGGTCGCGCTTTGCTGTTCTGGCCGCCGCGGTTTTTTTTGTTTTTTGTTTTGCTTGGGGCGGCCAGAAAGCCAGAGCCGGCCCTGCCCACTAGAATCAGTAGGTATTTTGTTGCACTATTGGGGTCAGCGTATGCATCTGAAACTCATATGCAGTGATATAGTGCTCTGTTGTCTGGTATATCCTCTTTAAAATGCTGCCATTCAATATTACTATGTGTACTAGCCAAAGTGAGTTGTTTTCAGTGCTTTTTAATGAACACTGCCATGTTTCTTGCTAGGACTTACTTTCAAATGCATTGAAAAGAAGGGTCATGGGTCCAAGTGATATTCTCAATTACACTAGTGTAAACCCAGTATAACACCATTTAAGGAAAGTGAGTTACTCTGTATTTTCAGTGGTGTAACAGTGCAGAGTTAGGCCCTACGTGAGGAAAAGCAGTGCATGCTTGGTGGGATATTGGAGGATTATTCTGTTTCATTTTACAGCTCAAATTTATTGTACAGATGTTTGTTAAAGGATCTTGCTGTGAATGTTCCATATTAAGAAGTCTCTTGGCTAAACAGAAAGCTACAAAGGGCTTGCAGAGTATTGATATTAGCTACTAAAATATGTGCTGGAGTCAAAAAGCATGCAAAGTTTTGCATTCCAGACAAGGAAGGGGAGCAAAAAAGAAGAGTACCATAGAGACGACGAAGGAAAGCAACATTTTAGCATGAGACACAGGGAATGAAGAAATTCAAATGCTTGTTAATGCCACTTGCATGTGAAGCCCCTCCTTTATCCACTTACACATTATGCGTGAACTCCTAGCCTTACTGAAATAAATGTGAGTTTTGCTATTAACTTCAAGAGGGGCGTGATTTCCCCATGCGTGTAGACTTACGTGAGACCACATGCAGGCATATTGTTTTCAGGGTCAGACTCTTAATGTCTTCTGTTTTATTGCACTACATGATTTCTTTTATAGGATGTAAAGAAGAAACAGCTACAAGTTAGAAAACGTTTTAAGCATTTCATTTCCCAGTCCCTTTAGAAGTGATCAGAATAATGAACTGAGTTTTTGCTCTGATATTGCAAGAAAGTTCTTCTGTCACATGGACCATATAGATGATTAGTTCACAGCACCTTTTTGAAGACATATATTGGTAAATATCCAAAATATATAGGACTGTATATGCACAATTGTTCTTCACCATAATCATGTTCTTATTACATTAAGATTGTATCGAAATCAAATCAGTAGGAGTTGTGACTACTCAGCACTTCTAAAAATCAAGCCGGATGTATATTTAGGCACTCAAAACAAATGGCCAGTTTGAAAATATGGGAATGACTCTTTAAGTCTCCACTGTCATGGTCTCATCCTCCAATTTTCAGTATTTTCAAAGGTGCTTGCCTTAATTCAGACACTTTTATCCATATTTACATGTGCAAGTAAAATTAACCTGATTCTTTAGAGGTGCTGAGCACCAACAGTTCCCATGGACTTCACTGACCATAAAAATCTGGTCACTTCAGAGCGTAGCACTAGGTACCTGTGTATGAAAATTATGGCCTCTGTGTGAAATGTTGAGGGGCCTCAATGGGACAAAGATTTCTTGGGGGAAGAGATCCTTGCAAGACAGCTGACCCTTTTGGTTGATATTTCTCACTTATTTTGTTTTCCGGTCTTATAGAAGTGGCAGCCTCTTTTGAATTTAGGCCTTTAGAGTTCTGGTAAGTGATTTATAAATCATTCAGGAGCGCTGAGACAGGACCCTAGTGCATTGACTTTATATCTCAAGAGGCCTGGATTCAGATTCTTGAAAGTAGTCAGAGTGGCCTATCCTAACTAATGTTTCCACTTCACAAAACTACCACGCAGTTTGGTACAGTTTAGCATGGTCAAGAGTCTTTCTATTAAAATGAGAGCCAGAACTGGACACTGGGGGAATACAGTTCTGTAGTGAGAAGCTATATGTAGGGAAACTTGCCCAGTATCTGCCTGAAGCCCTGCTCTATATGTGACTGTATCCACAGTGCTATTTATCTTTCAAGTGCATGAGTTCAATATTCTATTTTAGATAATAGGAACTCTGTCAGGAATAAAGACCTCTGGTCCCTTTAGTTTTTTTAAAACAATGTAATTTATCAGCTTTTGTTCAGAGCTATCAAAGTTGGTACAGTTTAAGTTGAAAGACTTCATATTATTTTACTGTACTATTTTCTGTTCTGTCTTGACTTCAGACTTTTTCCATTATACCAAGTACCTGTAAATTCAGCCATCTTGTATCTACAGTTGAAACTGACATGTCATAGAAATAAGGGGCCTCATCATCAGCCCCTTCTCCTATTAAAGAGACAAAAGGCTTTTAGACAGATTAATTTTATGGGCGTAAGTGGCCTCCAGTAAGAGAACTGTGTTATAGTGAATTAATTTCACTGATGTTGATAATGGTGTTGACTCCTTCACCTCTGACTTGACTTCTGTTTTTAGACTGAGATACATAGTGCAAAATACTTTATAATTATAAGGTTGGTCACAATGCTAAAAAGGTCAGTAACAGAAAAAATATTACCTTTACACATAGGTGAACTGTATGTTAACATTGAATGAATAAAAGAGAGACTGTGGTTGAGAAGATAATTACTTTTGTAAGCATGATTGATTCACCTAGTGCTGTACTAACCCTGGGCAGCATAAAGCAGAGATTTTCAGTAGTCCCATTTGGGAGTACTCAGTGTGCACGCTCATGCAATAGCATTCATAATGATGAACCACAAACCTTTTCTACTTTAAAAAAATTAACGGAGATAGTTACTGGATAGTTGGTTTCGTAATGGTATTTCGAGCTTCAGTGGGTCATTTTGTTCTCAGTTCCTGTGGATATGAATCCATGAAAAAATGTGCACTGATAGTACTCTGGACAAAGAAGTTCTTCTTGGGACCTGAGCAAGGACAAAGACAACATGGAAGAAAATGGAGCTCAGAGCCACTTTAATATCTTTTAAGTCAGAGTCATGCACGAGCAACTGTTGGGCTAGTTCTTCGAGTGATGTCCCTATGGGTGCTCCACTTGTTGATGCGGCAGTGCCCCCTGTGCCTGGGACTGGAAATCTTCATTAGCAGTGTCTGTCGGACCTTCCCCCTCTTGCGCTGTGCGCAGGACGTACATATAGCGCTGTGCAGTCTGACCGCCCCCAGTGTCTTCTCTACCACCTTTTGGAATGGAATGGAATCCGCAGCACAGTAGTTAGTATTTTCTTCTTCTTCTCCTTTCCTCTTCTATAAAAAATATTAATTATTATTTTTATTTTGTCTTTACCTTTACAGTTCTTTCATAGCTTGAGTTTGTTTCCCCCCACTTCCTGCCCTTCCCAATTGGGAAGCTTTTCCCTCCACCCTTATGCCCGGATCCCCTGGGTTTAAGAGATTCATTTCTTGCGGAGCCACCTTCCTGGTAAGAGATGGCCACATGCAGTGTATCGGCTCTCTGGGAGAGGGATACATCTCACAAAAGTGTTCCCACTGCCTCGGCCTGACACCCAGGGCCAGAAAGCACTGGGATATTAGATTGAAACGTCTCCTTATGGAGAAGTCGCTTTGACTGGCATCAGGCGCAGGCCCAGACTCTTCCCCAGAGAGGCCCTCATGCCAGTGGCAGTGGAGTCATCCCAAAAGCAGGGGGCCCCTGCCCCCTCTGTGACCCCACCCCTGCCCCCCTCTGCCATCTGAGGCCCCATCCCCAGCCAAACCGGAAGCAGGAGCTGCGGATCCTCCACCTGCCCGGGGATGGAGGTCCAAGAGCAGACCCCAGCCCATGTCTTTGCCCCGTGGGCCGCCTTCCCAGGACAGGAGAGTCTGTGGCTCCTCATAGCTGCCCGCTCAGCTCTTACCACAACCCGACTCTGGTGGGAGGTGTGGGGGGACTGCAGGGCTGGGCCAGGGCCCAGGGCTACTCTCCTCCCCCCCACCCTGGGCAGGTGGAGGAGGGTCCATGGCACGGTGCCCCACAGCTGTCTGGGCTCCCTGGCCAGGCTCCAGCTGCCTGCCTGGTTGGTGAGGGCAGGGCCTTGGGAAGGGGGAGGGGAAACGGGGGGGGGGCATGGCAAGAAATGGATGGGCCAGGCCCCTGACCCCCTTTCCCCCCGTTCCGGCGCCCCTGTCTCATACTCTGCCAGGTCATCTGCCAGTCCTCATTTTTCCTGTCCCCTGAAGAGAAAGTCATTCCTTGCTCCTTTGGATGACAAGAAATGGGCTTCCTCCTCACACTTTGAGGCACAGCCCACCAGAACACCATCCCCAGCGAGGTTGGTTACCTCAGCCTCACCTGATGGGATACATAGCTCCAGGGCTCATCCGAGCACCTCCAGTTCCGGTTCAAAGAAACAGTCAAAAGACTCTGAGCAGACCTACGTCCCTTGGCACCATTTCCCAGCTCTGAGGACCAAGCTGGGCCACCTTCAGGAGCTACAGCACCGATGCCATTTCTGGCATCAGTGAAACTGTCAACGTTGATTAAGACCTCGGCACCAGCAAAATTGTCAGCACCGACCTAGTCTCAGGGACATACACCCTGCCTTCGGTGCCATGTCTGCCTTCAGCACGGTGTCTTACATTGACACTGATGAGGCTTTGGGCAGGTCCACACTGGGGCGGGGGATCGATCTAGGAAACGCAACTTCAGCTACGAGAATAGCGTAGCTGAAGTCGACGTTTCCTAGATCGAACTAAATTTACTTACTGCGGGTCCACGCGGCGCAGGCAGGCTCCCCCGTCGACAGCGCTTCTGCGAGCAGGAGTTCCGCAGTCGACGGGGGAGCGCTTCTGGGATCGATCTATCGCGTCCAGATGAGACGCAATAAATCGATCCCAGAAGATCGATCTCTACCCGCCGAATTGGGCGGGTAGTGTGGACCAGCCCTTTTTCCCCCTCCACATGACTTCAGATACCCGACGGACCTGCTGGTCTCTGACACTCCTGAATCTCCTCTTCTGCGATGTGACCTCTCCCCGCCACTTTCACCCTTTTCTCCAGACTCACGCCGCTCCTCCCTCTCTCCACCAAGAATGGCACCTCTCTTCCCTACTGGTGATGATGAGGAAGACGAGGGCTCTATTGTTCTCTCGACTATGGGCAATGCCTACCTGCCCATCCTCACTGTACGCAATCTCCTGCTGGTCATCAAGCCTGGCAGGTACCACCGTGGATGTAGCCATATGTGCCACTCCCACCAAACTGGCTGTATTGGGAAATCTTGTATAGGGGGCAGTTCAGGAACCCTACCAGGGAGCTTCGACGGATACCTACACCTTTCCCTTTTCTACCCGTTTCTCGCCC
Organism: Terrapene triunguis; assembly: GCF_002925995.2. NCBI lineage: Eukaryota > Metazoa > Chordata > Testudines > Emydidae > Terrapene > Terrapene triunguis. Next base: position 6,973,733 of record NW_020664435.1, on the reverse strand, counting down.
CCAGGAAGTCAAATCACCGCTGGCATTAACTGAACAGGAAGAACAGGAGGAGGAAGAGTCTCCACCAACTTTATATTTTTCATCTTCATCTCCTGATGATGACTCGACCCCCCACATTTGCTGATGACTTCAGACACTTTCAGGAGTTATTCTGCTGGGTTACAGAATCTTTCGAGATCCTGTTGAAGAAAGCTAAAGACCAGCAACATAAACTGCTGGATATACTGCACATATCGTCTTCTGCCAAGATCGCATTGCCAATCAATGAGGCTCTTCTTGACTCCACAAAGGTGCTGTGGCAGTCCCCGGCATCTATCCCTCCAACCTGCAAACATGCCAACAGAAAATATTATGTTCCAGCGAAGAATGAGGATTCTTATTTTCACACCCCACCCCAAATTCTCTAGTGGTCAGTGCGGTGCAAGAGAGAGACCGTCAGTTCCAATCCTATTCTAATAAACCAGACAGAGATTGGAAACATCTGGACCTATTTGGATGCAAGGCATATTCATCAGCCACGCTCCAATTTAGGATTTCAAACTATGCAGCCCTCATGGCAAAGTATAACTATGTAAAAAGCAACAAAGAGTCCTGTGGCATCTTATAGACTCACAGACATATTGGAGCATAAGCTTTTGTGGGTGAATACCCACTTCATCAGATGCGACAAAGTGGATTTTCACCCACGAAAGTTTATGCTCCAATAGGTCTGTTAGTCTATAAGGTGCCACAGGACTCTTAGTCTGGATCTTTAAAAAGCAACAAACACGGCTACCCCTCTGATATATAACTATATAAACTACTCCAAATTGGAGGAACTCTGTCATGATCTACTGGAGACCAAGAAGGAGCAATTCCAAGCCTTCATATTGGAAGGACACCCCCTAGCCTGTACAAGCCTCACTAGACTCCACAGACACTGCTGCTCGATCCATTGTGACTGCTGTGATCAAGAGGCACGCATTGTGGCTCCACCCTTGGGTTTTCCTAAGGAGGTACAAACCACAGTAGAGGACTTACTGTTTGAAGGCCAGAAACTTTTCTTGGAGCTCACGGATAATTCTCTGCACTCCCTTAAAGATTCCCTGAGTTTCCTCAGGATATACATGCCGGCACCAAAGAGATGCTTGGGGAAGTACCAAGTCCCCTTACGATTCAGTACACAACAATACATTCCTCAATGGCACTATGACATCCAGCACCGACGACGAAGGCCTCCTAATAAATGTAGACAGTCCACTCCTTAGGGGTCTACCTCTCACATATCACCACCAAAGCAACAATTTTGATGGTGTGGCTGAGGCCCTGAGAAGCACCCCTCTTTTCCAGGCATGCTCACCATCTTCCATATTCCATCTGTTTGATGACCGACTGGCTCCATTCCTATCATCTTGGGAGTCTCATCACCTCGGACAAGTAGGTCCTAGGGATAATCAGGGAAGGATACTCCATCCCCTACCTATCTATCCTGCCACTCCCCCCTCCCCATCCCTTTTCAGGGACCTCTCTCATGATTCCATTCTATGGGGAGGAAATAAAACATCTTCTGCAATTGGGAGCCATAGAACAAGTCCCTTCCCTCCACAGGGGACAGAGCTTCTACTCCTACTATTTACTGATTCAGAAAAAGTCCGGCGGCTGGAGTCCTATCATGGACCTTCACAACCTAAACAAATTTGTCAAACTGCAATGCTTCAAGATGGTTACCCTCTCCACTATTATCCCAGCAATGGAACAGGGGGACTGGTTCTCAGCCCTCGACCTCCAAGATGCATACTTTCATATTTCCATACACCCTGCACACAGATGATTCCTCCGATTTGTTGTGGGCACAGACTACTGCCAGTACAAAGTTCTTCCCTTTGGACTATCTACAGTGCCTCGAGTGTTCTCCAGTTCCTCATGGTAATCATTGCCTGTCTGCGGAAACAAGGAATCATCATTTTTCCATACTTGGACAACTGTCTTCTCAAGGCCCCATCCGAACACGGTGCTGCCTGTTTCTGTTGCGGTCTGAATTAGAACTCACATTTTTTAAAATAACTTTCTATTTTTATATTATCAGAAAACTACATAGAAGCCAAAGAGATCAGTTGTTGCCAATACATATTTGTACCAGAGTTGAAAGGGCAAATTCTCTTTTAATATAATATTTAGTGGAATGGCAGCATCAATAGCAACGTCTTCACAATGCAGTCTGAATACAAATACCACTAAACTATGTTATGAAGTACTTGTGCACCTTATGGGATTTTTAATTGAGTTTTAAATACCTCCACACAGAAAAAACGGCCTGAATTAAATCTAACTGAGGGGTAGATGCACAAACAAATGAAGCCCACTTTAAAAAAAGAAAAAACCCCTAACTTGGGACGGTCCGCTTTCTCCTGAGATGGCCTCTTGTCATCCTCCTAATGAAGCAGCCCACATTGCAGTTAGCTATTAACAATCATATGATGATCCACCTATTATTCTCCCTGTGACTTACTGCTCCAATCTGGTCCTCAAGCCCCTGACCATAAGACTTGGATCCCAAGGATCCTGCCTTTATTTGTCCCAGGAATGTATAGGGAGGGATTGGGAGATGTGAACATATCATTATAAAGGGCTTTGACAGAAAGTCAATAAGGTGAATAACTGATCCACTTATTAGATAATCATAACCATTTTACATGGAGAGTCTATGGGGTGGCAAGAATAGAGTTAAGGTAATTTAACCGCACATTTCCATACTTTCCAGTGTTTGCAGTTTTAAAAGTGTAATCTTAAAATAGAATGTCCCATCTATTCTGTTCTGTATAGGTCTTTTGGACATGTGTAGATATCTGGAAAATAAAATCATTCAAGAATGTGGGAGAGGCAGGGAATAGAATCCACTCTGACAATGCTATGTGAACCCTTATCTAGCTACTAAATATAGTAATACTATGGTTTTGAAATAGCGCTTTTGAGATACTCGGGCGAGGCAGATTGTTGTTTTAAAGCATTATGTTCTATTAGGATTGTTTTCTCTTACATTATTGCTGGCTATTTACAACCTGGACTCCAGCTCAAAGGGTTTTTTTTGTTTTTTTGGGGGGAATAGATATGGACTGACTGACATCATTAAACTAATACAGTAGAATGCAGTATTTTTAGTGTATTACAACATAGTTTCCCCAGCTCCACCCCTTGTAGGCATTCATTTACTTTTCCAGTTCACTTGTTAATCATTGTATTGACATAAAAAGTCCTCCCAAAAGCACTCTTTGGTAGATTGCATTAAATATGAATAGCGGATATTCATTACGATGTGTTACCCCCAAGAGAGCGCTAAACTATCCGCATTACTCAGGAACAGGCAAATACAGGCAAATTCTTCAGCTATTCAAATAGTTCAGTGTCTCTCTGTATCTCTAATAAAACAAGAATATATCTCTATTCCCTTAATTACTTAGAAGGTCAAGGACTCTCAGTTCCCACTCTACCTTACAGTGCTACAAGAGGGGAATGTTTCCACTGGTGGTTGAATCACAGTAAATAAATGATGGATTTTTTCACTCAGCATAGTTATAGTTTTCAACAGCTGTGCATTAGTCTAATAATATTGCTATATCTGTATCGAATTAGGGAAAAATCCAATATGAATTAAAACTTTAAAGGACTTCATCTGTTTGTTTTTCCCAATAGTTACAGCTTTCTGAGTAGTCTGCTTTTCACCCTTATTGCCTCCTCTGGCTTTAAATCCCATCTCACACTGAAGGCTTGCCATATACTCATTACCATTTGCACACCTCTGCAATTGCCAGCTGTTTTCAGACATCACCTTTTATCATCACCTGTGCCGATGTTATTTTTAAACATAGTTCTTATATTCAGAAGGTGGGATAGGCAGAATTTGAATATTAATTTCTTTACGTATAGGCAATATGGTAACATGCTAGCAATATCCTGCTAATGACATCAGCCCTAACCTTAAAAAACTCTCTGCTTTTGGAGCAAGCTGCATAGCTCAGTAGTTTGAGCATTGGCCTGCTAAACCCAGGGTTGCAAGTTCAATCCTTTAGGGGGCCATTTAGGGATCTGGGGCAAAAAAACAACAACACAAAAAACTGTCAGGGACCGTACTTGATCCTGCTAGTGAAGGCAGGGGGCTGGACTTGATGACCTCGAAAGGTCCCTTCCAATTCTATGAGATAGGTATATCTCCATATATCAATTCTTCCTGGATTCATGTAGTTTGAGACTTCTAAAACAATCAGACTGTTGGATTCACAAAACTATGTAATATGTTCTGTGATGGTTTCATGGTAGGAACTATCTTAACTCATGAACAATTTTAAAGTACAGTTGATAAATTTTGGAACTCTGTTGTGGTATTGTCATCTCCTAATGTGGTCTATGAAGCATAATACTTTTAAATGTGTTCCCCCTAAAAGTTAAACTACTCAATAATAGCTCTTCCCTCAAACTAAATGCCCATGACTCTTTTTGTAACTTCACCCTATCAGAGTGATTCCTGGGAATCCCATAGGTGTAAGCCACTTAAGAAACTAGCAACAAGGTTTCCTGGACTTAGAGAATCAATTCTGCAGGTAGAGGGACAGAGTTGACCTGCTTTCCGGTAAGGACAAATTTTTAGAAATTCTCTAAGCCTGTTAGCATACAGACAGATGAATCATACTGATTCTAGTACTTATCCCCATAAGTTCCAGTGCCCATGGACGTGCTAAAGTATACAAGTGATAGGTATCATTAGTTCTAGTACAGAATTGTTTCCCCACTCGTGGATCTTGAAACAAGGAAATTCTGTAACAAAACATTAGTTTAAAAGAATCTATAATTGAAACTAACAACCTACCTCTTTTCCTACCCTCCTCTCGAAATAAAATATAAAATTCAACAAAGCTAGATGTTAGGAAGTCTGAAATAAATAGTTAAGGGATCTCTCTACTCCTCTGTTACTGCAGAGATCTCCATCACTCACTGTTACCCCAGCTGACTGACCCCACTTTAACTGTGGCCTTTTACTTGGTTCTTTGAAAGAAATATTCTGTTGATGTAAACTGCTGATTTTATATAAATATGTTGTAAATCTTTCAAAAGGAATATAATCCCCAGGCCATGTGGCGGTAAGTTTGTCAGAATTCTCTAAGTTTTCTCACAGTATGATGTGTTGTTGGAATAGAAGAATATCTTTCTGGCTCAAATTGGAATGATGGAGCTATGTATTGTTATGAAGCATGTTGGTCATGGGGTGCTGTACACTTCTGAAAGTGGACATAAAGCTTGCAAGTTTGTATTCTTCAAGTGCTGGTCCCTATGTGTATTCCACACATGGGTACAAATGCGCACCATGAGTCCAAATCTGGAAGTGCTTCAGAGCAGGGTCTGTTGGCCTGCACATGTGCAGTAGCTCTCCTCATGCTCCCGACCAAGGGTATAAGAGGCAGTGAGGGTTGATGCCTCTCCAGTTCCTTCTTACCACAACATGGCCTGAGTCGGAACGGTGTCCTCTTTCATTCTGTTGTTTAACCAGTGAAGAAAGAAAATGTTTGTAAACAGTTATATATCTTAGCGTAATAGTTAGTAGTTAAAGTTTATAGTTAGCATAGGTATTTCTTTTCCATCAGTTGGGGAGCCTCTTCCCAGCTCTGGGACTATGCCCGAGTCCTGTGATTCAAGAATTGCGTCTCTTGCCCTTGCTCCTTCTCCATCAGTGATGAACGTCAATGGTGCCTGTACTAGGTCTGGGTGAGGCACATATCTCTGCAACGTGCAGTATCTGTGGCTCCTTCTCACCCGGAACTCAAGAAGCCCAGGAGCTTTGCCTACGAAAGCACCTGATGGAGAAGATTATGAGGTCCCTGTCCGATCTGGGCCAGAGAAACCACCTCTCTGTATATTGGCCTCAATTGACCAGCAGTACCCCTCCAAGTACGTGCTTTGAAGCCTTCAGGATCTAAGCCCAAGGTCTTTTCTTCTAGGGCTCCCCATGAGAGTAGTGGGCACTCTCATGGTATCAAGGACAGATCCCCTTCAAGGACTGTCCATAAGAAACACGCTTCCTCCCTGAGCCTGTCCAGGTTCGGTGAGATGTCATGCATGGAACTGGCTCCACTGAAAACCCCCAGATTGGAGGGCAAAGCACGTAAAAAGAACATCCACTGGTTCCATCAGTCACCTTGGTACCAAAGTGTAAGGATAGATGTTCACTGGTTCTGTCTACAAGTGCCGCCTCATTTATCTAAAGACCATCCAGCTGCCACAGGTGCACCGAGTCCTTCAGACTTGACTGCTGGAAGCTCTTGATCACCAGGGTGCATGGAGACATACATAACACCAGAGGATATATTCTTTCCTTATCCACAGTCTCCACTTCTCTCCAGTCCCGCCCTCTTGAGGGATGTTCTTACTTCGGCGGAAGAGCCTATATCAGTATCCCAGGAACAGACCCATCTCCAGCCATCCGGCAGGAGTGCCCTGGTACCGATAGCACTGCCGCTACTGATGGAACAGTTCTCAGACATGGATGAGTCAGAGGAGACAGCCACGCCAGTATTTCCATGGAGACACTTGAGCCCCATCAGACAGTTATGCTCACCATTCCTGTGGGTATGACCTCCCCCCAGGGACCACTGGTAGCAATTCTCTTGGGGTCCCGCACAATTAATTAACCCCTCTTTTTGGCCTTATTGGTGATACTTCAACAGGAAGCAGAATCTCTTTTACACCGAGGGGCAATAGAGTGTGTCCTCCCTCCTTACCATGGGAGGGGGTTCTACTCCCCATATTTCCTAATTCCCAAAAAAACACAGAGGGTGGAGACCCATCCTGGACATGTGGCAACTCAAGATCGTTCTTCAAAAGCTGAAATTCCAGCGAGCTCAGCGCCATCAAGGCAGACCTTCCTTAAACAGCAATTCACAAAGAAGATTTCTCTTGGACTACACCCCAAATTTCTCCCCAAGATTGTCTCTGAGTTCAATATCAATCAGACAGTACACTTACCTGTATTTTTTCCAAAACCCCATGTTTCCTCTGACGACCAGGGAATATACTCTCTCGATGTCCAGTGTGCCCTTGTGTTCTATCTATAAAGAACCAAATCCATAAGGAAATCACTGAGACTTTTTATCACCATTGCAGAGAGATCGCCTGGGTAAGCCAAATCCTCTGAGAGAATTTCTAAGTGGGTCTCAGGATGCATCTTGAGATAGCTATAATTCTTCCCCCTGGTGGTGTCACAGCTCACTCCATGTGAGCACAACTGCCATCACAGCATTCTGGTCAAATGTCCCACTGCAGGACATCTGCAGGGCAAGCCACATGTTTGCAACACACTACGCTCTAGTTCATGCCTCGGCTGCAAATGCAGCGGTGAGATTGGCATTATTGCAAGCATCTTTGCTACTGGCTTCCTTGTACCCATCCCCAGTCTGACACTGCTTGCCAATCACCCACATGTGGAATACACATAGGGTTCATTTTTCTTTGAGTGCTGAAGATTACTTAGTGTAATTGGAGATTCTTCGAGATACTTGGTCACTATCTGTATATCGCTACCCACTCTCCATCCCCTCTGCTTTGGATCCTGTTGTATTTGTGGTAAACAGAGGAACTACAGAGGCATCAACCTGCACTGCCTGTTATACTCTGGATTGGAATCATGAGGAGAGCTACTGTGCATATGTGGGCCAATGGATGCTGCAGTGAAGAATTTCTGGACTTGGGTGCATGGCGCACATATGTGCCGATGTGTGAAATACAGATTGGGACCACACATCTTGAAGAACCTCCAGCTTCAGTAAGTACCGATAACCTCCACTTTTGAGCTGTATGTATAGCAACTAACATGAGCCGATTTTTTTTTTTAGAGTGAATAATATTATATGGACTGATCTTACAGAGGATGCACTCAGGCACATTCCTGTGATTATATGGAGCTCCATTGTAGAATTCTGGAAAGAAAGTAACTTTGGGACACAGTGTGTGAGTTTTTGGGAGGAGTTGTTAGTGGAACGACCTTGATAACTTTCATTCTTTACTATTTTTATGTTTTTGGTGTGTGTTACGTTCTGAACAGCATGTGACATTTAATCTGAAAGCTTTTTCAGATTAGTATATCCCGCTTTTTTATTAAGAGAGCTTTAACTTTTTCCTCAGCTGGGGATTACTGTCCCCTTTTTCCTATTTTGGGAATACTGGGAATAATTCTTGCGTTACATATGCTTAATTATTTTCAGCTATGTTAAAGACAGCAGATTTCCAATTTAAAATGATAAATACCCATCCAAACTGTTGAGTCCTGAAAGGGTATGGAATCCATTTTCCTTTTCTTTGTCCTTGAGTACTGTTTCCCTTTCTTACTGCCTAGAATAGGCTTACATTAGTAATATTCATAAATGATTTACAAAAGTAATTCCTGTGTAATAGCTTGGGACTTCAAGATTTTATGGTGCTGCCAGATGTGCTATCAAACAAAATTATCTGGTTCAAAAAACTTGATAAATCTAGTCAGAATAAATTCCCTGAAGCAAACACACACTCCCATCCTCCCTCAAGAAAAGTAAGTATAGCCCATAAAATTGTTAGGTTCTCTTTTGCCACATGTATGAAATTAGACTTAACGTTGTGTGTGAATAATATTGATGCTTTATGTTTGAAAAAAGAAACAAACACTAAGGTCTTGCCTTTATTAAGTACCCCTTTCCCTCTGTGACACCACACATGGTAAGAGTAGATTTCAGAGATTTAAACTTCACTCATGGGACAACTGCTGTGTAGTCTAAATATTACACTCTTAATATATTGTATGACTCCTGAACATTATAGACCAGGTTTTCAAAAAAAAGGCTCAGCATGTTGGCTGCTACTCAAGAAGAGGTTGGCTGATAGTTGGAATTTAAAAGGAAGTCAATGGGAGGTGCATGCAAACAATACATGCAGAAACAAAGGTACAATTTGTCCTTTTGGTATTCTGCAATAATGAAATGTAATCAAGTAAGTCTAGCCTTTGCTCTAAATTTCCTGAGTTTTGTCTGTTTAAGTTGGAGTTGAGACTTAATTTTAGCAAAGTTTTATGTATATACATTCCTTTTCTAAAATGTCTGGAATGCAAGAAGACAAGACAATAGAAAATCCGTTTTCAAAGGAAGGGAAATTAACTTGAAACATTCATGATATTGTCTTCCCATGTAAAATTTAGGGCAGAATTCTGACCTCAAACATACATGCACAACTCTCATAGGAGTTCTGGAGCCTATTTTGAGGGCAGAATTTGGCCCTTAGACAGTTTTATATATGTACATTATTTCCTGAAGTGTCTTTCACTGCTTCTTAGAAAGTAAAGCCCTGATCCTGCAACTGGATCTCTGCGGGCACTTAAGTGTATATACAATTTATACTTAAATGTAATACTTAGATCCTTCTTCAAAAAATCAGATTTTTATTTGATGTGCATGTTGACATGTGCACTGCTCAATAATTTGAGGATATAAATTATGCAATTTCTGTGAAAAAATAGTTTATGTGCATATGCAGTAATCACTTTTCAAAGTTAAAGATTTAATCTATTTTCCAAAGTTTCATAACATAACTAACCCACTAGAACCATTGTGGAATACTTACTAGACAGATTTGTTTTATAAATCATAATCATTTTGAGTTAGTCAATCAATTTTAAGCATTTGGAACCAATAATATATGTCTGTGCAACTTTATACAGTCGTGATTTAAAAACAGCTAGGCTGATCTTTTAAAATATTTTTTAATATTCATTTTCAGCCAAGAATACCCTGTAACCAGGTTACATCTTGGAACACACTTTTACAGTCAATGTATAAATCCCTACAAATTAGGTGTTATAAAGGAAATGCTGATGAGCCCTTTAAATATAGTCACAATAGCACAATTTCGTTCTGTGTTAAAAGAAAGAAAGAGAAACTCACATTATTTTTCCAGTATTCTTTACAAAGTACATATTTTAGTAAAGAAAACAAACTATTGGTCACTTGAGTATACTAATGCTGAAGGACCCAATCCTTAAGTATTCTTCCATGGCATGCTCAGTAGAGTCCATTGTTGTCACGAATGATGGCCATGTTATTCATAAGGCCATAGGGGTTGATATAATTGCAAAAAGGTTTAAATTACATGTGTGAGAAAAGCTTAGCTAGATGACTTCTGTTTAGGCTCCAAAGTGTCCAAGCCTGGGGGGAAAATCCTGGTCCTATTAAAATCAATAAGGTGGCTCATCTCAGTGGCACTGAAAAAAGGCTGTAGTGTTACAACTACTCAAAACTGGGTCTGATTTAGAAAAAGAAATGTGGCAAGCATTGAGTCCATAATGTGCCCTAATCTTATTTCACTGTAGTTTTTGAATGCTCAATTGATATAACACACCGAGGCCCTTATCCTGTAAGCTGCAATGGACAGGAAGCCCCTGTGCTTGCGTAGAGCCCAACTGATTTCATTTGGGCTCCATTCGAGTGATCAGGTTATGGTTGCGTGGAGCACCTTGACAGATCAGGCCCCTACTTAGAGTTAGAGTGGATTTCATGGAAATGTCATTTTTATTCTCACTCCTTCATACCCTCATTCCTCCAAAGCACTAAACAATGCTCTTTGATACACAATGTGTAGAGAAATGCATAGACCTTAAGTCTAGAGTCCTGGAGCTAAGCATAAGGTAAATCTACAACCTTTTAAAGACCTTATCTGCATACCTACTCTACTTAAAAGCTATCGGTGAAGATGTTTGGTAGGAAATAAGGATATATTTGGTAAAGAAAATTGTTTTTTCTTTCACACAGCAATTCCAAGATCATGCTTTCTGTTACTCAAGAAATTAAATTCTACTTGAATCATTGCAAAATTAACTATCTGTAAACCTTTGAGGTAAAATATTAATCATAAAGAGAATAGCACAACATAATGCAGAGTACATCTGCTGCTTCAGTTTATGCAGAAGTATAAGCCTATTGGTATCTACAGACCATTTTAAATTGAACATCTTTAGAAACACTTGAAAAAGCAGCATGAGAAGCCATGCAACTGGTAAAACAGATTTTGCTGTGATAACATCATTCTCTGAATGGTAGAGTCTTACAAAAATTAATATAAATTCCTTTCAGGTCCTAGATCTTCCTGACATTATTTGTTAGTTACAGGATGAGTAAACCTGGGCTGTGAGACTGCTGAGTCTTCCAAACCCACCAGCCTGGGCTGTCCATCACAATGTGATGCTAATGTCAAGCTACAAGCCGCTAACAGGCACTGCATTTACACAGCCGTCCACAGGCAGGAAAACACCCAACTGAGTTACATGAATGAGCTCCAGGCCAATATGAACCATCAACAGAGAGGCTCCAGCCAATCCCTCCCCCCATCTCCAGCCCTATGTCCCAGAACTGTACCATCTTACACTGTTCAAGGCTCCCTTGGGCAGTGCAAGTTCACTAATTAGTTCGCCACTCCCTCAGTGTGGAATGGATACACACTAGCCTTTGTAATGTGAGCTGAGATTTCCCAAGCACTTCAATCAAAACTACAGTTTTAGGTAAAATATAAAACTGATTTATTAACTACAGAAAGATACATTTTAAGTGATTATAAGTAGCAGACATAGAGATCAAAGTTGGTTACCAATGAAATAAAAATAAATTTGCAGTCTAAATTCTAACTTAAACAGACGAAGCAAGATTTGAATCCAACAGTGTCTCACCATAACAGATGGTACAAGCAGGTTACAGTTCCTCACAGGCTGAACCATCTTCCAGGACCAAACCTCCCTAGTTCAAAGTCTGTGTCTTTCAGACGTTTTTCCAGGTGTTGAGATGGGATCCCGAGAAGCCTCTGGAATAATGGATTGCGTGTTGATGAGCCATTAACGCCCATCCTTTGTTATAACTTAAAGGCTGGTTGTGGGAGTTTCCAATCTCACAACATATTTCATTAACACATATAGCAATACTTCAGAATTTCACACACGATAGCACATACAATCCAACTGTATAATAATGTTCAACAGATCAAGACTTTTACAATGATACCACACAAGGCATACTTTGTACAAAACATATCATAATTATATGCCAGTGGTGAATATGGGGGTTCCAGGGCGCTGCTTTGAGGCACAGAGTGTCACAACAGCATTCAAGCCAAATGATGAGGGTGAGAAAAGGCACAAATCCTTCAATTTGAACTGGATTCTGGTGCTTAAAAAAGGACTGTATTTTTTAAAATGAGATGGTCACCGAAGATTGACACTGTTATTTTAAACAGCAGCAATGAGACGCTGTAACTAATATATTTCACAAAACCTACACGTATAGTCAGTGATTGATTAAATATTGTAATTGAACTGCATCTTCATAACTCTAACTAAGCCGGGAGTTTTCCCCCTAACTGCATGGTTCAGCAGGGACCAACTAATTGGCAATTTTCTTCTTTTTAACAAAGCAAAAATATAATTAAACTACAAAGAAAGAAATGTTCACTGTAGATTAACTGTGATGTTTTTTGCTCTGATGTTTGACAGTCATTTGGAATACATTAGCTGATTAATACCATTGCAGCCACACATTGTATCTTGGCCCAATCCAATGTTTAATTATTTGCAGAAAAATCTAGCTTTGCTGGGATGTGATTTGAAGGGACATTTGCCATTTTAATATATAGTTGCCTAGGTAATGGAAACACCTTGATAAAATATCTTACAGTGCCTGTGATTTGAAAAACAGGTAATTTTGGTGGTTCTTCAAGTGCTTGCTCATGTCCATTTCAATGTAGGGTGTGTACTCGCCCTGAGCACCGACGTCCAAAAGTTGTCCCACAGTGGTATCCATCAGGTCAGCTCTGGTGCCCCCTGGAGACATGCTGGCATAGCATCAGTATAAAGGGCCTTGCTTCCCTGCCACCCCCTCAGTTCCTTCTTACCACCTGTGATGGTCGCTGGAACTGCGGCTTGTCCTTGCGTTTTCCCGCAAGTAACCTCTCTTGATGGACTTTGTTTATTAGCTGTACATAGCTTTTTTTGTAGTGCTTAAGTTTTCGTTAATTAGTTAGTAAGTAGTTAGCAGACCCCGCTTTGCAGGGTTAGCTCTTCCCCGGCACCAGGATATGCCTCGGTGTGCGGGGTTTAAGCTGTGTGCGTTGTGCCATAAGCCAATGCTGGTTAGTGACCCGCATTCCAGTTGCCTCAAGTGTCTGGGGGAGTGTTGCAGGATTTGCAAGGGCTTTAGGCCCAGAATTAAGAAGGACAGCAACACCAGACTCAAGTTCCTCCTTATGGAGGCAGTGCTTTGTCCCCATCGGAGCTGAGTCATGTTGACCCAGCACCGATTTATTTCGGCTTCAATAAGAAGCACCCTGGCATCTCTAAGGGAGATGTAACACTGTCTGCTTCTCTGACACCAAGGAAGGACCCTGCTTCTATGGCCTGGGACTCCCGGCACTGACAGTCATCCCCAGTGCCGAGGAAGACAACTCTGGCACGGGACTCTCGGCAGAGGAAAACTTACCTGAGTCTGGGGCATAGAGATGCTGACAGAATGCGTCGTGTTCCAGGCCACTCGGGGATGCTAGCGGTGCACACAGTACTGTTGACTCCGGCCCCAGGGAGAGCACTGTGGAGTCCGGCATCTTTGGACTCTCCACCGAGAGAGAGCCATAGGAGTTCAACTATCCTGGCACCACCATCCATACTGGAGGTGTTTGAGGCAGTGAGGGAGCTGTTGTCACTCCTGATACCGCCATTCGGGAGCTGTCAGCAGTGGCACTGGAGACAAGGAACATCACTGCACCAAGACCCCAGATGCCATCAAAAGGCAAGCTAGCCATGATGTTGCGGCACCGCTCTCTGACACTAGTTGGCACAGCTCTGCCTTGGTTGCCAAGAAGCAACTCCTCCGACTCGGACTCTGAGGCAGAGTCGTATGCCCCCCACAGGAGCAGACACCACTCTGACCAGTGATACCCGGAGGCTGAAATGAACCAGGGCATTCCACTGGTGGTCTGGCCAAAAACACAGTGGCAGATGCCACAATAGTGGCTGTTCTGGAACCCCTGGGCTTTTCAGCCAGTCCAGGATCCACAGTCCAGGAGGTCCTACTCTGTTGTATTGGAGTCAAGGGCTCCCTTGGAATAGGGACCAGGCACCGGTGCCAAACCTGGTCCTGAAATTTGAGAACCGGCCCCATGAGATCCATCCGGTGCAGATGGCGAAGAACAAGGACATGAGCCAGTAGTACAGGTTTCTTCTTCCTCCTCTCCTGACCAGGTGGTGGTGGGAACAAGTATAGCGCCTTCCCAGAATGACGGTAGGGCACACCAGGAGCTCCTGAGGATGCCAACCCAGAACCTGGGTGTCCAGGTGGAGGAAATCACCAAATCCTTCCATGCCCTAGTAGACATTCTAGTGGCATCAGGACCATCGCAAGTGGCTTTGCCTCTGAACAAAGCCATTTTGGACCCCATCAACGCCTTATGGCACACTCCTGCGTCCCTTCAACCTACAGAGAAAGATATGGAGAAGTACTTTGTCTCCCCGCAAGGAGACACATACCCTCCACTGGGCTCGCTGGTAGTTTTAGTGACAAACAAGTGGGAGTGGCAAGGTCAGCAAGGGCCGACTCCCAAGGCCAAAGATGCCAAAAAAACTAGACCTTTTTGGCAGGACGGTGTACTCAATTGTCGGCCTCCAGCTCAGGATTGCAAACCAGCAAGTGCTGCTAAGCCAGTATGATTTCAACTCCTGGAGTGCAATGTCAAATTCAAGGAGCTTTTGCCACAAGAGACCAGAGGTGAGTTCTCTGCCCTAGTTGAAGAGGGAAAATCAATGGCAAGGGCATCCCTCCAGGCAGCTTTGGCTGTGGCAGACTCTGCAGTCTGATCCATGGCTTCGGCTGTGGTTATGAAGAGAAGCTTGTGGCTTCAGTCCTTGGGTTTGCCCTATAAGGTGCAGCAGACATTGCAGGACCTCCCATTTGAAGGCAAGTCACTCTTTTCGGAGCAAACAGACTCCAAGCTGCACAGTCTGAAAGACTCTAGAGCCACCCAGAAATCCCCGGGGTTGCATACACCAGCTCCCCCCAGGAAGCACAATAAGCCCCAACTGATGGCTGGCTTCTACCCACCAAAACCGAGGCAAGATTGTAGAAGGAAAAGGAGTAGAGGATATAAGAGGAGGCCTCCATCCCAGTCCTCGTCTGCCCCGGTGCCTGCTCCCCAGAGACAATCAGCAGGGTCTAAGTAGGCCTTTTGATGGGATGCTCAGAGACGACATACAAGGAAAATGTTTGGATCCAATGTCCCCTATTTTTGTGGACTAATCATCCCACTTCTATTGGGCGTGGGCCCGTATTCCCTCAGATCGCTGGGTGCTACACATGATAGTGTTGGGGTATACCCTTCAGTTCAGTTATTCCTCTCCTTCCACCCTCCCTCCCCGGCCCTCTTCAGGGACCCTTCTCACGAGCAACTTCTAGCCCAGGAGGTGCAGTCGCTCCTAAGGGCAGGAGCAGTGGAAGAGGTTCCACCAGAGTTAAGGGGCCATGGCTTCTTCTCCCATTATTTCCTAATCCCAAAGGCCAACGGCAATCTCAGACCAATCTTGGACCTGCGAAACCTCAACAGATTCATGAAAAGACTGAAGTTCCACAGGGTCTCCTTGGTCTCCATTATCCCTTCTCTGAATCCAGGGGACCAATATGCTGCCGTTGAGTTGAAGAACATATATTTTCATATTGAGATCTTTTGGGGACACAGAAGGTTCCTACGATTCATCATGAACCACATGCACTACCACTTTACCATGCTCCTATTCTGCCTATGAGTGGCCCCTTAGGTGTTCACAGAGTGCATGGCAGTCATCACAGCCTTCCTGAGGAAACAAGGGGTTCAGGTCTACCCTTACCTCAATCCAAAGCCCAGCTGGCAGCAAATGTAGAGTTGATATAGTCAACCTTCCAGTTCCTGGGGCTGTTGATGATAAATATGCAGAAATCTACCCTTTCCCCAGTTCAAAGGATAGAATTCATTGGGGTGATCCTCAACTCGACCAAGACTAGAGCCTTCCTCCTGGAAAACCGGTTCCAGGCTTTAGGGGCACTCATAGAGAGCCTGAGGAATCACCCTATCACAACAACAAGAAACTGCTTAAAGCTCCTGGGACATGTGGCATCATGCACCTATGTGGTGTAATATGCGAGACTACAGCTCAGACCTCTCCAGACTTGGCTGTTATCTGTATACCCCTGGGCTGACACCATCTGGACATGGTGGTCTCGCTTACCCCGTCAGTGATTGCCACCTTCTTTGAAGTGGACCCTATGTTGAAGTGGACATGAACGACACATCTCGAAGAACAACAGTTATGGAAGGTTAGTGACTGTTCTCCTTCCCCCTCCCCCACAGGAAATACTTTGAGACACTGTGATAAATTATTTGGTTGTGTAAATGAAAATCTGCATACTGAATGTATTGTTAGTCACAAAACGGGGGTGAGTGCTGTACCGGTATTCACTGACTCCACATTGTCTTCTGGAAGTTGCTCCATGTTGAAATCATTAGTTATGCAAAAGAGGTTAATTCCATGCAGTCACCTGGGGGCAGAATGAAGAGAAGGGCTGTAGATTGAAAAAGGAGGGTTAGTCAGAAAGAAGGCATTTCAGGGCATGTTAAGGGGAAAGTCCTACTAAGGTAATTCAGCAGTAGTGTAGTTTTACATATGAATTGGTGGGCATCTGGTGACACTGGAAATGTTATACCCTGGATGCACAATGTTTTTGACATCAAAAAACAGAGAAGGATGCATACAATCTTCTATCTAAACCTGTTTGCATTAAGCTCCTCTTCTGTGTCACGCACCCACCACACTTCCCCTGCTCTTGGGCCCACCAAACTTACTCAGCTAGCCAGAAGTCTCCATAGTTGTAGATGACAGGAGGGAAGCAATTGAGAAGGAAATAATTTATAGTGCTTGATATTTGTAGCTGCCAGCTACCCTGGTCCATATGTAGCAGATCATTGGTAATGTTTAACAAAGTTCTTGTTAAAAACATAGTTATGTGAAGAACAGTTCAGTGGAAATTCACATACTGTCTCTCTAATATCCTGGGATCAACAGCTACAATACTGCATGTTACACCTCTTAGCATTTTTCTGCAAGTTTAGGAGGTTTTTAGCAGTACTAATTCAGAATCACACAGGAGCAATGCAGTGATAAGTAATATGCCTCCTTCTCAGTGGAATCTTTGATGTTGGAATAAGAAACTTTAATTATCTTAAATGAAAGCAAAATGTTAATTTTTCAGTATGAATCACAGTCAAACTTCAAAGGTGGCTCTGACTAGATGTAGATTTTGGTTATTTCAAGGTGAATCAGAAGTCCATGCAGTGGTTTATATAGTCACAGAGTAGTTACTGTCTGTCAATCCTAGATCAGAGTTTTCCTTCTTGGACTCTGTAAATGAACGAATCAAATGCTCTATAAACTCTATGGATAATGTATGGTTGGTGTTATCTATTCTGAAAGCAGGAGTTAAACAAAAATGTCCTGAAGTCCTGCATTTTGTAAGGACTGTCTAATAACAACATTACCCCTTTTTGATCCAAGAGTTTAGCCAATTTGGGATCTAATGGATTGTTTCAGTTAGGAGGAGAAATTGATGAAATCAGATATTTCTTTGATGCAATCCTGTTTATGTGCAAAGAATGTAGAAAGTCCTGTTTCCCTGAACACAGAAGGAATTAAATAAGAGATATTTTGTTCACAGTTCTAAGTCCCTTTCAGCCAACACTTTAACCAAAAGCTCTTTCTCTTAGGCCTGGTCTACACTAGGAGTTTATGTCGAATTTAGCACCGTTACATCGAATTAACTCTGCACCCATCCACACCACGAAGCTATTTAGTTCGACATAGAGGTCTCTTAAATTCGACTTCTGTACTCCTCCTCAACGAGGGGAGTAGCGCTAAATTCGACATGGCCATGTCGAATTAGGCTAGGTGTGGATGGAATTCGACGATAATAGCTCTGGGAGCTATCCCACAGTGCACCACTCTGTTGACGCTCTGGACAGCAGTCCGAGCTCGGATGCTCTGACCAGCCACACAGGAAAAGCCCCGGGAAAATTTGAATTCCTTTTCCTGTCTGGGCAGTTTGAATCTCATTTCCTGTTTGGACATCGTGGCGAGCTCAACAGCACTGGCAACGATGCAGAGCTCTCCAGCAGAGATGGCCATGCAATCTCAGAATAGAAAGAGGGCCTCAGCATGGACTGATCGGGAAGTCTTGGATCTGATCGCTGTGTGGGGCGATGAGTCCGTGCTTTCCGAGCTGCGAGCGAAAAGACGGAATGCAAAGATCTACGAGAAGATCTCTAAAGCCATGGCAGAGAGAGGATACAGCCAGGATGCAACGCAGTGCCGCGTGAAAATCAAGGAGCTGAGACAAGGCTACCAGAAGACTGAAGAGGCAAACGGTCGCTCCGGATCCCAGCCCCAGACATCCCATTTCTACGAGGCACTGCATTCCATTCTAGGTGTGGCCGCCACCACGACCCCACCACTGACCGTGGACTCTGAGGATGGGATATTGTCGACGGCCGCTTCCTCGGACATGTTAGCGGATGGGGAAGATGAGGAAGGAGATGAGGAGGACGAGGCAGTCGACAGCGCTTACAACGCTGATTTTCCCGACAGCCAGGATCTCTTCATCACCCTTACAGAGATCCCCTACCAACCGTCCCCAGCCATTAACCTGGACACAGAATCAGGGGAAGGATCAGTCAGTAAGTGTTTTAAACATGTAAGCATTTATTTGTAACAGAACAGGAATATTAACAATATTAACAATGGGTTTGTCATGATTAGTTTGCCCTAGGCGCTTAACGTTTCAGTCCCTGGCAGTGCAACTACTGAAAAAAAATCTAACAATGTCCGGTTTAGCATGATTGTTCTGCCCTAGCCGCTCTACTGTTTAGTCCCTGCCAGTGCAGCTAGAGTAAAATCCGGTCTATATGTCCGGGGATAGAGCTGAAATCCTCCAGGGACATCTCTACGAAACTCTCCTGGAGGTAATTGGAAAGCCTTTGCATGAGGTTCCTTGGGAGAGCGGCCTTATTGGATCCTCCGTAGTACGAAACGTTTCCGTGCCAGGAGACAAGCAAGTACTTGGGTATCATTGCCTTGCAGAGCATGGCGGCATACGGCCCTGGTCTTTGCAGGCTTTCCCGAAGCATCCGTTCTTTCTCCATCTCTGAAATCCTCATCAGAGTGATGTCGCTCATGGTGACCTGCTTTGAATTAGGTAGGGGAATGTTAGTATTGGGACTGCTTGCCTGTTCCTTTACAGAACTGTAACCGGCGGTTTACAGCCACGCGGTGGAGGCGGGAGAGGGGCAGCATACAGGGATCTTTCCCTGGGACAGCCGCGAGGGGCTGGGACAGGGGCAGAGTTCATGCTTGCCGGATTGCTGGCAGCAGGGACTGGCATTGCTTTCAACGTGAAAGGAGGCCAGTGCAACTATCAAAGTTTTAAGCAGCCACAAGTATACGGCTTACCATGTCGGCCTGCAACACAAATTCCGGTGTCCTGCCCCGCTTCTCTGATCTGCACTGCAAGACCCCAGGCACTGAATGCGAAGGCCGAAAATTCGACCTTGTCCTGAGTGCGCATGTGATAGGTGCTGTGCATGGTCTTGTTCACAGAGAAAGACTATGTTCTTTGTTCACAACTAAATTTATCTTTCTGAGGAATTCACTCCCTTTTTCCCATCCCACAGCTGCGACTGTCTCCCGACCTAGCCTGGCATCACACTCCCAGAGGCTAGCGCAGATTAGGCGTAGGAAGAAGAGGACACGGGAGGACATGTTCTCGGAACTTATGGGCTGCCCACAGTGCACCGCTTCCAATGTCGATGCTTGCCCCGTTAGTGTGGACTCACAAAGTCGAATTACTGTCCTTAGTGTGGACACACACATTCGACTTTGTAATATCTGCTGCTTCAGTTTATGCAGAAGTATAAGCCTATTGGTATCTACAGACCATTTTAAATTGAACATCTTTAGACTTTAGACTTTGTAATATCGATTCCACATATTCGATTTAAGTAAAATCGAACTACTCTCGTAGTGTAGACATACCCTTAGCTATTATTCTTAGGGTCACACTACCAGGGCTTTGTGATATCCTGTCCCTTTAAATGTTTGAGCACTCTCCCCCTCTCTCGTGCAAAGCATCATTTTCATGTTAGTTTCAGTTTTGCTGCCAGAAGAACAGTAAAGTCTCCACAGCAGACAGCTGTGTTTCTATCAGCTCCCACTGTCTGTGTCTTATCTCCTTCTCTGCCAGGTCCAAATATAAAAGGCTTTTCTGGATATATCTGGGCTTCTTTACTCCTCCTATGTTTCCTGTGTGTTTTTGTTCCTTCTCTCAGACACAAATGCACACAGCTCCACCAACCCATGCCCAGCACCTTCATTTTCTGTATCAGTCCTCTGAGGAACCCCTTATGCCAAAATGTTCAGTTTCTATTCAGAGCCTTGCCACATGCTTGTGTTTTGGATGGTGGTGCCTCTCTATTTTTCAGTTAGCTTGTTCCATAAAGGAGCTTGATTGTTTCTTACATTTATTCTGAAGGAAGGTGGCAGTTATGCCCACCAGCCTCAGGGCTAGTCTACACTACCTGCCCGGATTGGCGGGTAGAAATCGATCTCTCGGGGATCGATTTATCGTGTCTCATCTAGACGCGCTTACTCCCACCTCGTCAGGAGGAGTAAGCGCTGTCGACGGGGGAGCCGCGGCGGTCGATTTGCCACCGTCCTCACAGCGGGGTAAGTCGAATAGGATACGCCGAATATTCGCGTAGCTGAATTTGCGTATCTTAAATCGACCCCCCCCTTAGTGTAGACCTAGCCTCACTGAGATTTTGCCCAGCCTCCCGCCCCCTCCCAGCATAACAACAACAAGGGATTATCTGGGAGTGCTTCAGAGCAACGTTGGATATAGTTCTTGATAGCCATTTTCAAAGCTTACTGGGAAAGGGGAAGTCATTGTTCAAGAACTGGGGATGTATCTGGGTGACAGAGAAGGCATATGTGTTTCCTGGGACTTGGTATACAAATAAAGAAACAGACCAAAGGTTGTGAAGAACTGGGAGCTGACAAACAAGTCTGGTTCGTGAGTTTCCCAAAGGTGACAACACCTAAGGGATATGTCTATGGTGAGGGAGGCTTACTCCCTGGATCAGACATTAGCTTTTACATTTCCCTTTTATAGAAATGTATTGGTAGTAGACAACTTATGTCAGAGCAAGAGGTACCCATTGTGGTTTTGTTCATTGTGCTTTTTCTAGGTTGGTTATCTTTTCTAACCTGATTTCCCACATAAGACATCATGGGACCATTGATTGAGAGTAGCTGCACATGAGTACCTGGCAAGAAGATGAAATTGTTTTCAGTTTGTTTCAAGTTCAAGTGGGGAGAGCTTTGTGATAGAACTTATGAGCTACTTTATGCAAGAATACTCCCTGATCTGTTGGGGGATACCTGGGCCTTGTTCTCCGTGGATTGCACCTTGTAATTTGCTTCCATTTTGTGCAAAGAGCATGTAAAATGCTATTATTCTGTTTTGGTAGCTCTTTGCACTTTCTTTACAAAGATTTAAAAGACTGCACACTATGCGGGGCAATTTTTTTGCTGCTCAAAGAATGCTCTGATAACTTTAGATTTCTTTCCCACCACATTAGGTCTGGGCAAGCAGCCTGTGACAGGTACACTTTTGCTTTTCAACTGGTTACCATTTCCCTTGCATTAGGCCAGGGGTTCTCAAACTGGGGGTCAGGACCCTGCAGGGGGTCATGAGGTTATTACATGGGGGAGTTGCGAGCTTTCAGTCTCCATCCCAAACCCCGCTTTGCATCCAGCATTTATAATAGTGTTCAATATTTTAAAAGTGTTTTTAATTTATAAGGGGGGGGTCACACTCAGTGTGTGCTATGTGAAGGGGGTCACCAGTACAAAAGTTTGAGAACCACTGCATTAGGCAGATGCCACCAGATGCCTTTGTTTAGAGAGCAGCCACTGGGATTGCTGGGGGCTTTGCAGCCAGAGTCATTAATAGCCTTCCTAATTTTTCTGAGAGACAGAGGAGCAGACCTCACCTCTGGCATAAATTTGTTATAGATTCCCTTTAAGATCAGGAAATGAGTAAGGTCAGTTCTTTATTATTAACTGTCAACTGAAAATCTCTGGAGGGGGAAAGAGGGCTAAAATAGATTCATCCACTTATAGAAGAAACACTATGGCTTAACAGGTGTACAGTGGTTGTAATATGCTACTTGGGAGTTCTTCAGGCTCTGCTGCAAACAAAATATTATCCAAGTATAATAACATTGTGAACCCAAAGACCTTAACTGCTTTCATTATCAAGTGAATGCCTTAGGGGAAATACACAGATGGAAAACCATTGCTTTCAGCTGGCATAATGCTCCTATGTGGGAGAATTTATGTCTAGAATGTAATTGGTCCTTATATGGGAGCATCGTGGAGACAATGCATGGAGTCTTCCTCACCCCTTTTGTGTCCTGTTTAAGAGGCAGGTCTCCATCACAGCCCCTAGAGTTGGGGAGTGACATGATGGTTCTCTTTGGGTGCACATTGCCCTAAGAGGAGGAGGCAGGATATGGTACCCCTCTCTGCCCACAGTAGCCTAAAGAGTACTCCCTGCTCACACCTTCCCGTGCAAACTCCCCATGATGTGTGTGTAAATTCACACTGCTCCTTAGCTCTGTGCCTATCTGACACAAAATAACCCTTAGAAATTTTAAAGATAGGAAAGTTACAGAAATTTTTGCTTAAATTCATTTATACCCAGGGGTCCTGGGATGCTGACTGAGCCCAGGTGATCTTCTCAAATTACACGCCTGGCTTTCAGGTACAAACTTTGTAGCCAGCTGGATCAAAATTTGGAATCAGAAGGAGTAGGTGTTGCTTCTGTGTTTCTAGGTTGCTCACTGAGGTGGCCAGAGGCCACATCTGGGAGGCAGAGCACATTTGTGCAGTCAGCCTGCAAGGCATCATGTGGAGAGAAATAAAAAACAGTGTCTGGCTGGATGTTAGCCCTTCATATAGAAAAATGGATTTTAATTCCATTGGCACTAAAGCCATATGAGCGTTCCTTTATCCATGTGGAATATCAAGGAAAGATAGTTGCTTGTTCATAAAAGTACCATGGCATTATTCAGTGGTTGGTAAATAAGTATTCTTGCTGCACTTGTGCCAGATTCAACAAAAGCTGTCTGGTTTATCTGCTGTAGGACCCGGAAGAGATTGTGAAAGCCAGTTTATGGAATTTCTGTAAACACAGAAGCTGCTGGTACTTAGGTAGATCCTTCCATTATTGGAGTATTATTAGTGATGAGTGAACCTAATGAAGGAAGTTTCAGAGCAGTTCAGGTAATTGCCCAAAAGACTGGATGTTTCTTAGAACTTTTTGAGCTTAAGGCAGAAATCTCTCAGAAAACAGCTTTTTTTGTGATATTTTAGCACTTCCACTACTACCAGACCCAGCCAGAACGACAGAGGTATAAAAATGAAAAGGAAGGAAATAAAGTTGTGACTTCTTCAAACATACTAAAAGTTTGGTTCAGGTTTTGGTTACAGAGTCAGGGAGGGGTTCTTACATTATCCAAACTGGTTTGCGCATTCCTGGTTTATTATCATTTGCCCTTTCTTTGAATATTTTACATGATTTCACAATGACTGGTTCACAACTCTTAAAATGATGGTTTCCTGCCAGTGACCTTGATCATAGCGCAAAGGTCTTTTTTTTTTTTTTTTTAAATTTCATACAGGTCAAGTTGCTCTGTTTGTCATTTCCCCCACTACAATGTGGAAGAGTTGACTTAAAAGGGGAGGGACAGCTTTTAGATGATGATGTGTTCTGCAGACTTGAGACTAAGTCGCCATACAGTATACAGCAGACTTGTTGGTAGTTGCACAGGCGCCAGCTTTTTCCTTTGCCCAGGGGTGCTCAATCCCCGCTCAACCCCAGGCCCTGTCCCCATGCCACCCCTTCCCCTAAGCCCCCCCCACCTTTTCTCATCCAATTCCGCCCCCTCCTCTGAGCATGCCCCATCCCTGCTTCTTTCCCCTCCCTGCAGCGCCTCCTGCATATTATTTAATGCTGCAAACTTAAACGCTCTTAAATTAGGAAATGGAAGAATTAAGGTTGTCTGTGCTACCTTAATTCGCTCCTTGTGGGTATGCATGATGATACAGTCTTTAATTATATGGTCACATACTATTTTTTCCACAGGATCCCTGCTTCTTTCAGGGATCTTTCACAGGGTAGATGATGCTCACTTAATGAGCAGCTATTAAATATTTTGTGTTCTCCTCATTGTTCAGTGGGCAGCCCTAGGCCTTATTTACTGCACACTATTCAAACCTTGCTCCGAAGGCCAAATTATTCATTTTCTTTTGGCTCATCATTATATTATTTGAGTGCTTCACAAATAATTAATTAATTAATCTTTACACCACCCTATCAGGTGAGGGGGGGTGCATGGTTTGCAGAACATATGGCGGGGTTATAAGTAGCTGAAAACAGCATTTTACGATGGGAAATGTCAGGCAACCTTCATAATAGGTGATGCTTCCAGCCCCACCATTAATAATTTCTCAATGATAGTGTGTAAATCTATTTTTCACGGGTGCCAAAAATGTGGCGCCTCAGTACATCTTGACATTAGCATACTGTATATTGTATCCTCTAATTAGATTGTATCTATTTGTAGGTTGGCTCTTCCCTGACTATATCATCCTGTAAACAGTGTATGACCAAGAATCTAATCCAACAAAGTATCTGGCCTCTTGAACTCCATAGGAAGCCAGTGAGATGCAGGCAGTGAGTGCCTGGCAGGATTGTACACCAAGTGAGCTATTGCTCTCATTAGGTTTCACAGTAATATATCATCAGTGTGACACGTCAGCCTAATGATGCATTAGTGTAGTACATCATCAGGGGAGTCCCACTAATAACGTTATCACTTAAGGTATGATGCTATCCAGTGAAGAAAGCATCCAGCAGTCAACATGCTGCAATTTCAGGATAACATCAGACAGGATACATCAGAATGGCAAAGATGGATATAGCTTGACAGTGTTGCAGTTGTTTTTAAGTGGGTGCCTGAGTGCTTGCTCTACCCAATGACTTTGTAGTTGCATTCCCAGAGAGAGCATACCCTGATTTGCATTTCTGTCCTAGTGGTAGCCGGAATTGATTCTTTAGATTAATGGCTGGGTGCTTGAATATAAAGCCATCAGTCTCTTTGTCAGGATGCCTGTTACATCACACAACTGTTATTTAGTGATTGGGGTTCTTTTAAGTAAAACACAGCCCAAAACTAACATTGCTTTAATAGTATTTTTTCTTTCGGGCATTGGAAGCATCTCCAGTTTCCTATTAGAACTCCGTGCGTACACTTAAAAAAAAAAAAAGTATTGTCTTGCCAAAGTTAAATAACATCCATTCACTGTATCAAAGCATTGATTTTCTTCAATCTGAGAGATCATGTAGCAAAACAATCCACCTTCCCACAGGAGCTGTCTCTCATACTTGATTTACTTCAGTGTGCAGAGAAATCAGATGACTTTGCTTATGATTTTGAATCATAGCGGTGGTTTTAGTGAAGCACTCAATGTGGGATTACATCAGTTCCAGGGGCCTGTGCATGGAGAAATATATTTGCAAGTTATCCAAGTAGTTTAGCATTAGGATAAACTTCTTGTATTACAAGATACAGTAAGATTATAATGATATTGAAGGAATTCTTGTCATAAAGGAAATAATTTCTGAAATGTAATTTAACATAAAGCCAAGATTTTCAAGAGTGACTTCTGATTTTGGGTGATCTATTTTGGGGTACCCAACATGAGACACCTTAGAGAAACCTGAACTTCAAAAAGTGTTAAGTACACACTCTCTGTAAATCAGGTCCTTTCAGATGTTGGGTGCCCCAAAATTGAATCATCCAAAATTACAAGTCACTTTTGAAAATTTTGTTCAAGTATATGTATAAAATGCAGCAAGAATCATTGGTGCCATAGAACTGATTAAAAGCCTAAGCAAGAAGTGACTTATACAAGAAATTCAGGATTTATTAGTTTATCCAAGAATGGTAAATAAAAATGAGGAAGGTAAAATTATAGCCTGTCATATGGTATGTCTGAGTGTTTTGAATACAGTGAAATCTATCATGTCAACACAGCCCTCACCTCAGCGGTACAGTGAAAATGCTATTTGAATTTCCCAATTCTACACATCTGTGAGAGAGTCCTAGATTGAAATAGTGCTTGAAGAGGAAGAAGATAAGCACCTATTGTATAAATAATAATTGGAATAAAACTAGATAAGTCCAAGTTCCATTGGTGATAATGAAACTGCAAGAGGGCAGAATTTTTGAGGGCCTTCTATTGCAGAACAGAAAAAGCATATCTGATGAAGCTCTTTGGAAGTCCATTAACAACCCACCTTGGGCTATATTCTTCTCCTGTCACTTCTCAGTCAAGGCAATAGAAGTTTTTATTAGTGAGGCAAACAAGTTTTGACCCCAGTAGCATTTTGTGTTCTCTTGCAGCATACTGGTAATTCAGTAAAATATGCCCTGTCTGAGCAGCACAATTCCAGCCCTCTGGAAGACTGGACATTTCTATGTTTATCTCTGATTTAAGTAATGGAAGCAACACTGCAATCCCAAATCATTTCTGTTGTAACTTGGTTGAAGCCATCTGAGCCACATCAGAGCTGCCCTAAAAGACAGTAATTCAATTTTTAAAATGATGTTTGGTTAATTTCTTCAGCAGGGGTCGCTTTTTTTTTAAACATTAGTTTATTTTTTCCTGCTGTACATAATACACAGTAAATCAGTAGACCCAATCCTGCTCCCATTGATGTCACTACATGGGATTTTCCCAAGGTTCTGCCTCACTCTCCAAGATCATGACCTGTCATAACAGCTAGGTTCCTCAAGAATGAGACGAGTGTATTGCAGGCAGATGTGGAGCAATGGAGGTTGGCTCATGGTTGTGTAATTTGCTCCATTCCAGAAAAGTTTAGGATTTCCATGAGTAAGTCTTACAGCTTTTAGATAAAAATTTAAACTCCTCTCTTTGTCTTGCATGAGAAACAAAAAAATACTCAGAAAACAAAATCAAGCTGGCAAGAGTGAGGGAGGGGGATGAAAAGCCTGATCATTTAATGTGCTTGCTTTTAGAATTTCTAAGACTTCAAGCTGTTAAATTTGCGGTTGCTAAACTTTAATGTCCTTGGAAACTCTTCATGGAGCAAGTACCTTTCCCAACATGCTCAAAACTTGCCCCTTTCCAGTTTTATTAACAATTAAAAATAAGACCATTCAGCTCAAATTTTTCTCCAGGGCTGCCTGTTCCTAAGATACCCTCGGAACAGCTCAGCCCACACCCTACATCCTCTTTTCATACAGCCACTGCCACTTCTTTATATGTAGGTAGAGTAATGAGCCAACCACCATAGCACTTTTCCAACAGAATTAACATAGCTGACAAGGTGAAGTGTTTCAGCCAAACACTGCCAGCCAATCACATATTCATCTATGACATGTTATTACATTAACATATTATGGAACGTTATTTGAATACAATTTTACCTTGTGTTCATCTTGATCATATGTTTTAGAAGGGATTACCTGAATTACTAGCAGATATTCAGTCAAAAACAGTATCTTTCTTCACCTTTCCAGCATGTGCTATTGCACTGTGTTGTGCTTTGTCCTTTTACATCATGTTGCACTGTGACTCAGACACAATATGACATGTTAGAAATGTAATGTGATGTGACATGTCCAATAACAATACCACTAAAAGCAGATAGTTTAGAGTTCTGTAGATAGTTTCAGTTCATGGATTATTCACTATCCATTCACGTGTTCATAAAAGGTACAGTAACCTTCAATATACTGAATGTGAAATGAAAAAGAAAAAAAGAAGCAAGGAAATTATAGCTGCCTTCATCCTTCCCTGAGTCAGCTTCAGTGCGTTCTACTCTGTGTTCTTTTGTTCCAGCTGGTGGTAGTTGGGACCTGTAAGTTAATTAAAAAGACAAATTTCTGCAGCTAGCAATGTAGATATTCTGGGGGGAAAAAGCATTGCCCTTGAGGTAGGATGATATTTGAGCAGATTTATAGTGCTGTGAGTGTGCATATGAATTAGATGATGACCATCAGTGTGGCTGACTGCTGTGGGGAAGTACGTCAGTTCTGCTCTGGTATAAGAAGGTCTATGGGGTAAAGCAGCTAAATTAAGGGAAAGAAATGACAAAAGTTAAATTGATTTATAAAACTGGAATTAAAACTGTTAAAGCAAATGAAGAGACATTTTCAAGAGAAAAAAATCCATATCTGCACATAACACAGATTAAACCCTGTTAAATTCCCCTGAGTGTGCAGGACTTGCTGAAAGCCTTCCATACTTGAGCCACATGTAAGCCCCATATGCCCTCTGCATTAGGGTGAATTTCACTCTTACATAAAAATATAAAATATTCTGGTTTGTTCTGCTTTGCAATTTTTTATTTTTTTTAAAATAGGGCTTGTTTTGCATTAGCGGGTGTACAGTCCCCATACTGTAATGTGCTGAGCAAGGTACTGGGAGAAGGAATTTTCTCATCCCAGTTCTGCCATTAGCTGTGTTTTAGCCTTGGGCAAGTCTCTTAACTTCCCTGTGTCCTATCAGTGTCTTTATTTATCTGTAAAATGGGAGTTTTGGTCACAGGATTTATGATGAATAATTAGCTGATATATACAGTCTGGATTATTTGCAAAGCATTCACTAATTTCACTTGTTTGATTAAAAAGCATAACTTTTCTTCACATAACCCAGCAGAACTTAAATACAACCTTTCATCATTTTCAACAATTGCTTTTGAATGAATGCCTTTTACTTGATTTTTCTTTCTGAAATTGAATAAATACCAAGACCATATTAATTGCTGCATGATTTATGTAGCACTTGAATGGTTGGCAACACATGTTAAGACTGCATTTGTATATCATTTGATGAATTTGTTGGGGAGGGAGTTTTGCGTTACTCATCTCTATTGTTCAAAGACTTTCTGTTTTAAATATTTGTCTATGCAGCCTGCTGCCTTTTACAGTGGGTCTTTGAAATCATTAAATGGAAAGTTTGATTAATTCCCTAGCAGGTCAAGAGGAGAAGGATAAATAACCAATCCTGCTTGCTGTTCTTTCTTAATGGCTTCAGCACAGTGTGAAAGAATAAACAGTTTTGACAAAAGATGTAATTGATTGTTTAGGTGACTGATCACCCAAAAATGTAGCTTATCCTCACTCAGAAGATATTGTATAATGAAATGAGGCTTAAAATTTAGGTCAACATAACTGTGTTGGTCAGGTGTATGAAAAATCCATTTCCCTGACCAACATAGCTTTGGTGACCTAACCCACAGTGTAGATGGAGCTATGTCAATGGAATAGTGCCCTTTGGTAGTTCTTATTGACATGGTTACCATCATTTGGGAAGGTGGTGTTCCTATACCAATGGAAAAGCCCCTTCCATTGGTTTAGGCTGCTTCTACACTATGGGGTCGAGCCACCATAGCTATGGCTATGGGGTTATGCCCGCAGAGCTACAGCAGTGTAATTATGCTGGTATAGTATCTATAGTGTAGACATGTCCTGAGCCGTGGTACTGCTAGAGAACAGGGTTGCCATGAAGACTGGTAGTAAAGAAGAGCCCCAAAAATAGACTTTCTGTAAACAAACCAAAGCAATGTTGTTTGAGGCCAACAAAATAAAATAATAATAACAAAAAATAAATAATAAAGTACACCCTAGAACTGAAGTTACCACAGTGCTGTGGTTATCAGTAGGCTTCTGGGTTCTCCAGATGCTCCTGTTCTCCTGCTTTCCCAAACCCAGTTTGCCAGAAATGAAGAGGATCCTGTACACGAAGAGCTACATTCTCCTTCCGACGTAACAGGAACCTCAGCTGCTTGCTAATGAACTTCAGAGAGTGGGTTAATAGACTCTTACAGCTCACCTTATGTTTCTGAGAAGGGCTAGATTTAACATTCTGGCCCATCTGGTATCTTAATCTACTTCCCTTTAGTACAGTATTCTTATTGACCTATTAAAATGGCCATTTTCCCTTTCCGTTCTGAAACTAGAGCTGGCCATTCAAAGGGTTCCATCTCTTGAAAAAAGAAACCAAGCCTTTTCCCTTACTCCCAATAGTCATCAACATGTTTTCACATGCCTAATCAAAAGGGAGTTCAAGTAAAGCAGCCATCTCATCACAAGAGCTCTCCTTGAGTGCAAAGTTTTTCCCCTACTTCACTCTGTGTCTTATTCATAGATGGTAAGGCCAGAAGGAGACCACTATGATCAGCTAGTCAAACCTCCTGAATAACAGAAGCTATAGAATTTCATCCAGTAGTTCCTGCATCAAACCCCATAACTTCCAGCTCTGCAAGAGCCTATCTTTTTAGAAACACATCCAACATCTAATCTTGATTTAAAGTCTTCAGGTGAAAAAGAATACCCCAGATCTCTTGGGAAATTGTTGCGATGATTAATTACTCTTACAGTTACAAATTTGCACCTTATTTCTAGTCTAAATTTGTCTAGCTTCAACTTCCAGCCACTGGATCTTGTAATGCCTTAATTTGCTAGATTAAAGAGCCCTCTACTATCAGAAATATTCTCCCCATGAAGGCACTTATAGACTTTGATCAAGTCACCTGTAACCTTCTTTCAGATAAATTAGATTGAGCTTTTTAATTCACTCAGTGTAAGGCAGGTTTGCAGACCTCTAATCGTTCTTGTATTCTGAACCCTTTCTAATTTTTCAACATTCTTTTTAAAGTGTGGGCACCCGAACCAGATGTAATATTCCAAAAACATGACTCGCTAATGTCATATATAATGGTAATATCATCGCTCTTCTTCTACCTAATGTTCTTCTTCGAGTGATTGCTCATGTGTATTCCACAGTAGGAGGGGAGCACCGCTGTGACCCCTGGAGTGGCGCCTCTATATCGCGCTATAAGGGGAGCTGCGCACTCCCCCCCCCCCCCCCAGTTCCTTCTTGCCGCCAGTGAAGGTAGTTGGAACTTCGTGCTCCAGCCTTGCTGTAGCTCTTGTACTCGCCTTAGTAGTACTCGTCTTCTCCAATAGTTGGATAGCTTCTTTAGTTAGTTGCCTGGCGCGGGGCATGCCCCGTGCCCCAGGCTTCAAGTCATGTGACTCCTGTCACAGTTCTATGCCAAGAAGCGACCCGCATACTCAGTGTCTCTGCTGCTTGGGCAAGACCCACGTAACTGAGCGCTGTAAGATCTGTAGATTGTTCAAGCCTCGAACTAAACTAGAGAGAGATATCCGGCTCCAGGCCCTGCTAATGGAATCTGGAGTCCGGCATGCCGACCGGACTCGGCACTGGGCACCGCGTCCTCGGTGCGGAGTGAGGCTCCTTCCACCAGTCGGCTCACCCGCTAAGAAGCAGGGAAAGACTCAACGGCGCCGACAAAAAGACAGGGGTGAGGCCGGACCCGAGTTGGGCAGCCCATGATCCCCCTCTGGACCCAGACCTCCGACTTGCACTGAGCGGAGTAGCCCTTCCCTATGGCAAACCCTAGCTTCCTTGGCGCCCATCTCCAAGAAAGTGGAGAGAAAGTACTTCGTGCCAGCTAAGGGACACGAGTATCTGTACTCCTACCCGGCACCCAACTCCTTGGTGGTGGAGTTAGTGAACCACCGGGAACGCCATGGTCAGCCCGCACCCACCCCCAAGGATAAAGATGCCAGGAGACTGGATTCTTTTGGCAGGAAGGTTTATTCTTCCGTGAGCTTCCAGCTCAGGGTGGCCAACCACCAAGCCCTGTTGAGCCGGTATGACTTTAACTTATG
The DNA here is from genome assembly GCF_002925995.2 of Terrapene triunguis. NCBI lineage: Eukaryota > Metazoa > Chordata > Testudines > Emydidae > Terrapene > Terrapene triunguis. The sequence continues at coordinate 6,941,789 of NW_020664435.1, read as the reverse complement.
GGGGTCCCTGCCAAAGTTCGAGCCTTTTCTCCCGGAGCGGGACAAAAAGGAGTTCAAGGCTCTCGTTGAGGAAGGAGCAGCAGCGGCAAAAGGAGCCCTCCAGGCCACCTTGGACGCAGCCGACACAGCATCCCGTTTGATGGCCTTAGCCATATCCATGCGCAGGGCGTTGTGGCTTCTCCTGTCCGGACTGTCTGCAGAGTCCTAGTCCCTGATGCAGGACCTTCCCTTCGAAGGGAAAGCGTTGTTAGCGGACCAAACCGATGTCTGCCTGCATGGGATAAAAGATTCCCGCACCACCCTGCAAACTCTGGGCCTATATGTCCCGCCAGCAAAGGACAAACCTAGGCCGCAAACCTCAGCACCTCCCGCTAGGGGCAGATATGAACCCCCGCCTAAGAGACTGAGGGAGCAGAGACTCAGGTCCCAGCGTCAGTCCCGCTCAGCCCCGTGACCAGGCCCCTCGAAGGGCAAGAAGCAGAGGAAGAGGCAGTTTTGACTCTTTGAGGGGGGCCACTGGGCCTGTTGCCGCGGAAGCCCCCCAGTTAATAAAGTTTGTGTTCTGCAACCGTTTACCTGCATTCCGAGTGGAGTGGTCCTGTATAACGTCGGACCAGTGGGTCCTCAGCACTATTTCCAGGGGCTACATGTTGCAGTTCGCCTCACCCCCCCCCCCATTGCCTGCCACCCCAGGAGGACCTCGGGGACCCGGAACGTGCCCCCCTTTTAGTCCAAGAGGTGGCGTACCTCCTCAACCTGGGAGCGGTGGAGAGGGTACCGGTAGAATTCCAGGGCAAGGGGTTTTACTCCCAGTATTTCTTGATCCTGAAGGCAAAAGGCAGGCTCCGGCCCATCCTGGACCTGCGGAATCTCAACAGGTTTATGGTCCACTACAAGTTCCGCATGGGGTATCCCTGACCTCCATCATTCCCTCCCTAGACCCGGGGGATTGGTTCGCGTCCCTGGACCTCCAGGTTGCGTATTTCCACATCCATATTTTCGAGGGTCACAGGCGCTTCCTCTGCTTCTTGGTAGGGCGGGACTATTACCAGTTCGCGGTCCTCCCTTTTGGCCTTTCCACGGCCCCCAGGATTTTTACCAAATGCATGGTAGTGGTGGCAGCCCACCTCCGGAGGAACGGGCTGCAAATTTTTCCTTACCTGGACGATTGGCTCCTCAAGGGCAACTCTCGGTCCCAGGTACAGGCCCAGATGGAATTCCTGCTGTTCAGATGCGCGGGTCTGGGCCTAGTGGTGAACGAGGCCAAGTCCACGTTGGTACCGGTTCAGCGCATACACTTCATAGGGGCTCTGCTAGACTCCTTAGAGGCCACAGCCTCTCTTCCCCGGGACAGGTTTGAGACACTCAGAAGTCTCGTAGCCTCGGTCACGACCTTCCCCGTGACGACGGCAAGGGTGTGCCGTCAAATCCTAGGTCACATGGCAGCATGCACGTCCATGGTGCGACATGCCAGACTCAGAATGAGGCCCCTCCAACTCTGGTTGGCCTCCCAGTATTCCCAGTCCAGGGACAGCCTAGACAAGGTGGTCATGATACCACCCAACGTAGTGGCCGCTCTGCAATGGTGGTCCCTCCCGAGCAACATGCTGAACGGGATTCCCTTCCAAGAAATCCCTCCCTCACTAGACCTGGTCTCGGATGCCTCGGACCTGGGCTGGGGAGCCCATATAGGGAACATTCAAACTCAAGGCAGATGGTCGACCTTGGAATTTTCTCTGCACATAAACATCAGGGAGCTCAGGGCAGTACGCCTGGCGTGCATAGCATTCAGTTTGCACCTTTGCGGGAAGGCAGTCAGAGTCCTCACGGACAACACGGCTGCGATGTATTACATCAACAGGCAGGGGGGCACGCGCTCCTTGGCCCTGTGCTGGGAAGCCGTGGACCTATGGGAGTTTTGCATAGCCCATGATATCTCCCTACGGGCCTTCCACCTACCCGGCGCACGCAATGTGCGAGCCGATCACCTTAGCAGGGTGTTTTCCCACCAATACGAGTGGTCACTCCACTGGGAGGTCGCCCAACAGTTGTTCCGAGAGTGGGGCGCTCCCCCGGTCGAAAACCGACGCTGCCCCCAGTTCTGCTCCAGGGCAGGGGCAGAAAGGAGGGCGATCTTGGACACATTCCTCCTCCGGTAGTCAGGCCAACTGTTCTATGCCTTTCCACCGTTTCCACTGATAGGCAAGGTCCTGCAGAAAGTAAAGGCAGACAGGTCGAGGGTTATCCTCATAGCCCTGGATTGGGCCCGCCAACATTGGTACGGGACCCTTCTGCAACTTCTAGCGGCCCCCCACGGAGGCTGCCGCTTCACCCGGATCTCCTCTCCCAGGAGAGGGGATGCCTTCTCCACCCCAACCTGGCCGCGCTTCACCTGACAGCGTGGTTGCTCCATGGTTAAACGAGGAGGAGGGAAGGTGTTCTGAGGATGTCAGACGAATTCTGCTGGAGAACAGAAAGCTGTCCACACGACGGACATACCTTGCCAAATGGTCTAGGTTCTCCAGGTGGGCAGGGGAGTGGGGCGCCTCCCCGTCATCCGCATCGCTCCATTCTCGATTACCTCCTGTCCCTTAGGACCCAAGGACTAGCTCCTGCCTCCGTAAGGGTACATTTAGCGGCCATTTCGGCCTTCCACCCCCCGGTGCAAGGTCACTTGTTTTTTTCCCATCAAATGACCTCCCGCTTTTTAAAGGGCCTAAATCGTGCATTCCCGTACGCCAGGGCCCCAGTCCCGCAATGGGATCTGAACCTTGTGCTATCCCGCCTCTCGAGTCCTCCCTTTGAACCCTTGGCCATGTGTTCCTGGTCCCACCTGTCATGGAAAGTGGCATTCTCGGTGGCTATCACCTCAGCCCGTCGTGTCTCGGAGCTTAGGGCCTTGACCTCGGAACCCCTGTATATGGTCTTCCATAGGGATAAAGTCCAACTTCACCCACATCCTGCGTTTCTCCCGAAGTTGGTCTCCGCCTTCCATGTGGATCAGGACATTTTCCTACCAGTACTCTGTCCTAAACCCCATTCCTCCAATGAGGAACGCCGCCTACACTGCTTGATGTACGTAGGGTGCTGGCCTTTTACCTGGACCGAACCAAGCCATTCAGGAAATCCTCGCAACTGTTTGTTGCGTCGGCCAAGCATATGAGGGGGCAACCAGTTTCCACCCAGCGCCTTTCCCGCTGAATCACCTCATGCATATAGGTTCCCCCGCCGCCTATCGTAAAGGTGCATTCTATGAGCGCGCAAGCCTCGTTGGCCGCCTATGTAGCCCACGTCCCTATCCAGGACATATGTAGGGCTGCCATGTAGTCCTCTGTCCACACTTTTCCCTCACACTATGCGATTGTCTCCCAAGCACGGGATGACGCCAAGTTTGGTAGGACGGTACTCCGTCCCGCTAACCTTTAAACTCCTACCCACCTCCATCAGATATAGCTTGGAGTCACCTACTGTAGAATACACATGAGCAATCACTCGAAGAAGAAAGGACAGTTACCTGTTCCGTAACTGGCGTTCTTCAAGATGTGTCACATCCCTCTGTCGGAGTTGTCTGGCAAGAAGGAATCGAGGGTGGGGGGAGTGCGCAGCTCCCCTTATAGCGTGATATAGAGGTGCCACTCCAGGGGTTGCAGCGGTGCTCCCCTCCCACGGGTACTGCTAAGGGAAAAACTTCTGGCACCAGTGCACGTGGCGAGCACACACACCTACTGTGGAATACACCTGAGCAACACATCTCTAAGAACTCCAGTTACGGAACAGGTAACTGTCCTTTTCTTGCTTAAGCAAATGCCTTACAGAAGGCTAAGTATATTGTTCTAATAGTTACCTTTATCAACTAAACTTGTAATTAGGGCTGTTGATTAATCAGAGTTAACTCATGCAATTAACTCAAAAAAAATTGTGATTAAAAAAATTAATCACGATTAATCGCAGTTTTAATCGCACTGTTAAACAATAGAGTACCAATTGAAATTTATTAAATATTTTTGGATTTTTTCTACATTTTCAAATATATTGATTTCAATTATAACACAGAATACAAAGTGTACAGTGCTCATTTTATATTATTTTTATTACAAATATTTGCACGGTAAAAATTATAACGAGAAATATTTTTCAATTCACTTCATACAAGCACAGTAATGCAGTCCCTTTATCGTGAAAGTGAAATTTACAAATGTAGATTTTTTTTTGTTACATAACTGCACTCAAAAACAAAACAATGTAAAACTTCAGAACCTACAAGTCCACTCAGTCCTCCTACTTATTCAGCCAATCCCTAAGACAAACAAGTTTATTTACATTTACGGGAGATAATGCTGCCGGCTTCTTATTTACAATGTCACCTGAAAGTGAGAACAGGCATTTGCATGGCACTTTTGTAGCTGGCATTGCAAGGTATTTAAGTGCCAAATATGCTAAACATTTATATGCCCCTTCATGCTTCGACCACCATTTCAGAGGACATGCTTCCATGCTGATGATGCTCTTTAAAAATAGTGTGTTAATTAAATTTGTGACTGAACTTCTTGGGGGAGTATAGTATGTTTCCTGCTCTGTTTTAACCGCATTCTGCCATGTATGTCATCATATAGCAATCTCAGATGATGACCCAGCACATGCTGTTCGTTTTAAGAACACTTTCACTGCAGATTTCACAAAACGCAAAGAAGGTACCAATGTGAGATTTCTAAAGATAGCTACAGCACTCAACCTAAGGTTTAAGAATCTGAAGTGCCTTCCAAAACCTGAGAGGGATGAGGTGTGGAGCATGCTTTCAGAAGTTTTAAAAGACGTTTTAATCAGATGAAAGCAAACATGCGTCGGTCTGCACTGCTTTGGATTGTTATGGAGCAGAACCCATCATCAGCATGGACGCATGTCCTCTGGAATGGTGGTTGAAGATGAAGGGATATATGAATCTTAAGTGCATCTGGCACGTAATTATCTTGCGACGCCGGCTACAACAGTGCCATGCAAATGCCTGGCATGGACTCCAGGGAGCAAATCAACCTTGATATAATTTAATGGAGTTGCACCCATTTACACCATGATTGGGTGTCTGTCTGTCTGTCTCTGTCTGTGTGTCTGTCTTAGAATTTTACAATAGCAATAGCCAAGTTCCCGGTGGACTTAATGGAGTACTGTGGCACTTCTTGTTTTCTGGGGTAAAAACTCTGCTAGGGGTAGGATTTTTTTGTTTTGTTTTTAATTGGGAAAAGAGCGATGTTTGAAAGACATAGATTCTTGACAGTTATTATTTTAAAAAATCACTTCAGAGAAAAGTAACTATTAACACTTTACCACCTTATAGGGAAAGCCTTATTTACTGCACACTATTCAGACCCTGCTCTGAAAACCGAAATAATTTCCTTGTGAGCTTTACTATGGTGCTAATCACTATAGTATCCAAGTGCTTCCCAAGTGTTAATGAATTTATTTTTACAACACCCTTGTGAGGGAGTGGTATTATCCCCATTTTACAGATGGGAATTTGAGGTCAAAAAGTATCCATTAATTTTGGTAAATTTTGGGTGCCCAATCTGTGATGCCAACTCTGATTTTTCAAAGTAGTTAGAGCTGTACAGCATGTTATAGGTTCATGCCATATGTCTTATTGAGTTCAGTTGCTGAGAGTGCCGAGTATTTCTTCATATCAGACTCCAGGGTCTCAAGTCGGGTACCCAAAAAATGAGGAACACATAATTAGTGACCACCTGTGAAAACTTTGATTTAAGCGACTTGCCCAGCATCATACTGGAACTCTGTAGCAGAGGTAGGGATAGAATCCAATCGTCCATGAGACCCTCCTTTTTTCCCCACCAATCCTCTGCCCCTCATTCACTACACACCTACCAACTTCGGCAACAAGTGAGATCAAACATACTGGAGACAATAGCCTCCTTCTCTGTACAACCCTGATTCATCCCCAGAGCAAGTCCACTTATAATTTTGTAATGAGTGTAGTATGTAAGGGGTAAGGCCAAACGTCGAACAAAAAGGACAGCATAAAATATTGAATAGCTACTTATTAGGTAAGTACCATCCATCCTGTGTACTGAATGAGGAAGGCGTCCTATGGAAAAATATAATATGTCATCGTGTAATTAAAGATGCTACCATAATTCATACTCCCAAGGGGGGCAAATTAATGTTGTTCAGGAAACCTTAATTCTGGCATTTCCTAAATTTTGAGTGCTTGACTTTGCAACCTTAATAATGTGATTAATGTAGTTTTTTGTGTATAATCTATTATAGAATAACCCAAGTGATCTATTGCTGGTCAGAAAAGATCTTTATTGTGCTGCTGAATTGATTGGATGTTGAGTGTACCATAGAATGGCCACAAAACTGGAATGTTGTTGCCTGCTCTCCATGTCTTGCATGGATCATAAACTCCTTGTAATGGCAGTGTGGATAGAAGCTGGAGATTTTTACACCTGGGAAAGGGAGTGTAGTATGATTATCTGTTCTGGGAATGTAGTTTAGGGATCAGATAGTCATGTTCCTGGTGCATTCGTTTGTGATTGTTATAATTATTTATGTGCATTCAGATGGAAACAAAGACATTTTCCCAGATGGGTAAATATTGTGATAAGAATATTTTCCATGTTTCCAGCATTCAATATAAAATTTACTGAGAAATAAGAGAAAGAACAAGGATGAGGAGAGGGATCGTTCTGTCAAAGGGCCAGGTCTTGGGCACCAGCCCTACTGTGCCCAGCACAGATGTGGAGTGGTAGGCTAAAAGGAGATTTAGGCCACCTTTGTAGTGTTCTGATCCCAGGTGCAAGGTACAGCAAGATAATTTGCAGATGTGGGGTGAACTAGCTCAAAGAACCCATTAGCTCTCCTGGTTGTGTAGTTTGAATAAATCTGTTAGTGCACATGACTGTAATATTTGTAATTCACCTCTATACTCTTATTCTACACAGGAGACAGCCATAGTAGTACAAGGGTGTCACCAGTGGTGTCAAAAGTGCTCGTGGAGGTTGCATTTAAAGCATTTAGTGTATTTTGAAATGTGCTGCTGGTCTGGGAGGCATTCCCTACGCTTAAAGTGGGGGATACCGCAAGAACTGGTGGTAGAGTTGGTAGAGATGTTTTGAGTTCACAAACTGTACCAGTCCACAGGGAGTAAGTACGAACAGGACAAGGTCCTCACAAGCCTACACACTACACCGTAGTGACTGAGGGAACAGTGGGATGTGGTGCAAGCCACACCTTCTTAAAGGAAGAGCTACCATCTAGCACAGTCAGGCTCAGGAGGCGTTGTACCAAGCACACATCAGTTGAACCAGAATATCCAGTATTGGTGTGTAGAGTGTTGTTTGAAATATTGTCACTATGTACCCTTAAAGATGGTGTAAAGTTTAATGGTTTCAGGGTGTGTATGGGGTGGGGGAGGGAACGAGAGACATTTCAAAACATTATCATTTATGTATTTGTTACTGGTGAGTCTTGTAAAGTCATCCATCTCTTTTGAAGAGATTTCCAATAACCCCACATCTTTATGGATTCTGTGTAGCTGGGTTATCTATTTTAATACCATTATTGGACTTTTTGTTGCTTCTGGTGTCATTTTTCATTGAGACACAGTTTTAAAAAAAAACAACAACCCTGCATACACTCAGGGTTCAAGACAGTGTTTCTCCTACTGTGCAGCATGTAAGCGAGGAAAAGGAAAGCTAACATTTTATCTCCATGAGTAAGTACCAGCCCTTGTGCCTTAGAGCTGGGACAGTGCTGATAGTACAACAGAAAAAGCAATTTTTTAGATTGTTGGAGCATTGCAGCTTTACATCATGTAAAAGCAGTTTAAGCCCCAAGATAAGGTTTTTATTTTGTCTTGATTAAATTATTAAATGCTGAAGACACCCTAAAACTTATAATTTTGAACTTTAAAAAAGTTCCATATCAGCCAGATGCAGGCTATATTTTAGAGGCTGAGGATGTATTTCCCCCTAATACCAGCTGGAGCCTAGTGTCTTAATAGAGACAAACTCACTCTTAAGATTTCAGAGTGATAGCCGTGTTAGTCTGTATCAGCAAAAAGAACGAGGAGTCCTCGTGGCACTTGTTAGTCTCTAAGGTGCCACAAGGACTCCTCGTTCTTTTCACTATTAAGATGTGATCCACATTCTGAAGAAGTTTGGGCACCTCCTACTCTAGAACTTACTGAAGCCTTCTTGAGGTTTTGTGACACTTCTCTTTCTTCAGTGCCCCAAATTCTTTAGGTTTTGTATCCCATAATCCAAATCTTTCATTCTACTTAATTTGGAGGAATTTTTATTACTATTTTTTTTTATAAATAATTTCATGATCTTGCTATTATATACATTTACCTGAAGAAATAAAAGGGTCAGGTTTAAATATAAACATTAGTAATTTTATGCTGGACTGTGTTCTGAGCAATGCTTTTGTGGGGCCGGAGAGTTGGACTAATCAGTGCTGCTGAGTGAGCATAGCACGATACCATCAGCATTTAATATTTTCCTTGTTCAAAATTCAGCTATATATTTATCTCTCAAAAACACCCTGGTCTTTTGTGAAATTGTGTAAGCTTAATTTCAAGTCCATTACTGACCATTCTCTCTGTTTGATGTGAGAGATTCTTGAAATGGCTGGCATCCTAGAATGCAGAGATGGAAGTGAGAGATCTGTTAAATCTGCTGTTGCATATAGTCTCTGTCTTTGATACTGTCTCAAGAGATTGCACTGATCTCTTCTTTTCACTCAACAGTCTGTATCTTCTTTGTGGTTTTGATGGGAGATTCCTTTAAGGCATTTGTACTGACAGGGTTATGGTTTATGTGTGTGAGAGAATTTAACAGACATTAGGAAAGGAAGTAGCTATCACAGTGTTGCTTTGCACTTTTGAGCTGAATTCATATTGTTTAGGCTTCTTTGTAAATTACCAAGAAATAAGTTATACCAGCAGTTTAATTAGCAGCAAGGTAAATTGAGAAATGTGTGTTGCACTTCAGTGCTATCTTTATAAAAGCCCAAGTCTGTACATAAGAAGGAAATTACAGCTAGGAGAGCTGGCTCTGTTTTTCACAGAATGAGGCCCTTAGTGAACAGAGAGTCTGATCAGGTATTTGATTAGTATATTACAAAGGAAGAGAACGGGTACATTTCAAAGAGTTATTTCTAATGCTTTTTAAACTTGCTTTGTAGATTTCGGCCATTGCTTATTCTCCTCTGAGGTCAAGGGTGTTGAAAAGTGAGCTAAAGCATTTTTTTCAACAGCTCTTTACTGTACATTGTTGCTGAGCCAGGGAAGACTTAGTTTTCCTTTTGAAGAAACTCCAAGAAGGTTTACTTCTTCAAAAAAAAAAACGAAAATGCAAACCAAAAGACGAGAGACGCTTTTATTCAGTATTTTGCTACTGGCCGCCTATCAAGAGATCTTTTCAGGTGCTTAAAACATGAGTAGCTAATGTTGCTTGACTTAAGAATAAATACAAATATCAATGATTCTGCATTAGGAAAAAGTAAAAGTATCCTTTTTTGTCAAAAGTAATTGTTCTGGGATTTGGTTTTAAAGTCGACGGAAGTAACCCCTCTGGAGCACAGCTATCGGGTTTTTCCATTTTAGATATCCTGGATATGGGCCTTAGGCTCTTAAAAGCAGACTTTCTTTTTCTATTAATATTAAGGGTATTTTTAAAATAAATTTGGTACACCTGAAAATTGCTTTACGCATAACTAAAAGGAAGACAAAAACTGAGAAAATATTCTTTTAAATCACATGCACCTTTTGACATAGGATTTAGCCATTTTCAGAATTGGTCTGTCTATCATACAGTCAGTTTATGTTGCCTGCTTAAACTTTTACCCCCTGTTGCTGCATAAACTAGTAATAGAATTTGGCCTACATAATGAATGATATTTCAGAATTTCTAGTAAGGCTGATACCTGAAAATACTGAAAAATTGCACAAGAAAGCCTGATTTTGTGACATTTTCAGGGCCAAGAGATTGGGAACATTTCAGAGTGAGAACAGAAGGTGGCAAGGGATCAAATTCAGCCCTTGACATGAGTGGGTGCACCTCCATTGAGATCAATGAAATCACCCTGAATTATGCACGGGCTGAATTTGGCCCAAGGAGAGGGATGGGAGACAGAGAAGTAGGAAGTAGGCTGATCGGGAAAGGAAAAAAGCAGAGTAAGGGGAAAACTGAAAGGGAAACAAAGGGATATAAACAAACAGAACTAGAATCCTATTTTGGAATTCAAATGTCAGAGACATATGGTTCCAAAATATTGTATATCTTTTCCCCAAGCCTTTTCTTCCTACGAGTGATGTGCTGGATGAAGGGTTTTTTGGGAAACTTCTTAAAAATTGTCAAACAAAACTGCGGTATTGACTGGGATGATTTCTCTGCATGTGGAATTTTATATGAATCTGGGTGCTACGAAATCATTACCCAGGATGGAATATTTCTGAAGAGCAGCCTCTTGCTGATACTAGATTTTTCCAACTGACAAATTTTTTTTTTTTTAAATCCCCATGGGAAACACCAACACCCACCCACTCACACTAGTTGAGCACAGGCTGTATTATCGGTATAGCTTGTTCAGGATAGGAACAAAGTATAAGTATTTCCAATAATTGCACAAAATATAAATTTGTTTCCCGGTGGTGTTGCATCCTCCTTAGTTAAATCACTGTTTACGTGGAGAAACAAATGAATATATTCCCCATCATCACATTGTCTCTCCACTCTGCAACAATACAGCTAATTCACATGATTGTCTCAGGGTAAGGAATTGGGGAGTATTTATGAGTTAGAGCTTTGTTAAAATACTGACAACACACTGCTGTAGTTCACATCTCGCAGGCGCCAGGGAGTTGGGGTGTGGAGAATTTTGGAGTGAGATAGTGCTCTCAGAGAGGCTGCCAGAGGTACTGGGCCTTGCAACCAGATCCTGAAAACCAAGGTCGTGATACTGTGGGTTGCTGTAAGGAAAGGGGAAGCCAGTGGTCTTTTGGGGGAAGGAATATGAAAAGCCCAGCAGCAGCTCGAGTCTCACCCTTAGGTTGAAAACATAGACCTACTGAAGTTGATGGGAGTTTTGCCATTGACCGCAGTAGGGCCAGGATTGCATCTTACTAGTCCTTTGCTCGTATCTAGCAGAGAAGCACTTTTCACCTTGATTTTTATTTGAAAAGTTTTTTTAAGAGCAATTAAAAAAAAAAAAAGTATATATCATCAGCAGCACAAAGTATGCGTTGTTAAAGTCATAGCCAACCCAGTCTCTGGAAAGTCAATATTGAGGAGGTTTAAAATCAAAAAGTTTTGTTAATAGTTCGGCAGAGAAGTGTGATCTCTCTATTTGTTTATTAATTAATAAGCTTTACAGTACACCCATCATTGTTATAGCAAGGCGTATAATACAAAGATCATCAGCTATCATTAACTTATAAGTCAAACCTACACTGGTTTCTACCACTTAAATCCTCTGACTTACTTTTTGTCTTCCCCTCAGCTCCATGGCTGAAGGGGCAGATTTTCAAAAAGACCAAGTGTTCGTAGATTCTGAGGCCAGAAGGGACCATTGTGATCATCTAATCTGACCTCCTGTATAGCACAGGCCATAGAACTTCCCCCAAATAATTCCTAGAGCAGATCTTTTAGAAACCATCTCATCTTGATTTTAAAATGGCTAGTGATGAAGAATCCACCACAACTCTTGATAAATTGTTCCAATAGTTAATTACCATTTCTGTTAAAAATTTGCACCTTATTTCCAGTCTGAATTTGTCTAGATTCAGCTTCCAGTCATTGGCTTGTGTTATACCTTTCTCTACTTATAGACTGTGCCACAGGAGCCACAGTATAAATTTTTTTGCCCCACACTCTCCTTATCTTGTTACAGAAATGATCACTGAAGTAACACAGAGTGTTCCACAGATTTCCAGTGAATTCTGATTTAAAAGTTTTCAAAAATAGGGAGAGAGGTTGTCATGGAAATAGATCTCTTTAATAATAGTATTACTGTTGGGTGCCAGGCTAATGTATTCCTAGGGGAAAATGCAAGTTGGGCTATTTACATCTGTGGTACAGGCTTGATCTAGCTCTTTATAAAAACTCCTAATTCATTGACTGGATATCTTTGAAGTTGTTTAGATTTCTCCCATTGGGTGTAATAGCTGATAGTAGCTATTTTAAAGTGCTAATTGAATAGTGATAGTTTTACTGATCTCTCCTTTATTTCAAAAAGAAATCCAAATGAGAAGCTGCAGAGTGTGTTGTGGAGGCATGTGGCAGAATGTGACAATGGGTTGATACATAAACAATAAGGAATAAGATACTATGCATGATGTTTCATTTCAGAATAGCTTGGAACAGTAATGCAGATGAGTGCATTAATCTCATTAACTATTTAGAAATGAAAGATCATGTACAATAACTTATTATTTATTGCTCTTCTAACATATCTCTTCCATAAGATTTGTCATTAAAATTAAAATATAGACATTTAACAGCTAGTTTAAAAGAGTCTATGACTTTACTGTTAGGTTCTAGTACATTTTTCACTGAAGATTCCAACAAACCTATTGCCATTCTACTATCTTATTGTGATTGGTTAGTAGAATATTTAGATTGTAATGGTTCCAAGGATCATTTAAAAGACATCACAGAGGTAGGGTTCAAAAACAGTAAATTGAGGGACATTGGTAACCCAATCAATCACTGAAAGCTAAAAAAGGCAGTGGGCACAAATCATCCCTGGTGGACAGTAGCTCCATTGAAACCAATATGCGACAGTTGCCTATGTCTTGGGTATAAATAAAGTAGTAGGATTGCAATTTTATTTCTTCAGTAAATAAATGTATTCTAGGCCTTGTGGAGGGATCATGCTTTTCACAGCAGTAAAATCAGAGTTGGGTATCTAGGCATTTTGATAGCTAACCATGCCTGAACATGCCTTTTGTGTGTCATAGATTTTTATTACTAGTAAGACAAGTAACATTATTCATTGTTCCAGAATGGAATCTGTTACCAATTTGTTACCAACAAGGGTTTAGTAAGGTTTGAATTTATTTTGTAATTAGAGAGACCTCAGGATAAGTCATCTTGATTGGATTTATTAAGATAATTAATTAATTAGACAGCGCATAACAGAAAAAGAGAGACATCACCACAGTCTGTGAGAATCCATTCCTGCAGCCTGTAGACAAGACAGTTAGCTGTCCACATAGGAAGTTGTTGCCTTTTCATTGTTTATACTAATTAGGTCATTAACCTTTATTTGTGTATGATTAAACAGTGCAAAGCAATATTATGCATGTTATAAATAGTATATTCCTCTTCTATAGCTATCCCATTGACTCCTGTTATTATGGGCTATAAAACCTTTTTTGTTGTTTGTTCATGATGAAAATATCCATTATGTATTTTTATATGTTCCTTCTCAGCCTTGTTCTACATGGATATTTCTGAACCACATAAACCCGAAGTATAGCCAATAAGCCCATCTAAACTCTACAATTTGCTATTACTAAAAACTCCTAATTATGGCACTGTTTCTTGCTTTGCCATTGGATCTTGACCTCTATCCTGACAGGATGCAGTTACATCTATTAACAGGGAAATATACACCGTGATACATTTACTTTGACTTAGCCAAATTCAGCCATATTTCAGTGAGAAAGATTGAACGCACCGGATATATGCATATATTATATATTATTGTTCAGGTACTGAGATAGTAGTTGAACCGCTTGGTCCAGACTCTATGTGGGGCATCTTAAAGGAATGGAGATGGTCACAATCTTCTCCGGTATTGTATGGGCGGTTCAGCAGTTGGAAGAACCCTTACAATTAAGATGACTGATCTGTAAGCTGTCTAGGTGTCATGGATTGGTCAACTGTCTGCTATAAGCCTGGCTAAGGTTACATTATACCATTCTATATCTATAATGGTAATAGCTAAAACAAGGATTCTAACAATATATACAAAAAGTTTAACACTTCTCCTCCTTGGGTGGACAAAGGAAAATAATATACAAAATAAAATAGAACTTTGTCAAGTTTGTATAACCACTTTGAGGATAATAAATGTTTGATATTTGCTTATTCTTATGAGATAAAGGTAAAACAGCTTTTGCAATTTTTTAAAATGAGCTTTAATATCTTACAACATAAGTTACTAAACATTATGTATTGTTGTTTTTTAATCATTCTGGCTACAACGTAATTATAGCTTTATTAGAATGTAGCTATATTTTATTATAGCTTATTAACATTGCTTTATATTAGGCCTGTCAAGCGATTAAAAAAAATTAATCACGATTAATCATGTGATTAATCGTTCTGTTAAGCAACGATAGAATACCATTTATTTTAAATATTTTGGATGTTTATTACATTTTCAAATATATTAATTTCAATTACAACACAGAATACTAAGTGTACAGTGCTCACTTTATATTTATTTTTTATATTTGCACTGCAAAAAACAAAAACATGTATTTTTCAATTCATCTCATACAAGTACTGTAGTGCAATCTCTTTATCAGTTGAACTTACAAATATAGAATTATGTAAAAAAAACTGCATTCAAAAATAAAACAGTATAAAACTTTAGCGCTTACAGGTCCACTCAGTCCTACTTCTTGGTCAGCCAATCACTCAGACAAACAAGGTTGGTTACAATTTGCAGGAGATAATGCTGCCTGCTTCTTGTTTACAATGTCACCTGAAAGTGGAAACAGGTGTTCACATGGCACTATTGTAGCTGGCGTTGCAAGATATTTACGTGCCAGATGCCCTAAAGATTCATATGTCCCTTCATGCTTCAACCTCCATTCCAGAGGACACGCGTCCGTGCTGATGACGGATTCTGCTCCATAACAATCCAAAGCAGTGCGGACTGACACATGTTCATTTTCATCATCTGAGCCAGATACCACCAGCAGAAGGTTGATTTTCTTTTTTGGTGGTCGGGTTCTGTAGTTTCTGCATCAGAGTGTTGCTCTTTTAAGACTTCTAAAAGCATGCTCCACACCTCATCCCTCTCAGATTTTGGATGGCACTTCAGATTCTTAAACCTTTGGTTGAGTGCCGTAGCTATTTTTAGAAATCTCACATCGGTACCTTCTTTGCGTTTTGTCAAATCTGCTGTGAAAGTATCCTTAAAACAAACATGTGCTGGGTCATCATCTGAGACTGCTATAACCTGTAACATATGCAGAATGCATGTAAAACAGAGCAGGAGACATATAATTCTGCCCCCAAGGGGTACAGTCATAAATTTAATTGATGCATTATTTTTTTATTGAGCATCATCAGCATGGAAGCATGTCCTCTGGAATGGTGGCCGAAGCATGAAGGGACATACAAATGTTTAGCATATCTGGCATGTAAATACCTAGCAATGCCTGCTACAAAAGTGCCATGCGAACACCTGTTCTCATTTTCAGGTGATTTAAATAAGAAGCAGGCAGCAGTATCTCCCGTCAGTGTAAACAAACTTGTTTGTCTTAGCGATTGGCAGAATAAGAAGTAGGACTGAGTGGACTTGTAGTCTCTAAAGTTTTACTATGTTTTGTCTTTAAGTGCAGTTATGTAACACTTTCACAATAAAGAGATTGTACTTCAGTACTTGTATGAGGGAAATACTATTTCTTTTGTTTATCATTTTTACAGTACATATATTTGTAATAAAAAATAATCATCTAAAGTGAGCACTGTGCACTTTGTAGTCTGTGTTGTAATTGAAATCAATATTGAAAATGTAGAAAAACATCCAAAAATATTTAATAAATTTCAATTGGTATTCTATTGTTATCAGTGCAATTAAAGCTGCAATTAATTTTTTTAATCATGATTATTTTTTTGTGTTAATCGCGTGTGTTAACTGAGATTAATTGACAGCCCTACTTAAAATACTACTATATGTAACAACGAGAAAAAACCCTCCATACTTTATATATTAGTTCATGGCTAGTAAAAATGGGATAAAAGTTTTAGTAGTTATGCCAGGACTAAAAGCAGTTAGCATTTTGTTGCTCTGAACCATATTTTAAACAAGTTAAGAAAAGTTAAAAGTTCCTTTAACTTTGGAATTCCTGAAGAGTTAAAATCATTAACTTTATTGAACTCATCCGATAGCAGTAATGACCAATGAGGCAGATGGGCATTGGAAACCTGTCCATACTTTAACAGGGTGATACTTAGGGAAAAAAACTATTTAAATTAATAACTGAGTTTTAGCTGGATTACACTTCAGTCCTGCTTGTTGGAGTAATCGAGTAATTCTGTCGAAGCCAAAGGTGTTTTCCTTGAGTGACTGTAGCAAGGCAAAAATTGTCAACCTATTGGAGGGGAAAAAAGCAAATGATTTTTAAAATAATAACGACACACACTTTATTTGTCCTTTAAGTGAGGAAGAAAGGAATGGAATTACAACAGTTTCTAGCGCTAGGGGTTTTCTTCACATCGGATAAAAATATCCACTCCTCTCCTATGTCTATTAAGAAATCAAGCTAATAACCTACGTAACCCATAAGCAAGCAACAAAACATTCTAGACGTATGCTTAATACTTTCGTTTACCTAAGGGCTTTCCTTTTGCTCTTTCTCCTACTCATTCCCCAACCCACCCCCCACCACCATCCTTTGCAGGTCAGAGGGGTTATGTGAGCAGGGTTTTGGATTACTCTGTGTTCATTTACTAATTCACTTTTGACATTTACATCAGATATAGCCTTGTTCAAACAGATGTTGAACTCTGTAGAAGCACTGATGTACCCAAAGAGGCACCTATTTCAAATGCATGGTTTAGCTGCTAAACAAAAAAGCCAATTGACATTAGTTATTTGTGTTCGGCTTCTCTTGTTAGCATGACTTTCCCAAAGGTTCATGGGGAAGTCTGGCTCATAGACAAGCTATAGGCCTTATAAAAGTCTGGTTCATAGGTCAACAGATCACATACAAATAGTTTAGATTTTCATGGTTTTTACAGATTTAGTCCATGATTTTGCAGTTCTTGCTCAGGCAGAACTCCCATTCAGTTTAAAAGGAGTTTTACCTAAATAAGAAATGAATTGGATCCTTATGACATACAAATGATGTTATGTACTTTTAAAAATTGATCTTTATTATTTATTTATATTTCAGTAGTGCCTTGATGCACCAACCAATATCAGGCCGCATTGTGCTAGGCGCTGAACGAATACAGAGTGTAAGAGACAGTTCATGCTTTGACGATCTTACAATCTAAAGAGAGGACGGATGAAGAATGAGAGGAAGAGAAAATAGTAGTATCCCCATTTTACAGGTGCAGAGATTTATTGACTTGCCCAAAGCCATAGAGGGAATTGATCAGCTCCCGTGGGGATGTGGCCAAGCTGTTAGCCTCTTGTGTGTCCTCAGAAGTCTGGACGTACCATTTTTACAAAGGGGAAAAACTCCAATCAGTATTGGATGATGCTGTATTGAACTGTTGGAGGTACAGGGTCATGCCATGAAGCAGGTTAGTTTTTAAAATATCTGAAGTATTCCTTGGCCTTTATATACCTCTGTTTTTAGAACTACTCTTGTATTCCAATTGGCTTTGAAAATCAGTTCAAATTTAATTACAACACATGCACAGATCCAGTAGCAGGGAAAAATATGTAGTTTATGCTCTCTTGAATTTCATACTGTAGTTTCTAGTGGAAACTGCAGGTGCTCAGCACTGTTCAGGATGTGAACCCCAATGCCTGTCTTTTTTGTGTGAAATAATTTATCTTCTGTATATTTTTTTTGTAAGTTGTTCACTGAGATGAGTGCCAAGAGAAATCTGGGGGAATCTGACACCACCTGTCGTTTTTTCTCTCTGTTCAGTGAAGTTTTTCCCAGCTGTAGATTTGCTGCTACGCCAGCTCCACACCAAAAAGTTGGCATTTTAACCCTTGAATACTAAATTCTGTTCTGAGTATCTGTGCAAGCCTGTGTTTGATGTTAGTGTTGTGAGTGTTGTCTCCCAATCAGTCACACACTGCAAAGGTTACCAGTATATCACCAGTCAAGGTGATAGAATTTGGGGGGCTGGGGAAGGGGGGAAACTTGGCCAAGATAAAATGATACCGCGGTAGCATGTAGTATTGTATGGTATTTATGTTTCATCAGTGAAACTCTTTACCGTTTAGATTCATTTATTAATCAGCTGGCATGGATACTGGAAAAAGGAAAGCAGCTGACAACCTCCCCATTACCTGAAACCGAATATTTCACCTTCCCATCACACTCTCACTCCAATCTCCACTGGCACAGAAGGTGACAATTCCTGTGTTACTCTGACATTTGGGTTTTATGCAGTGTTATTGTAGCTGTGTCAATCCCAGGATATTAGACAGATAGGATATTAGGCATGAGGTAATATCTTTCATTGGAACAACTTCTGTTAGTGAGAGAGACAAGCTTTCCAGCTTACAGAGCTCTTCTTCAGGTCCTGTCTCTCACCAACAGAAGTTGGTCCAATCAAAGATATTACCTCACCCACCTTATCTGGGTTTTATGTATAGCAATA